>NC_091159.1:48817334-48922334 GCF_040958095.1 Procambarus clarkii | reverse complement strand
ACACAGTTCACCTGCCCGGGCTGAGAGCCGACCTCAGCAACACTCACCTGTAAGTTGTGTGTTGTCATGCTAGTAATCCTCAGTAGTCTGTTGGTAGTAACAGAGCAGGTGAGCGCGGGACCCCCTCTCTCTACACTTATATTCCCCGTGTAACTCTACACCGGGATTGGATTGGAATTGGTGGATGGATTGGAAATATTTTAAGTTCGCTTATTTAGTATGGTTATAATTATATGGTCTTCCTAGCTGCTGTCATCTTGAGAGGATAACTGGTGGTGGGAGCCACGGTGACCCCCGCGCTCCCTCTATTGTGTGTGTGTGTCTGGGACCAACAGGTGTAGCAGTCAGCAGGTGTGGTCACCACCTTACCAACACTGTGAGACGCTCCTGGAAGTCTTGACGACACCCGTCTATCATCTCACTATATCACCCACACTCACCACACAACACACCAACTATATTAATTATCCTACACTCGGGGTAACAGAACACAACAACACACAAGCTTCGTGGACCATATTCCCGAAAGCTAATGCAACCAAGAATTAAAGTAATATTATTTAATGAGGGAGTCAAGTAAATTAGGGTCATTGTTGTTTGTACTTAAACTTAAACTATTATTTTTGCCCTCGCAACCCTAAAACCTTAAGTTCTTCTAATCTTATTTTTTTATTTGCAATTACGATAGATTAAGAATTTAAATTAAGTATTAACACTGATTCCTTCTTCTGACAGTCAAGGGGTTACATCTTGCGCCTTTAATTATGTATTTAATGGTAAGACCTTCAGTGGGGTGTAGTTTAATATAGAAGTTATACCTGAGTATAGTTATACCTGAGTGTATATCACTTCTATCTTCCCCTATCTATCACGGTGCAAGTATTGTGGGTAACATCGGGGCACAAAGAAGAAGAAGCCGGAGATGAACTAGATCAAATCTACACTGACGGGTCATCTAATCCTATCAATGGCAGGGCTGGTGCAGCATACACGGTAATCAAGGATAATACCTTCCAACGCAGAAATGAAGAAAAAGCACGTATTGAGAACTATGCCTCTTCAACGCAAGCAGAGCTAACTGCCATTGTTATGGCGTTAAGGTTTCTTGAACGGAACACTAATGGTGCAGTGATTTGCACCGATTCAAAAGCAGCACTGCAAAGCCTAAGTAAAAATCAGGCAGAAAATCTTGCAATAGTCGCTGAAATCAAGAGAGCTGTGAGAGTACTTACCAATCAGGGAAGAGTCATCAAGTTTCTGTGGATCCCCTCCCATGTTGGAATATGTGGGAATGAACGAGCAGATGTGCTGGCTGCTGAAGGCGCTGAAGGAGACCATATTGAATACTTCATACCCAAGACTCAACTACAAATTAGAGGTATTATCAGGCAACATCACCGTGACAAGGTAACTGAGGAAAGGAGGATAGAAGCACAAACCAGTGAATCTGTACGATGGTACAACATGGTTGCAGCTGGCAATCCCAATCAGTATGGCCGAAGAGGAGGACGACGAGTGAGAGAATCTGTAATAGCGAGAATCCGTCTTGGATACAAATATCCATGGAGATTTGGAATGGAAACAACAGTTGATCAGCGAAGTTGCAGAATCTGTGGTGAGAGTGATGGACACCGCCTTGACCACTATCTACGTGAATGTGAACACCTGAGAGACATTAGGAATAACTGTAGAATAATAAACCCCACATTGTTTGAGTTAGGAAAACACTATTTGTCAAATATTGATACTGTTCTTAAAAGATTTCCCCATTTTGCACCCGCAAGATAACGTAAGCTTTTAAGGGTTGATAAATGTTAATCTTCTTGTTTGAGGAGCTGTTCACTTGAGACAGTTAAGCAAGTCCCAGCTGTGTCTGGGTACAAGTGACAGGATGAACAACCCAGCGGGTTTTCTTCCTATTGGGGAGTGTTGTACATTCTGCTATGGCGGTGAGTCCACTCACAAGATGAGTGGCGCTGCCCAATAAACTCGCCCCTCGGGGCAAAATTTAAAAAAAATAAATCGGGGCACAAAAGACTTAACTTAATTGCTCGGTTCTTCTTATATAAAAAAGGATAATGTACAAGTTTTAATAAATCACGTAATTCGTATATTTCTTCTTAATTTCACATTATAATTGTTATAAATCTTTCTTATAGATTGGAAGACGAGCCGACTGCAGCCCTGAGTATATTAATTTACTTCATATTTATTAATAAAGATAACTGAGAAATTGGTATATAAATTTCTCGGTCTTATAATATTACAATTGTGAATGAGGGATATAAGTAACACCATGATGACGTGTACTCACCTAATTGTACTCACCTAATTGTGCTTGCGGGGGTTGAGCATTGGCTCTTTGGTCCCGCCTCTCAACTGTCAATCAACTGGTGTACAGATTCCTGAGCCTATTGGGCTCCATCATATCTACATTTGAAACTGTGTATGGAGACAGCCTCCACCACATCACTTCCTAGTGCATTCCATTTATTAACTACTCTGACACTGAAAAAATTCTTTCTAACGTCTCTGTGGCTCATCTGGGTACTAAGTTTCCACCTGTGTCCCCTTGTTCGTGTCCCAACCGTGCTGAAGAGTTTGTCTTTGTCCACCCTGTCAATTCCCCTGAGAATTTTGTAGGTGGTTATCATGTCTCCCCTTACTCTTCTGTTTTCCAGGGATGTGAGGTTCAGCTCCTTTAGCCTTTCCTCGTAGCTCAATCCTCTCAGTTCCGGGACGAGCCTGGTGGCATACCGCTGAATCTTCTCTAACTTTGTCTTGTGTTTAACTAGGTATGGACTCCAGGCTGGAGCTCCATACTCCAGGATTGGTCTTACATAAGTGGTATACAGGGTTCTGAAAGATTCCTTACACAAGTTTCTGTGTGTGTGTGTGTGTGTGTGTGTGTGTGTGTGTGTGTGTGTGTGTGTGTGTGTGTGTGTGTGTGTGTGTGTGTGTGTGTGTGTGTGTATGTATGTGTGTGTGTGTGTGTGTGTGTGTGTGTGTACTCACCTAGTTGTACTCACCTAGTTGTGTTTGCGGGGGTTGAGCTCTGGCTCTTTGGTCCCGCCTCTCAACCGTCAATCAACAGGTGTACAGATTCATGAGCCTATCGGGCTCTGTCATATCTACACTTGAAACTGTGTATGGAGTCAGCCTCCACCACATCACTTCCTAATGCATTCCATTTGTCAACCACTCTGACACTAAAAAAGTTCTTTCTAATATCTCTGTGGCTCATTTGGGCACTCAGTTTCCACCTGTGTCCCCTTGTGCGTGTTCCCCCTTGTGTTAAATAGACTGTCTTTATCTACCCTATCAATCCCCTTCAGAATCTTGAATGTGGTGATCATGTCCCCCCTAACTCTTCTGTCTTCCAGCGAAGTGAGGTTTAATTCCCGTAGTCTCTCCTCGTAGCTCATACCTCTCAGCTCGGGTACTAGTCTGGTGGCAAACCTTTGAACCTTTTCCAGTTTAGTCTTATCATTGACTAGATATGGACTCCATGCTGGGGCTGCATACTCCAGGATTGGCCTGACATATGTGGTATACAAAGTTCTGAATGATTCTTTACACAAGTTTCTGAATGCCGTTCGTATGTTGGCCAGCCTGGCATATGCCGCTGATGTTATCCGCTTGATATGTGCTGCAGGAGACAGGTCTGGCGTGATATCAACCCCCAAGTCTTTTTCCTTCTCTGACTCCTGAAGAATTTCCTCTCCCAGATGATACCTTGTATCTGGCCTCCTGCTCCCTACACCTATCTTCATTACATTACATTTGGTTGGGTTAAACTCTAACAACCATTTGTTCGACCATTCCTTCAGCTTGTCTAGGTCTTCTTGAAGCCTCAAACAGTCCTCTTCTGTTTTAATCCTTCTCATAATTTTAGCATCGTCCGCAAACATTGAGAGAAATGAATCGATACCCTCCATGTGTGTGTGTGTGTGTGTGTGTGTGTGTGTGTGTACTCACCTATATGTACTCACCTATATGTGCTTGCAGGATCGAGCATTGACTCTTGGATCCCGCCTTTCGAGCATCGGTTGTTTACAGCAATGACTCCTGTCCCATTTCCCTATCATACCTGGTTTTAAAATTATGAATAGTATTTGCTTCCACAACCTGTTCCTGAAGTGCATTCCATTTCCCCACTACTCTCACGCTAAAAGAAAACTTCCTTACATCTCTGTGACTCATCTGAGTTTCAAGCTTCCATCCATGTCCTCTCGTTCTGTTACTATTCCGTGTGAACATTTCGTCTATGTCCACTCTGTCAATTCCTCTGAGTATCTTATACGTTCCTATCATGTCCCCCCTCTCCCTTCTTCTTTCTAGTGTCGTAAGGCACAGTTCCCTCAGGCGCTCTTCATACCCCATCCCTCGTAGCTCTGGGACGAGTCTCGTTGCAAACCTCTGAACCTTTTCTAGTTTCATTATATGCTTCTTCAGATGGGGACTCCATGATGAGGCGGCATACTCTAAGACTGGCCTTACGTAGGCAGTGTAAAGCGCCCTAAATGCCTCCTTACTTAGGTTTCTGAATGATGTTCTAACTTTTGCCAGTGTAGAGTACGCTGCTGTCGTTATCCTATTAATATGTGCCTCAGGAGATAGATTAGGTGTTACGTCCACCCCCAGGTCTCTTTCACGCGTCGTTACAGGTAGGCTGTTCCCCTTCATTGTGTACTGTCCCTTTGGTCTCCTATCTCCTAGTCCCATTTCCATAACTTTACATTTGCTCGTGTTGAATTCTAGTAGCCATTTCTCTGACCATCTCTGCAATCTGTTCAGGTCCTCTTGGAGGATCCTGCAATCCTCATCTGTCACAACTCTTCTCATCAACTTTGCATCATCCGCAAACATCGACATGTAGGACTCTACGCCTGTAAACATGTCGTTAACATACACAAGAAATAGAATTGGTCCCAGCACCGATCCTTGTGGTACTCCACTTGTTACTGTTCGCCAGTCCGACTTCTCGCCCCTTACCGTAACTCTTTGGCTCCTTCCTGTTAGGTAGTTCCTTATCCATTCTAGGACCTTTCCCCCCACCCCCGCCTGCCTCTCGAGCTTGAACAGCAGTCTCATGTGCGGTACTGTATCAAAGGCTTTTTGGCAGTCCAGAAATATGCAGTCTGCCCAACCATCTCTGTCCTGTCTTATCCTCGTTATTTTATCATAGAATTCCAGAAGGTTTGTTAGGCACGATTTCCCTGTCCAGAACCCATGTTGATGTTTGTTCACAAACCTAATGTTCTCCAGGTGTGCAACCAGTCGTAGCCTAATTATTCTTTCCAGTATTTTACAGGGGATGCTTGTCAGTGATACAGGTCTGTAGTTAAGTGCCTCCTCCCTATCTCCTTTCTTGAAGATCGGCACGACATTTGCCTTCTTCCAGCAACTGGGCAATTCTCCTGACATAAGTGACTCATTAAAGATCATTGCCAGAGGCACGCTGAGGGCCTGTGCTGCTTCTTTTAGTATCCACGGTGATACTTTGTCTGGTCCAACTGCTTTAGTTGCATCTAGAGTTGTCAACTGTTTCATTACCTCCTCTGCTGTCACCTCTATATCTGATAGTCTTTCATCTAGGGTAACCCCTTCCAACAATGGGAGCTGCTCAGGCTCGGTAGTGAACACTCCATGGAAACTGGCATTCAGTGCCTCGCAGATTTCCTTGTCACTTTCAGTATATGCCCCCTCTGTCTTCCTTAGTCTTGTCACTTGGTCGTTCACCGACATTTTTCTTCTTATATGACTGTGTAGTAACTTAGGTTGTTTTTTCGCTTTGATTGCAATATCGTTCTCATAGTCCCTTTCCGATGTTCGTCTTATGTTAATGTAATCGTTCCTAGCTCTGTTGTATCTGCTTCTGTTGTCCTCTGTTCTTTGTCTTCTGTACTTCCTCCACCTGTGTGTGTGTGTGTGTGTGTGTGTGTGTGTGTGTGTCACCTCTGGGTACACTCTTAGGTTTACTGACAGATATAAAGTGTGTGTGTACTCACCTAGTTGTGCTTGTGGCGGTTGAGCTTCGCCTCTTTGGTCTCAAACACCTCTTTGTGTATGTGTGTGTGTATGTGTGTGTGTGTGTGCGTATGCGTGTGGGCGCGCGCATAGTTAATGCTATACATAAACATGGCAATAAACAAAGTAGTGAAGGTACACATAGTGAACGAAGCCTGGAGAAAGGCTTGTTACCAACTGACCCAATATGACGGGTGTGCGAGGAGCAAGTGGACTCTGACTACCTGTAGTGTGCATCACACTCATTGAAAACAAACTCTTGATATTTTAGTTAGACCGAGTAATGAAAAGGACGAGTGTTTAGTCTTTAAGCTGTCACAATCAACATTCTTTTTCTTGTTTTTCCTTCGCTAGAATGTTAATAAAGTGGTCTTTGAATACCAACTCGAATATATATTTCCATATTAAATTGACTGTTAGTCTCATTATGTGATACAAAAGTCCCCATCTGGCAGGATGGTTAGTTAACAGCTGCATGTGATCAGCTGCCTCTACTACTCCTTAATGCATTTGAGGATATCTTCAAGAACACGAGAGTAAATAGAGTAATTGCAAAGCTCCAGGTACCTCATGCCAACTGGTCTGAAAGGTCTAATAACTGGACATTCGATGATGTAGTGCGGGAGATCATGCCGTAGTTCCTGCTCACAGAGTTTGCAACTGGAGTGCTCAGGATTGGGAGACCCGTCACCTGCAGCCACCTGCCACAGGTAACGGTAACCCAACCTGATCCTTGCAACCACTGTGTCGCACAGTCTAGTGGACGTTTTGTGATGACCATAAACATGTTTCGAATATAAACATATCATATTCGTTTATACCTCTCTCCAGCTTTGCCTGTCTGGTGTAACACTGTCAGTCCTGACGGTTTGGGATTGTACAGTCTTGAAGGAAGGTCCAGTTCTGTCCCTGAACTACTGAAACTCTCAGAGAACTGCTCCGTACAACCACTCCTCATCCGTCACTACACCCCTACACCCACCCGTCATCCGGGTGTTGGGGGAGCCGGGCAAGTCAGGTGTGGAGAGTCAGGTCTGGGGTACGAACCATCCCCCCATACACCCCCCCCCCCACACTGAACATGGTGGTGGAAAATGTCACCATCAATACTGTGGTCCCGCTCCTCGCTCCAGAAGGTCACAGTACACACCAGCAGGTGACACCAACCATGCTGGCACTGTCAGAGGTGTCACCAACCATGCTGGCACTGTCAGAGGTGACACCAACCATGCTGGGACTGTCAGAGGTGACACCAACCATGCTGGCACTGTCAGAGGTGACACCAACCATGCTGGGACTGTCAGAGGTGACACCAACCATGCTGGGACTGTCAGAGGTGACACCAACCATGCTGGCACTGTCAGAGGTGACACCAACCATGCTGGGACTGTCAGAGGTGACACCAACCATGCTGGGACTGTCAGAGGTGACACCAACCATGCTGGCACTGTCAGAGGTGACACCAACCATGCTGGGACTGTCAGAGGTGACACCAACCATGCTGGGACTGTCAGAGGTGTCACCAACCATGCTGGGACTGTCAGAGGTGACACCAACCATGCTGGGACTGTCAGAGGTGACACCAACCATGCTGGGACTGTCAGAGGTGACACCAACCATGCTGGGACTGTCAGAGGTGACACCAACCATGCTGGCACTGTCAGAGGTGACACCAACCATGCTGGCACTGTCAGAGGTGACACCAACCATGCTGGCACTGTCAGAGGTGTCACCAACCATGCTGGGACTGTCAGAGGTGTCACCAACCATGCTGGGACTGTCAGAGGTGTCACCAACCATGCTGGGACTGTCAGAGGTGACACCAACCATGCTGGGACTGTCAGAGGTGACACCAACCATGCTGGGACTGTCAGAGGTGTCACCAACCATGCTGGGACTGTCAGAGGTGACACCAACCATGCTGGGACTGTCAGAGGTGACACCAACCATGCTGGGACTGTCAGAGGTGACACCAACCATGCTGGGACTGTCAGAGGTGACACCAACCATGCTGGCACTGTCAGAGGTGACACCAACCATGCTGGCACTGTCAGAGGTGACACCAACCATGCTGGCACTGTCAGAGGTGACACCAACCATGCTGGCACTGTCAGAGGTGACACCAACCATGCTGGGACTGTCAGGGGTGACACCAACCATGCTGGGACTGTCAGAGGTGACACCAACCATGATGGGACTGTCAGAGGTGACACCAACCATGCTGGGACTGTCAGGGGCGACACCAACCATGCTGGGACTGTCAGAGGTGACACCAACCATGCTGGGACTGTCAGAGGTGACACCAACCATGCTGGGACTGTCAGAGGTGACACCAACCATGCTGGGACTGTCAGAGGTGACACCAACCATGCTGGGACTGTCAGGGGCGACACCAACCATGCTGGGACTGTCAGGGGTGACACCAACCATGCTGGGACTGTCAGAGGTGACACCAACCATGCTGGGACTGTCAGAGGTGACACCAACCATGCTGGGACTGTCAGAGGTGACACCAACCATGCTGGGACTGTCAGAGGTGACACCAACCATGCTGGGACTGTCAGGGGTGACACCAACCATGCTGGGACTGTCAGGGGCGACACCAACCATGCTGGGACTGTCAGAGGTGACACCAACCATGCTGGGACTGTCAGAGGTGACACCAACCATGCTGGGACTGTCAGAGGTGACACCAACCATGCTGGGACTGTCAGAGGTGACACCAACCATGCTGGGACTGTCAGGGGCGACACCAACCATGCTGGGACTGTCAGGGGTGACACCAACCATGCTGGGACTGTCAGAGGTGACACCAACCATGCTGGGACTGTCAGAGGTGACACCAACCATGCTGGGACTGTCAGAGGTGACACCAACCATGCTGGGACTGTCAGAGGTGACACCAACCATGCTGGGACTGTCAGAGGTGACACCAACCATGCTGGGACTGTCAGAGGTGACACCAACCATGCTGGGACTGTCAGGGGTGACACCAACCATGCTGGGACTGTCAGAGGTGACACCAACCATGCTCGCACTGTCAGGGGCGACACCAACCATGCTGGGACTGTCAGGGGTGACACCAACCATGCTGGGACTGTCAGAGGTGACACCAACCATGCTGGGACTGTCAGAGGTGACACCAACCATGCTGGGACTGTCAGAGGTGGCACCAACCATGCTGGGACTGTCAGAGGTGACACCAACCATGATGGGACTGTCAGAGGTGACACCAACCATGCTGGGACTGTCAGAGGTGACACCAACCATGCTGGCACTGTCAGAGGTGACACCAACCATGCTGGGACTGTCAGAGGTGACACCAACCATGCTGGCACTGTCAGAGGTGACACCAACCATGCTGGCACTGTCAGGGGTGACACCAACCATGCTGGGACTGTCAGAGGTGACACCAACCATGCTGGCACTGTCAGGGGTGACACCAACCATGCTGGGACTGTCAGGGGTGACACCAACCATGCTCGCACTGTCAGGGGTGACACCAACCATGCTGGGACTGTCAGGGGTGACACCAACCATGCTGGGACTGTCAGAGGTGACACCAACCATGATGGGACTGTCAGAGGTGACACCAACCATGCTGGGACTGTCAGGGGTGACACCAACCATGCTGGGACTGTCAGAGGTGACACCAACCATGCTGGGACTGTCAGAGGTGACACCAACCATGCTGGGACTGTCAGAGGTGACACCAACCATGCTGGCACTGTCAGAGGTGACACCAACCATGATGGGACTGTCAGAGGTGACACCAACCATGCTGGCACTGTCAGAGGTGACACCAACCATGCTGGGACTGTCAGAGATGACACCAACCATGATGGGACTGTCAGAGGTGACACCAACCATGCTGGGACTGTCAGGGGTGACACCAACCATGCTGGGACTGTCAGAGGTGACACCAACCATGCTGGGACTGTCAGAGGTGACACCAACCATGCTAGGACTGTCAGAGGTGACACCAACCATGATGGGACTGTCAGAGGTGACACCAACCATGCTGGGACTGTCAGAGGTGACACCAACCATGCTGGCACTGTCAGAGGTGACACCAACCATGCTGGGACTGTCAGAGGTGACACCAACCATGCTGGCACTGTCAGAGGTGACACCAACCATGCTGGCACTGTCAGAGGTGACACCAACCATGCTGGGACTGTCAGAGGTGACACCAACCATGCTGGCACTACCAGGGGTGACACCAACCATGCTGGGATTGTCAGAGGTGACACCAACCATGCTGGCACTGTCAGGGGTGACACCAACCATGCTGGGACTGTCAGAGGTGACACCAACCATGCTGGCACTGTCAGGGGTGACACCAACCATGCTGGCACTGTCAGCGGTGACACCAACCATGCTGGGACTGTCAGAGGTGACACCAACCATGCTGGGACTGTCAGAGGTGACTCCAACCATGCTGGCACTGTCAGGGGTGACACCAACCATGCTGGGACTGTCAGAGGTGACACCAACCATGCTGGCACTGTCAGGGGTGACACCAACCATGCTGGCACTGTCAGGGGTGACACCAACCATGCTGGCACTGTCAGGGGTGACACCAACCACGCTGAGACTGTCAGGGGTGACAGTACCCACCGAGTATGGCAACCATGCCAAAAATTGCCTCTCGACACATTGATAACACTCTCCTTATCTCCCTGATATTGGTTAAATATAAGAGTCATTGCCCTCAAAGTCTATCCGCTTATACCGGACTTTAACACTACGCTTATACTGGACTTTAACACTACGCTTATACTGGACTTTAACACTACGCTTATACCGGACTTTAACACTACGCTTATACTGGACTTTAACACTACGCTTATACTGGACTTTAACACTACGCTTATACTGGACTTTAACACTACGCTTATACTGGACTTTAACACTACGCTTATACCGGACTTTAACACTACGCTTATACCGGACTTTAACACTACGCTTATACTGGACTTTAACACTACGCTTATACTGGCCTTTAACACTACGCTTATACTGGACTTTAACACTACGCTTATACCGGACTTTAACACTACGCTTATACCGGACTTTAACACTACGCTTATACTGGACTTTAACACTACGCTTATACCGGACTTTAACACTACGCTTATACTGGACTTTAACACTATGCTTATACTGGACTTTAACACTACGCTTATACTGGACTTTAACACTACGCTTATACTGGACTTTAACACTATGCTTATACTGGACTTTAACACTATGCTTATACTGGACTTAAATACTACGCTTATACTGGACTTTAACACTACGCTTATACTGGACTTTAACACTACGCTTATACTGGACTTTAACACTACGCTTATACTGGACTTTAACACTACGCTTATACCGGACTTTAACACTACGCTTATACTGGACTTTAACACTACGCTTATACTGGACTTTAACACTACGCTTATACTGGACTTTAACACTACGCTTGTACTGGACTTTAACACTATGCTTATACTGGACTTTAACACTACGCTTATACTGGACTTTAACACTACGCTTATACTGGACTTAAATACTACGCTTATACTGGACTTTAACACTACGCTTATACTGGACTTTAACACTACGCTTATACTGGACTTAAATACTACGCTTATACTGGACTTTAACGCTATGCTTAAACGGCAACATTACATATTGTCCCAGTTGTATGGTATGGCAACATTCTGAACTTAAGTTGAATAGTATGGCAACATTCTGTACTTAAGTTGTATGGTATGGCAACATTCTGTACTTAAGTTGTATGGTATGGCAACATTCTGTACTTAAGTTGTATGGTATGGCAACATTCTGTACTTAACAGTTGCATGGTATGGCAACATTCTGTACTTAACAGTTGTATGGTATGGCAACATTCTGTACTTAACAGTTGCATGGTATGGCAACATTCTGTACTTAACAGTTGCATGGTATGGCAACATTCTGTACTTAACAGTTGTATGGTATGGCAACATTCTGTACTTAACAGTTGAATGGTATGGCAACATTCTGTACTTAACAGTTGAATGGTATGGCAACATTCTGTACTTAACAGTTGTATGGTATGGCAACATTCTGTACTTAACAGTTGTATGGTATGGCAACATTCTGTACTTAACAGTTGTATGGTATGGCAACATTCTGTACTTAACAGTTGTATGGCATGGCAACATTCTGTACTCAACAGTTGTATGGTATGGCAACATTCTGTACTTAACAGTTGTATGGTATGGCAACATTTTGTACTTAACAGTTGTATGGTATGGCAACATTTTGTACTTAACAGTTGTATGGTATGGCAACATTCTGAACTTAAGTTGTATGGTATGGCAACATTCTGTAGTTAAGTTGTAAGGTATGGCAACATTCTGTAGTTAAGTTGTATGGTATGGCAACATTCTGTAGTTAAGTTGTATGGTATGGCAATATTCTGTACTTAACAGTTGTATGGTATGGCAACATTCTGTACTTAACAGTTGTATGGTATGGCAATATTCTGTACTTAACAGTTGTATTGTATGACAACATTCTGTACTTAACTGTTGTATGGTATGGCAACATTCTGAACTTAAGTTGTATGGTATGGCAACATTCTGTAGTTAAGTTGTATGGTATGGCAACATTCTGTAGTTAAGTTGTATGGTATGGCAACATTCTGTAGTTAAGTTGTATGGTATGGCAACATTCTGTAGTTAAGTTCTATGGTATGGCAACATTCTGTAGTTAAGTTCTATGGTATGGCAACATTCTGTAGTTAAGTTGTATGATATGGCAACATTCTGTAGTTAAGTTGTATGGTATGGCAATATTCTGTACTTAACAGTTGTATGGTATGGCAACATTCTGTACTTAACAGTTGTATGGTATGGCAACATTCTGTACTTAACAGTTGTATGGTATGGCAACATTCTGTACTTAACAGTTGTATGGTTTGGCAACATTCTGTACTTAACAGTTGTATGGTATGGCAACATTCTGTACTTAACAGTTGTATGGTATGGCAACATTCTGTACCTAACAGTTGAATGGTATGACAACATTCTGTACTTAAGTTGAATGGTATGGCAACATTCTGTACTTAAGTTGAATGGTATGGCAACATTCTGTACTTAAGTTGAATGGTATGGCAACATTCTGTACTACAGTTGAATGGTATGGCAACATTCTGTACTACAGTTGAATGGTATGGCAACATTCTGTACTTAAGTTGAATGGTATGGCAACATTCTGTACTTAAGTTGAATGGTATGGCAACATTCTGTACTTAAGTTGAATGGTATGGCAACATTCTGTACTACAGTTGAATGGTATGGCAACATTCTGTACTACAGTTGAATGGTATGGTAACATTCTGTACCTAACAGTTGAATGGTATGGCAACATTCTGTACTACAGTTGAATGGTATGGCAACATTCTGTACTTAAGTTGAATGGTATGGCAACATTCTGTACTTAACAGTTGTATGGTATGGCAACATTCCGTACTTGACAGTTGTATGGTATTGCAACATTCTGTACTTAACAGTTGAATGGTATGGCAACATTCTGTACTTAATAGTTGTATGGTATGGCAACATTCTGTACTTAACAGTTGTATGGTATGGCAACATTCTGTACTTAACAGTTGAATGATATGGCAACATTCTGTACTTAACAGTTGTATGGTATGGCAACATTTTGTACTTAACAGTTGAATGGTATGGCAACATTCTGAACTTAACAGTTGAATGGTATGGCAACATTCTGTACTTAACAGTTGTATGGTATGGCAACATTCTGTACTTAACAGTTGTATGGTATGGCAACATTCTGTACTTAACAGTTGTATGGTATGGCAACATTCTGAACTTAACAGTTGAATGGTATGGCAACATTCTGTACTTAACAATTGAATGGTATGGCAACATTCTGTAGTTAGAGAATGACAACATTTGTTCTAGTATAACTGCTGGAACATCTCTTCTTAAACGACAGTGAGAGTAATTGTTCTTGAGTGATTATTGGAACATGAATCCTTGAGAGATGGTGGAACATTTGTTCTTAAATGTAGGAATATTTGTTCTTGAATCATTGGGGGAACATTTGTTCTTGAGTCATTAATGTTTATACAAAAACATTTGTTGGGAGAGAACATGCAGTTACGTGACAACTGAACAGTGACGTATGGCAACTGAACAGTGACGTGTGGCAACTGAACAGTGACGTGTAACAACTGAACAGTTACGTGTGACAACTGAACAGTGACGTGTGGCAACTGAACAGTGACGTGTGACAACTGAACAGTTACGTGACAACTGAACAGTTACGTGTGACAACTGAACAGTGACGTGTGGCAACTGAACAGTGACGTGTGGCAACTGAAGAGTTACGTGTGACAACTGAACAGTGACGTGTGACAACTGAACAGTGACGTGTGACAACTGAACAGTGACGTGTGACAAGTGAACAGTTACGTGACAACTGAACAGTTACGTGTGACAACTGAACAGTGACGTGTGGCAACTGAACAGTGACGTGTGGCAACTGAAGAGTTACGTGTGACAACTGAACAGTGACGTGTGACAACTGAACAGTGACGTGTGACAACTGAACAGTGACGTGTGACAAGTGAACAGTTACGTGACAACTGAACAGTGACGTGTGGCAACTGAACAGTTACGTGTGACAACTGAACAGTGACGTGACAACTGAACAGTTACGTGTGACAACTGAACAGTTACGTGTGACAACTGAACAGTGACGTGACAACTGAACAGTTACGTGTTACAACTGAACAGTTACGTGACAACTGAACAGTGACGTGTGACAACTGAACAGTGACGTGTGGCAACTGAACAGTTACGTGTGACAACTGAACAGTTACGTGACAACTGAACAGTGACGTGTGACAACTGAACAGTTACGTGTGACAACTGAACAGTTACGTGTGACAACTGAACAGTTACGTGTGACAACTGAACAGTGACGTGACAACTGAACAGTTACGTGTGACAACTGAACAGTTACGTGTGACAACTGAACAGTTACGTGTGACAACTGAACAGTGACGTGACAACTGAACAGTTACGTGTGACAACTGAACAGTTACGTGACAACTGAACAGTGACGTGTGACAACTGAACAGTTACGTGACAACTGAACAGTTACGTGTGACAACTGAACAGTTACGTGACAACTGAACAGTGACGTGTGACAACTGAACAGTGACGTGTGGCAACTGAACAGTTACGTGTGACAACTGAACAGTTACGTGACAACTGAACAGTGACGTGTGACAACTGAACAGTTACGTGTGACAACTGAACAGTGACGTGACAACTGAACAGTTACGTGACAACTGAACAGTGACGTGACAACTGAACAGTGACGTGATAACTGAACAGTTACGTGTGACAACTGAACAGTTACGTGACAACTGAACAGTGACGTGTGACAACTGAACAGTTACGTGACAACTGAACAGTGACGTGTGACAACTGAACAGTTACGTGTGACAACTGAACAGTTACGTGACAACTGAACAGTGACGTGTGACAACTGAACAGTTACGTGTGACAACTGAACAGTGACGTGACAACTGAACAGTTACGTGTGACAACTGAACAGTGACGTGACAACTGAACAGTTACGTGTGACAACTGAACAGTTACGTGACAACTGAACAGTGACGTGTGACAACTGAACAGTTACGTGTGACAACTGAACAGTTACGTGACAACTGAACAGTGACGTGTGACAACTGAACAGTTACGTGTGACAACTGAACAGTTACGTGTGACAACTGAACAGTTACGTGTGACAACTGAACAGTGACGTGTGACAACTGAACAGTTACGTGTGACAACTGAACAGTTACGTGTGACAACTGAACAGTTGCGTGTGACAACTGAACAGTGACGTGTGACAACTGAACAGTGACGTGTGACAACTGAACAGTTACGTGTGACAACTGAGCAGTTACGTGACAACTGAACAGTTACGTGTGACAACTGAACAGTTACGTGTTACAACTGAACAGTTACGTGTGACAACTGAACAGTTACGTGTGACAACTGAACAGTGACGTGTGACAACTGAACAGTTACGTGTGACAACTGAACAGTGACGTGACAACTGAACAGTTACGTGTGACAACTGAA
Organism: Procambarus clarkii; assembly: GCF_040958095.1. NCBI lineage: Eukaryota > Metazoa > Arthropoda > Malacostraca > Decapoda > Cambaridae > Procambarus > Procambarus clarkii. The sequence goes on along the minus strand of NC_091159.1, from coordinate 48,906,138 downwards.
CAGTTACGTGTGACAACTGAACAGTTACGTGTGACAACTGAACGGTTACGTGTGACAACTGAACAGTGACGTGACAACTGAACAGTTACGTGTGACAACTGAACAGTTACGTGTGACAACTGAACAGTTACGTGTGACAACTGAACAGTGACGTGTGACAACTGAACAGTTACGTGTGACAACTGAACAGTTACGTGTGACAACTGAACAGTTACGTGTGACAACTGAACAGTGACGTGTGACAACTGAACAGTGACGTGTGACAACTGAACAGTTACGTGTGACAACTGAACAGTTACGTGTGACAACTGAACAGTTACGTGTGACAACTGAACAGTGACGTGTGACAACTGAACAGTTACGTGTGACAACTGAATAGTTACGTGTGACAACTGAACAGTGACGTGACAACTGAACAGTTACGTGACAACTGAACAGTTACGTGTTACAACTGAACAGTTACGTGACAAATGAACAGTTACGTGTGACAACTGAACAGTTACGTGACAACTGAACAGTTACGTGACAACTGAACAGTTACGTGTGACAACTGAACAGTTACGTGTGACAACTAAGAGTCGTGTAACAAGAGCCATTTCTGGTCCCTCCGTGACGGTCCTAGACATAATCAATGGCTGTCCTTCTCAAGACTCCGTAACGACTGCGTCCAATAACCATCGTTCCTAAAAGTGTGACACCTGCTTGATGGGGTTGTGGGAGTTCTTCTACTCCCCAAGCCCGGCCCGCAGGCCCACATACCCACCACAGCCCAGTTGGTTCGGCACTCCTTGGAGGAAACAATCTAGTTTCCTCTTGAAGATGTCCACGTTTGTTCCTGTAATATTTCTTATGCTCGCTGTGAGGACGTTGAACAATCGCGGACCTCTGATGTTTATACAGTGTTCTCTGATTGTGCCTATGGCACCTCTGCTCTTCACTGGTTCTATTCTGCATTTTCTTCCATGTCGTTCACTCCAGTACGTTGTTATTTTACTGTGTAATTTGGGACCTGGCCCTCCAGTATCTTCCACGTGTATATTATTTGGTATCTCTCTCGTCTCCTTTCTAGAGAGTACATTTGGAGAGCTTTGAGACGATCCCAATATTTAGGTGCTTTATCTCGTCTATGCGTGCCGTATATGTTCTCTCTATTCCCTCTATTTCAGCAATCTCTGCTGCTCTGAAGGGGGGAAGTGAGTACCGAGCAGTACTCAAGACGGGACAACACAAGTGACTTGAAGAGTACAACCATTGTGATGGGATCCCTGGATTTGAAAGTTCTCGTAATCCATCCTATCATTTTTCTGGCTGCCGCAATATTTGCTTGGTTATGCTCCCTAAACGTTAGGTCGTCGGACATCATTATTCCCAGATCCTTGACACGCTTTACGTGATGGTGTGGGTATTGGTCTCTTAAGTTGCCTCGTCTCAGTTCGCTTGAACCGGAAGACATGTGGAAAGGCCTCTATAACTAGTATACACAACCGTTATCTATGATTAGCTATAATTGTCATACAAGATTACCGACACCAACGCACCCTACGATAACAATGGTACAGAGTTCCTATATATACTCAGGCGATGAGTCACAATAACGTGGCTGAAGTATGTTGACCAGACCACACACTAGAAGTTGAAGGGACGACGACGTTTCGGTCCGTCCTGGACCATTCTCAAATCGATTGATCACAATCGACTTGAGAATGGTCCAGGACGGACCGAAACGTAGTCGTCCCTTCAACTTCTAGTGTGTGGTCTGGTCAACTTCCTATATATACAATAGTGGTGGTGAATCACCAAGGAGAAACCCCACTAGTTACCACGAGGGCCAGGGGCGACCACTACACTACTGGTGGACCACCACACTACTGGTGGACCACCACACTACTGGGCGACCACTACACTACTGGTGGACCACCACACTACTGGTGGACCACCACACTACTGGGGGACCACCACACTACTGGTGGACCACCACACTACTGGGGGACCACCACACTACTGGGGGACCACCACACTACTGGGGGACCATCACACTACTGGGGGACCACCACACTACTGGTGGACCACCACACTACTGGTGGACCACCACACTACTGGGGGACCACCACACTACTGGTGGACCACCACACTACTGGGGAACCACCACACTACTGGGGGACCACCACACTACTGGGGGACCACCACACTACTGGGGGACCACCACACTACTGGGGGACCACCACACTACTGGGGGACCACCACACTACTGGGGGACCACCACACTACTGGGGGACCACCACACTACTGGGGGACCATCACACTACTGGGGGACCACCACACTACTGGTGGACCACCACACTACTGGGGGACCACCACACTACTGGGGGACCATCACACTACTGGGGGACCACCACACTACTGGTGGACCACCACACTACTGGGGGACCATCACACTACTGGGGGACCACCACACTACTGGGGGACCATTACACTACTGGGGGACCACCACACTACTGAGGGACCACCACACTACTGGGGGACCATCACACTACTGGGGGACCACCACACTACTGGGGGACCACCACACTACTGGGGGACCACCACACTACTGGGGGACCACCACACTACTGGGGGACCATCACACTACTGGGGGACCACCACACTACTGGTGGACCACCACACTACTGGGGGACCACCACACTACTGGGGGACCACCACACTACTGGGGGACCACCACACTACTGGGAGACCACCACACTACTGGGGGACCATCACACTACTGGTGGACCACCACACTACTGGGGGACCACCACACTACTGGGGGACCACCACACTACTGGGGGACCACCACACTACTGGTGGACCACCACACTACTGGGGGACCACCACACTACTGGGGGACCATCACACTACTGGGGGACCACCACACTACTGGTGGACCATCACACTACTGGGGGACCATCACACTACTGGGGGACCACCACACTACTGGGGGACCATCACACTACTGGGGGACCACCACACTACTGGGGGACCACCACACTACTGGGGGACCATCACACTACTGTGGGACCACCACACTACTGGGGGACCACCACACTACTGGGGGACCACCACACTACTGGGGGACCACCACACTACTGGGGGACCATCACACTACTGGGGGACCACCACACTACTGGTGGACCACCACACTACTGGGGGACCACCACACTACTGGGGGACCACCACACTACTGGGGGACCACCACACTACTGGGGGACCACCACACTACTGGGGGACCATCACACTACTGGTGGACCACCACACTACTGGGGGACCACCCCACTACTGGGGGACCACCACACTACTGGGGACCATCACACTACTGGGGGACCATCACAGTACTGGGGGATCATCACACTACTGGGGGACCACCACACTACTGGGGGACCATCACAGTACTGGGGGACCACCACACTACTGGGGGACCACCACACTACTGGGGGACCATCACACTACTGGGGGACCATCACAGTACTGGGGGACCATCACACTACTGGGGGACCACCACACTACTGGGGGACCATCACAGAACTGGGGGACCACCACATTACTGGGGGACCACCACACTACTGGTGGACCACCACACTACTGGGGGACCACCACACTACTGGGGGACCACCACACTACTGGGGGACCACCACACTACTGGGGGACCACCACACTACTGGGGGACCATCACACTACTGGGGGACCATCACAGTACTGGGGGACCATCACACTACTGGGGGACCACCACACTACTGGGGGACCATCACAGTACTGGGGGACCACCACACTACTGGGGGACCACCACACTACTGGTGGACCATCACACTACTGGGGGACCACCACACTACTGGTGGACCATCACACTACTGGGGGACCACCACACTACTGGGGGACCATCACAGTACTGGGGGACCATCACACTACTGGGGGACCACCACACTACTGGGGGACCATCACACTACTGGGGGACCATCACACTACTGGGGGACCATCACAGTACTGGGGGACCATCACACTACTGGGGGACCACCACACTACTGGGGGACCATCACAGTACTGGGGGACCACCACAGTACTGGGGGACCACCACACTACTGGGGGACCATCACAGTACTGGGGGACCACCACACTACTGGGGGACCATCACACTACTGGGGGACCATCACAGTACTGGGGGACCATCACACTACTGGGGGACCATCACACTACTGGGCGACCATCACAGTACTGGGGGACCATCACACTACTGGGGGACCATCACACTACTGGGGGACCACCACACTACTGGGGGACCACCACACTACTGGGGGACCACCACACTACTGGTGGACCATCACACTACTGGGGGACCACCACACTACTGGTGGACCACCACACTACTGGGGGACCACCATACTACTGGGGGACCATCACACTACTGGGGGACCATCACACTACTGGGGGACCATCACACTACTGGGGGACCATCACACTACTGGGGGACCACCACACTACTGGGGGACCACCACACTACTGGTGGACCACCACACTACTGGGTGACCACCACACTACTGGTGGACCACCACACTACTGGGGGACCACCACACTACTGGGGGACCACCACACTACTGGGGGACCACCACACTACTGGGGGACCACCACACTACTGGTGGACCACCACACTACTGGTGGACCACCACACTACTGGGGGACCACCACACTACTAGGGGACCACCACACTACTGGGGGACCACCACACTACTGGGGGACCACCACACTGACCTCTGGTAGCCTCAGGCTACTCTAATGACTCTCCATCGTTCCGTCTAATTACCCAAAACTTCTTAGCATTAAGTACTGAAGAAATATGATATATTTCCTCACTATAATATTGGTGCTCAATAATACTTTGACTATAATTTAATATAAAAAATATATTATTTCGTTTACTCTGAAATAATATAATTTTATAAGATAATTGGGTCGATCTATTTACACAACATTGTCGCTCGGATTGTCGACTTCTTATGGCATAACCTGCTATCTGGTCTCGTCTAATTTTGTTATTGAATTATATTATTTGAGAGTGAAAATATGTTTTTTACTGTTCTACATTGAGGACTAACAATATAGTGAGCAAATATGTCATATATCTTCATTACTCGTGTAATGCTAGGAAGCTTCGGGTAATTACACGGAAAACCCAACCACTTGGGCTGGACGGTAGAGCGACGGTCTCGCTTCATGCAGATCGACGTTCAATTCCCGACCGTCCAAGTGATTGGGCACCATTCCTTCCCCCGTCCCATCCCAAATCCTTATCCTGACCCCTTCCCAGTGCTATATAGTCATAATGGCTTGGCGCTTTTCCTTGATAATTCCTTCCTCCCCCCCCCCTTCACTGTCTACGTGACGGTGAGTATCCTGGTGTGAGGATCAGGTGAGTATCCAGGGGTGAGGATCAGGGATCAGGTGAGTATCCCCCTACACGGGTCACGTGACATCTATATAACTCACATATATGGAGCCAGCGCCTACACCTGTCCTCTCACCATATATGTCACACTGTGAACGGTGTCGGCTAATTCGTTGATAATACGACGATAATAATATATTAATAATTATTAATATAATAATTATTAATAATATTAATAATTAATAATTATAATAATAATTAAATAATAAATAATAAAATAAAAATAATTAATAATATTAATAATTATTAATAATTAATATAATAATTATTAATATAATAATTAAAAAATAATTATTAATAAAATAATTATTAATAAAATAATTATTAATAAAATAATAATTAATTATAAATTAATTAATTAATTAATAAATTAATAAATTATTATTAATAATGATAAAAGCACTGTAATATTGGGTTCTTACTTTTCTAAATAGGCACAACTAGTTGCGTTGTTTAGAGAGTGTTCTCCGTAGAGTGTCTTAGGAGAGGAGCTGGTGCTCTCATGCAAGGATCAGGTTGGGTTACCGTTACCTGTGGCAGGTGGCTGCAGGTGACGGGTCTCCCAATCCTGAGCACTCCAGTTGCAAACTCTGTGAGCAGGAACTACGGCATGATCTCCCGCACTACATCACTGAATGCCCAGTTATTAGACCTTTCAGACCAGTTGGCATGAGGTACCTGGAGCTTTGCAATTACTTTATTCACTCTCGTATTCTTGAAGATATCCTCACAGTATACCCAAAATTTGCCAGTGCAGGCTATTAAACACATGGCCCTGTATGACTAACCATCCTGCGAGATGGGGACTTGTATTACCACTGCTACCTTATTCAATCTTGTGTTGTTGATATCCTCAAAATGCATCCGGAGTCTGCCAGTGCAGACCGCCTATCACATGTCTCTGTATGACTAACCATCCTGTGTGATGGGGATTTTATAGCATCACCTAGTTAGCTTTTTTTGACACACTGTACTCCACTTCATATAGTCTAGGGTAGCTGCACTAATGCAGATGTACCTCATAACTTAATAAAAAAAAAAAAAAAAAAAAGCTCTCATGGTGAGAAAGGGTTCACGACAACTTAATTGCTGTTAAGCTGCTCGTCTCATGTCATTTATAGTTTATGGTGTTAGAAGCGGTAGTTAACATACGGGTAATTGTTTAACGAGAGGAAGAGCCCAACCGCCTCCGTCTTACTGGTCCTGGAACGACCCCCCCCCTCGTCATCCGGTAGTCGGAGTGACCCCTCAGAAGGGGCCAGGTCCTAAGGGCTAAAGGTATATATGGAGAATGGACGGATAGAGGGTTAGGGTGAAGGGAGGTGTGGGTGTAAGTCGCAGGTGTAGGACGGTAGGTGTAGACACCAGCATGTAGCAAGGTAGGCCATAGCTGGATGAGGTTCTGGGAGTTCTACTCCCCAAGCCCGGCCCAAGGCCAGGCTTGACTTGTGAGAGTTTGGTCCACCAGGCTGTTGCTTGGAGCGGCCCGCAGGCCCACATACCCACCACAGTCAGGTGGTCCGGCACTAGCGATAAGACCTACCATTAATGTATGATGACTTACTGTAAATATGTAGCTCTTGTAATAGCACTTTCTCTGTAACTAGCTGACATTGTAACTATAAGGTGTGAAGGATAGATGAAATTGTTTATGTAATAATCTAAGATGAGGTCTGATAAAGACCTTTTGTGCCCTCTGTGATGCTTTTGCGCTACCGCTCACAGGGTGAGTATGGGGTGCACAATAAACTAGCCGCCTTCGGCGGCAACAATCAAATCAAATCCTTGGAGGAACCTATCAAGTTTCCTCTTGAAGATGTCCACGGTTGTTCCGGTAATATTTCTTATGCTTGCTGAGAGGACGTTGAACAACCGTGGACCTCTGATGTTTATACAGTGTTCTCTGATTGTGCCTATGGCACCTCTGCTCTTCACTGGACCTCTGATGTTTATACAGTGTTCTCTGATTGTGCCTATGGCACCTCTGCTCTTTACTGGTTCTATTCTGCATTTTCTTCCATGTCGTACACTCCAGTACGTTGTTATTTTACTGTGTAGATTTGGGACCTGACCCTCCAGTATTTTCCATGTGTATATTATATGGTATCTCTCTCGTCTCCTTTCTAGTGAGTACAATTGGAGAGCTTTGAGACGATCCCAATAATATAGGTGTTTTATCTCGTCTATGCGTGCCGTATATGTTTTCTGTATTCCCTCTATTTCAGCAATCTCTGCTGCTCTGAAGGGGGGAAGTGAGTACTGAGCAGTACTCAAGACGGGACAACACAAGTGACTTGAAGAGTACAACCATTGTGATGGGATCCCTGGATTTGAAAGTTCTCGTAATCCATTCTATCATTTTTTTGGCTGACGCAATATTTGCTTGGTTATGCTCCCTAAACGTTAGGTCGTCAGACATCATTATTCCCAAATCCTTGACATGCTGTTTATCTACTATGGGAAGATTCGATTGTGTTTTGTACCCTGTATTAAGGTCCTCATTTTTACCGTACCTGAGTACTTGGAATTTATCACTGTTAAACATCATGTTATTTTCTGTTGCCCAATCGAAAACTTTATTAATATCTGCTTATAATTTTTCAATGTATTCAGCAGAGGTAATTTTCATGCTGATTTTTGTGTCAACTGCGAAGGATGACACGAAGCTGTGACTTGCAGACTTGAACAGCAGAGAAGCAGGAGGAGGAGCAGCAGCAGCAGGAGGCGGAGGAGGAGAAGGAGAAGGAGGAGGAGGAGGAGGAGGAGGAGGAGCAGGAGGAGGTGAAGCAAAGGAAAAAATTAAACATGAATGTAAATGTAAGTAAAAGTAGTGTGGTCGTACTTGAGTGAGCGGCGTGGAAATGTTAAATGTGAACACCATACGACGAGACCACGGGGGGGGGGGGGCGTCCTCGTGGCTCACACTGTCAGCCCCGCTGGTGGGCAGCGTCCTCGTGGCCCACACTGTCAGCCCCGCTGTTGGGCAGCGTCCTCGTGGCTCACACTGTCAGCCCCGCTGGTGGGCAGCGTCCTCGTGGCTCACACTGTCAGCCCCGCTGGTGGGCAGCGTCCTCGTGGCTCACACTGTCAGCCCCGCTGGTGGGCAGCGTCCTCGTGGCTCACACTGTCAGCCCCGCTGGTGGGCAGCGTCCTCGTGGCCCACACTGTCAGCCCCGCTGGTGGGCAGCGTCCTCGTGGCTCACACTGTCAGCCCCGCTGGTGGGCAGCGTCCTCGTGGCTCACACTGTCAGCCCCGCTGGTGGGCAGCGTCCTCGTGGCTCACACTGTCAGCCCCGCTGGTGGGCAGCGTCCTCGTGGCCCACACTGTCAGCCCCGCTGGTGGGCAGCGTCCTCGTGGCTCACACTGTCAGCCCCGCTGGTGGGCAGCGTCCTCGTGGCTCACACTGTCAGCCCCGCTGGTGGGCAGCGTCCTCGTGGCTCACACTGTCAGCCCCGCTGGTGGGCAGCGTCCTCGTGGCTCACACTGTCAGCCCCGCTGGTGGGCAGCGTCCTCGTGGCTCACACTGTCAGCCCCGCTGGTGGGCAGCGTCCTCGTGGCCCACACTGTCAGCCCCGCTGGTGGGCAGCGTCCTCGTGGCTCACACTGTCAGCCCCGCTGGTGGGCAGCGTCCTCGTGGCTCACACTGTCAGCCCCGCTGGTGGGCAGCGTCCTCGTGGCTCACACTGTCAGCCCCGCTGGTGGGCAGCGTCCTCGTGGCTCACACTGTCAGCCCCGCTGGTGGGTAAAGTCAGCCCGTCCTCTTAAAAATAACGTCGTCTTTCGCTCATTTTCGCGTATGGCCAAAAATGGACATATATTATAATGAAATTTGCTCAGGAAAGTGACCTATTGTCCCGTTTTCTGTTTGGAGTCCTCCCGTACTCGGCTAGGTTAGGAGAGGAAACTTTCAATTAATGGTTTTCTTGATGTTTTGAAACTTTAGGAGGACTTCCTGCCCTCTTAACCCACCAGACGACCCTTAACTTATTGTTTTGGTAAAAAAAAAATTGCCATTATTTTTCAATTTCAAATTACGTCCATTTTCGGTCATACTTATACGGGCAAACAGACGGAATTTGTCAAGTGAGAGAGAGAGAGAGAGAGAAGGGGGGCGGGCCAGGAGGGGGGGGGGCGGCCAGACAGACACCAACAGTGTGGTGTGAAAGTCATAAGAATGTGAGAACATCAGTGTAAGTGTGAGTGGTCAGGACGGAGACGGTTGGGCTGGTGGGGCTTGCACCCACACCAACACCCACGCCAACACCCACACCAACACTCACACCAACACCCACACCCACACCAACACCCACACCAACACCCACACCCACACCCACACCAACACCCACACCCACACCAACACCCACACCAACACCCACACCCACATCAACACCCACACCAACACCAACACCCACACCAACACCCACACCCACACCAACACCCGCACCAACACCCACACCAACACCCACACCCACACCAACACCCACACCCACACCAACACCCACACCAACACCAACACCCACACCAACACCAACACCCACACCAACACCCACACCAACACCCACACCAACACCCACACCAACACCCACACCCACACCCACACCCACACCAACACCCACACCAACACCCACACCCACACCCACACCAACACCCACACCCACACCAACACCCACACCAACACCCACACCCACACCCACACCCACACCAACACCCACACCAACACCCACACCAACACCCACACCAACACACACACCAACACCCACACCAACACCAACACCCACACCAACACCAACACCAACACCCACACCAACACCAACACCAACACCAACACCCACACCCACACCAACACCCACACCCACACCAACACCCACACCCACACCCACACCCACACCAACACCCACACCAACACCCACACCAACACACACACCAACACCCACACCAACACCAACACCCACACCAACACCAACACCCACACCAACACCAACACACACACCAACACCAACACCAACACCCACACCAACACCAACACCAACACCCACACCCACACCAACACCCACACCAACACCCACACCAACACCCACACCAACACACACACCAACACCCACACCAACACCAACACCTACACCAACACCAACACACACACCAACACCAACACCAACACCCACACCAACACCCACACCAACACCAACACCCACACCAACACCCACACCAACACCCACACCAACACCAACACCCACACCAACACCAACACCAACACCCACACCAACACCCACACCAACACCCACACCCACACCAACACCAACACCCACACCAACACCCACACCAACACCAACACCCACACCAACACACACACCAACACCCACACCAACACCCACACCAACATCAACACACACACCAACACCAACACCAACACCCACACCAACACCCACACCAACACCAACACCAACACCCACACCCACACCCACACCAACACCCACACCAACACCAACACACACACCAACACCAACACCAACACCAACACCCACACCAACACCAACACCCACACCCACACCAACACCAACACCCACACCAACACCAACACCAACACCCACACCAACACCCACACCAACACCCACACCAACACCAACACCCACACCAACACCAATACCAACACCCACACCAACACCAACACCAACACCAACACCCACACCAACACCAACACCCACACCAACACCAACACCAACACCCACACCAACACCCACACCAACACCCACACCAACACCCACACCAACACCCACACCAACACCCACACCAACACCAACACCCACACCAACACCCACACCAACACCCACACCAACACCCACACCCACACCAACACCAACACCCACACCAACACCAACACCAACACCAACACCCACACCAACACCAACACCCACACCAACACCAACACCCACACCAACACCCACACCAACACCAACACCCACACCAACACCAACACCCACACCAACACCCACACCAACACCAACACCAACACCAACACCCACACCAACACCAACACCCACACCAACACCCACACCAACACCCACACCCACACCCACACCCACACCAACACCCACACCAACACCCACACCAACACCAACACCAACACCCACACCAACACCAACACCAACACCAACACCAACACCCACACCAACACCCACACCAACACCCACACCAACACCAACACCAACACCCACACCAACACCAACACCAACACCAACACCCACACCCACACCCACACCAACACCAACACCCACACCAACACCAACACCAACACCAACACCCACACCAACACCCACACCAACACCAACACCAACACCCACACCAACACCAACACCAACACCAACACCCACACCCACACCCACACCAACACCCACACCAACACCAACACCAACACCAACACCAACACCAACACCCACACCAACACCAACACCAACACCAACACCCACACCAACTCCCACACCAACACCCACACCAACACCAACACCAACACCCACACCAACACCCACACCAACACCAACACCAACACCAACACCCACACCAACTCCCACACCAACACCCACACCAACACCAACACCAACACCCACACCAACACCCACACCAACACCCACACCCACACCCACACCAACACCAACACCAACACCCACACCAACACCCACACCAACACCAACACCCACACCCACACCCACACCAACACCAACACCAACACCCACACCAACACCAACACCAACACCCACACCAACACCAACACCCACACCAACTTGGTATACCTGACTTCCGCACAAGAATCATAGAGATTATAATACAGGAATTTCAAACTAATTTACTTTTGAAAACCAAATTTAATTTAGTATTGTGAAGGATGTTTGTGTGTGGGCCGTGAGGGTGTGGGTGGCCCGCCCGGTGTTACTCATTACTGACGTACTCAGGCAGGGGATGATGTGTGGGCCGTGAGGGTGTGGGTGGCCCGCCCGGTGTTACTCATTACTGAGGTACTCAGGCAGGGGATGATGTGTGGGTCGTGAGGGTGTGGGTGGCCCGCCCGGTGTTACTCATTACTGAGGTACTCAGGCGGGGGATGAGTATGTAGTATGTTGTTGTTGTATGTTGTATAAGCCACTTGTATGTTGCTTTCAGTTCTGGCCAGTTGGTAACACCTTGTTCTGTGATTAAGTCTCAGTGGTGATCTGACTTGTTCATGTTCACTCTGTGGGACTGTTCTCCCACACACGTTATAACTGATAGGAAACTTATAGGTCCAGCTGTTCTCCTAGAACCTGCAGCTTTATTGCACATGCCGATGGTTATCCTAGCGTGATGTGATGCAATATTACCAGGCCAGCCTCCTCTAGTGGCAGTACTTATAGTAACTGTGGTGGGAAGTGTCAGTGACTGTGGTGGGAAGTGTCAGTGACTGTGGTGGGAAGTGCCAGGTGACTGTGGTGGGAAGTGCCAGTGACTGTGGTGGGAAGTGCCAGGTGACTGTGGTGGAAAGTGTCAGTGACTGTGGTGGGAAGTGTCAGTGACTGTGGTGGGAAGTGTCAGTGACTGTGGTGGGAAGTGCCAGGTGACTGTGGTGGGAAGTGCCAGTGACTGTGGTGGAAAGTGTCAGTGACTGTGGTGGGAAGTGCCAGTGACTGTGGTGGAAAGTGACTGTGGTGGGAAGTGCCAGTGACTGTGGTGGAAAGTGTCAGTGACTGTGGTGGGAAGTGCCAGTGACTGTGGTGGGAAGTGCCAGTGACTGTGGTGGGAAGTGCCAGTGACTGTGGTGGAAAGTGACTGTGGTGGGAAGTGCCAGTGACTGTGGTGGGAAGTGCCAGGTGACTGTGGTGGGAAGTGCCAGTGACTGTGGTGGGAAGTGCCAGTGACTGTGGTGGAAAGTGTCAGTGACTGTGGTGGGAAGTGCCAGTGACTGTGGTGGGAAGTGCCAGGTGACTGTGGTGGGAAGTGCCAGTGACTGTGGTGGGAAGTGCCAGGTGACTGTGGTGGAAAGTGTCAGTGACTGTGGTGGGAAGTGTCAGTGACTGTGGTGGGAAGTGCCAGGTGACTGTGGTGGGAAGTGCCAGTGACTGTGGTGGAAAGTGACTGTGGTGGGAAGTGCCAGTGACTGTGGTGGGAAGTGCCAGGTGACTGTGGTGGGAAGTGCCAGTGACTGTGGTGGGAAGTGCCAGTGACTGTGGTGGAAAGTGACTGTGGTGGGAAGTGCCGGTGACTGTGGTGGGAAGTGCCAGGTGACTGTGGTGGGAAGTGCCAGTGACTGTGGTGGGAAGTGCCAGTGACTGTGGTGGGAAATGACTGTGGTGGGAAGTGTCAGTGACTGTGGTGGGAAGTGCCAGGTGACTGTGGTGGGAAGTGCCAGTGACTGTGGTGGGAAGTGCCAGTGACTGTGGTGGGAAGTGCCAGTGACTGTGGTGGGAAGTGCCAGGTGACTGTGGTGGGAAGTGCCAGGTGACTGTGGTGGGAAGTGCCAGTGACTGTGGTGGGAAGTGCCAGTGACTGTGGTGGGAAGTGCCAGTGACTGTGGTGGGAAGTGACTGTGGTGGGAAGTGCCAGTGACTGGTGGAAAGTGACTGTGGTGGGAAGTGCCAGTGACTGTGGTGGGAAGTGCCAAGTGACTGTGGTGGGAAGTGCCAGTGACTGTGGTGGAAAGTGACTGTGGTGGGAAGTGCCAGTGACTGTGGTGGAAAGTGACTGTGGTGGGAAGTGCCAGTGACTGTGGTGGGAAGTGCCAAGTGACTGTGGTGGGAAGTGCCAGTGACTGTGGTGGAAAGTGACTGTGGTGGGAAGTGCCAGTGACTGTGGTGGGAAGTGCCAGTGACTGTGGTGGGAAGTGCCAGTGACTGTGGTGGGAAGTGCCAGGTGACTGTGGTGGGAAGTACCAGTGACTGTGGTGGGAAGAGCCAGTGACTGTGGTGGAAAGTGACTGTGGTGGGAAGTGCCAGGTGACTGTGGTGGGAAGTGACTGTGGTGGGAAGAGCCAGTGACTGGTGGAAAGTGACTGTGGTGGGAAGTGCCAGTGACTGTGGTGGGAAGTGCCAGTGACTGTGGTGGGAAGTGCCAGTGACTGTGGTGGGAAGTGCCAGTGACTGGTGGGAAGTGCCAGGTGACTGTGGTGGGAAGTGCCAGGTGACTGTGGTGGGAAGTGCCAGGTGACTGTGGTGGGAAGTGCCAAGTGACTGTGGTGGGAAGTGCCAAGTGACTGTGGTGGGAAGTGCCAAGTGACTGTGGTGGGAAGTGCCAAGTGACTGTGCTGGGAAGTGCCAATTTGGAGTGACGCTCCACTAATAATTTGCTATGATTATAGGAGAGAGAGAGACACAGACAGACAGACAGACAGACAGACAGACACACTAACAAGCCAGGTGACCAAAACAGACCTGTACGGAAACAAACAAACAAACAAACACACACAGCAAGCACGGCTCCATGCATAGAGTTATTTACTGTGTAATGTTGAACAGATCCACCGCCACTTTCACTAGCACCACACAACACTCCCGCCACTGGCCAGCAGCTGGGACAGCCAGCCAATAATATGTGGCTATAACTTTACGGCCGAGTTGTCATTGGCCAGGACGGGAGGGAGGCGGCAGGAAGGGGGAGTGGCGGTGAAGGACGGAGCCTTATACAATCCTCCCACACTATGTGTGTGTGTGCTTAGCTTTCTAATTATAGGAGAGTAGTGTAGAGTGTCTGGGGGGTAGTGTAGAGTGTCTGGGGGGTAGTGTAGAGTGTCTGGGGGGTAGTGTAGAGTGTCTGGGGGTAGTGTAGAGTGTCTGGAGGGTAGTGTAGAGTGTCTGGGGGTAGTGTAGAGTGTCTGGGGGTAGTGTAGAGTGTCTGGGGGTAGTGTAGAGTGTCTGGAGGGTAGTGTAGAGTGTCTAGGGGTAGTGTAGAGTGTCTGGGGGTAGTGTAGAGTGTCTGGGGGTAGTGTAGAGTGTCTGGGGGGTAGTGTAGAGTGTCTGGGGGGTAGTGTAGAGTGTCTGGGGGTAGTGTAGAGTGTCTGGGGGTAGTGTAGAGTGTCTGGGGGGTAGTGTAGAGTGTCTGGGGGGCAGTGTAGAGTGTCTGGGGGTAGTGTAGAGTGTCTGGGGGGTAGTGTAGAGTGTCTGGGGGGTAGTGTAGAGTGTCTGGGGGGTAGTGTAGAGTGTCTGTGGGGTAGTGTAGAGTGTCTGGGGGTAGTGTAGAGTGTCTGGGGGTAGTGTAGAGTGTCTGGGGGTAGTGTAGAGTGTCTGGGGGTAGTGTAGAGTGTCTGGGGGGTAGTGTAGAGTGTCTGGGGGTAGTGTAGAGTGTCTGGGGGGTAGTGTAGAGTGTCTGGGGGTAGTGTAGAGTGTCTGGGGGTAGTGTAGAGTGTCTGGGGGGTAGTGTAGAGTGTCTGGGGGTAGTGTAGAGTGTCTGGGGGTAGTGTAGAGTGTCTGGGGGGTAGTGTAGAGTGTCTGGGGGGTAGTGTAGAGTGTCTGGGGGTAGTGTAGAGTGTCTGGGGGGTAGTGTAGAGTGTCTGTGGGGTAGTGTAGAGTGTCTGGGGGTAGTGTAGAGTGTCTGGGGGGTAGTGTAGAGTGTCTGGGGGGTAGTGTAGAGTGTCTGGGGGTAGTGTAGAGTGTCTGGGGGGTAGTGTAGAGTGTCTGTGGGGTAGTGTAGAGTGTCTGGGGGTAGTGTAGAGTGTCTGGGGGGTAGTGTAGAGTGTCTGTGGGGTAGTGTAGAGTGTCTGGGGGTAGTGTAGAGTGTCTGGGGGTAGTGTAGAGTGTCTGGGGGGTAGTGTAGAGTGTCTGGGGGATAGTGTAGAGTGTCTAGGGGTAGTGTAGAGTGTCTGGGGGTAGTGTAGAGTGTCTGGGGGTAGTGTAGAGTGTCTGGGGGGTAGTGTAGAGTGTCTGGGGGTAGTGTAGAGTGTCTGGGGGGTAGTGTAGAGTGTCTGGGGGTAGTGTAGAGTGTCTGGGGGTAGTGTAGAGTGTCTGGGGGTAGTGTAGAGTGTCTGGGGGGTAGTGTAGAGTGTCTGGGGGTAGTGTAGAGTGTCTGGGGGTAGTGTAGAGTGTCTGGGGGGTAGTGTAGAGTGTCTGGGGGTAGTGTAGAGTGTCTGGGGGTAGTGTAGAGTGTCTGGGGGGTAGTGTAGAGTGTCTAGGGGATAGTGTAGAGTGTCTGGGGGGTAGTGTAGAGTGTCTGGGGGGTAGTGTAGAGTGTCTGGAGAGGAGTGCGCAGAGTAGAGAGTGTAGAGCACTGTTGAGTTACCGTGTTAGGTCACCTGCGCACACTCACGCGCGCGCGCAGGTAACCTAACATAAACACATAACACAAACATAACCAAAATTATATGTCTCTGTATACTGATATAAATGAATACACAACTTTAGGTGAGTACAACTATCATGTGTTGTGAAGAGATTAGTGAGCGGGAGAGAACACGACACAGACCTATGTACACACACACACACACACACACATATGTGCCCGTACTCACCTAGTTGTGTCTGCAGGATCGAGCATTGACTCTTGGATCCCGCCTTTCGAGCATCGGTTGTTTACAGCAATGACTATGGTCCTATTTCCCTATTATACTTAGTTTTAAGATTATGAATAGTATTTGCTTCCACAACCTGTTCCTGAAGTGCATTCCATTTTCCCACTACTCTCACGCTAAGAGAAAACTTCCTAACATCTCTGTGACTCATCTGAGTTTCCAGTTTCCATCCATGTCCCCTCGTTCTGTTACTATTCCGTGTGAACATTTCGTCTATGTCCACTCTGTCAATCCCCCTGAGTATTTTATACGTTCCTATCATGTCCCCCCTCTCCCTTCTTCTTTCTAGTGTCGTAAGGCACAGTTCCCTCAGGCGCTCCTCATACCCCATCCCTCGTAACTCTGGGACGAGTCTCGTTGCAAACCTCTGAACCTTTTCCAGTTTCCTTATATGCTTCTTCAGATGGGGACTCCATGATGAGGCGGCATACTCTAAGACTGGCCTCACGTACAGTGTAAAGCGCCCTAAATGCCTCCTTGCTTAGGTTTCTGAATGACGTTCTAACTTTTGCCAGTGTAGAGTACGCTGCTGTCGTTATCCTATTTATATGTGCCTCAGGGGATAGATTAGGTGTTACGTCCACGCCCAGGTCTCTTTCACGCGTCGTCACAGGTAGGCTGTTCCCCTTCATTGTGTACTGTCCCTTTGGTCTCCTATCACCTAGTCCCATTTCCATAACTTTACATTTGCTCGTGTTGAACTCCAGTAGCCATTTCTCTGACCATCTCTGCAACCTGTTCAGGTCCTCTTGGAGGATCCTGCAATCCTCATCTGTCACAACTCTTCTCATCAACTTTGCGTCATCCGCGAACATCGACATGTAGGACTCTACGCCTGTAAACATGTCGTTAACATATACAAGAAATAGAATTGGTCCCAGCACCGATCCTTGTGGTACTCCACTTGTTACTGTTCGCCAGTCCGACTTCTCGCCCCTTACCGTAACTCTTTGGCTCCTTCCTGTTAGGTAGTTCCTTATCCATGCTAGGACCTTTCCCCCCACCCCCGCCTGCCTCTCCAGTTTGAACAACAGTCTCATGTGCGGTACTGTATCAAAGGCTTTTTGGGAGTCCAGAAATATGCAGTCTGCCCAACCATAAGGTTCCTGGTGTAGTGTGTCGTGTGTGGTGTACGAGACCTGCAACTCGTGCAATGTGTTTATGGAGAAGTTAATATCAAATACGAGCAGCAAGACCTGAACAAGGCCGTGTAGGCAAAAGGTATTAGCACAAAAATAGGCAAACAATGAGGAGGGATCTCTCACTAGTACATTATCTCCTCACCCCCCCCCCCCCCCCTAACCACACAACCCCAGAACCCCCCACCACACAACCCCACCAGCTGTGGGAGCGGGGCGTCTCTTCTTGGGCCACCAGCTGTGGGAGCGGGGCGTCTCATCTTGGGCCACCAGCTGTGGGAGAGGGGCGTCTCATCTTGGGCCACCAGCTGTGGGAGTGGGGCGTCTCTTCTTGGGCAACCAGCTGTGGGAGTGGGGCGTCTCATCTTGGGCCACCAGCTGTGGGAGCGGGGCGTCCCATCTTGGGCCACCAGCTGTGGGAGTGGGGCGTCTCATCTTGGGCCACCAGCTGTGGGAGCGGGGCGTCTCATCTTGGACCACCAGCTGTGGGAGAGGGGCGTCTCATCTTGGGCCACCAGCTGTGGGAGCGGGGCGTCCCATCTTGGGCCACCAGCTGTGGGAGCGGGGCGTCTCATCTTGGAGTAATCTTTCAAACATTGGGTCCTCTAAACATTTCGATGGTGTTCAACACCCTGATGGCTTGGTGCTGTAGTCTGATGTTTAGTGGCTGTGTGTTCAGGAGTTCATGGAGCTCCTGGATTGTCTGATCATATGGGGGACGGTGTTTTGCTGCTCTCCTTAGCGCCTTATTTTGTACTGCTTGCAGTTTCTGCATGACAGTTTTCTTTATGGTGTGTAGTGGTACTGGGGGATACTCTAGATGCGGCCGAACTAGAGCCTTATATAGGTGGATCTGAATGTTTGTACTGAGGCTTCGGAATCTCCTCAGTTGTCCTAAAGCTGCTTTGGCTTTGTTTAGTCGGTCCCTTATGTGAATTTTTATCCCTGTTCTATTGATCACGAGTCCCAGTACTCTGCCGACCTCCGTATATTGGATTGGGCGGTTGTCCAAGATAATGGGGTCCGGGTTCCTTTTCGCAATGTGTATTATCTGAAACTTTTGTTTGTTGGTGCTAATTTTCCATTGCTTCTCAAAGTTGTTTATGAGTTCAATTGCCGCCTTGGTCTTGTCGGCTAGTAGCGGCTTTGATAGTCCTGGTTGGCATATTATTTGGGTGACATCGTCAGCGTATGTGATGTATTCTCCATCTCTCCCTCCTCCCCCTCTATATCTCTCCCCCTCACTCTGTCCCCCTCTGTCCCTCAGCCCCCCCTTCCCCTGCCCCCCCAACCTCCCCATCTGGACCCTCAGCCGCCCCCTCCGGCCTGACTCTAACCTCTTCTTTGCATCTCTTTACTTACCTGCCACTCAGCCCCTCAGAGCTCAGTCCCTCAGAGCTCAGTCCCTCAGAGCTCAGCCCCTCAGAGCTCAGCCCCTCAGAGCTCAGTCCCTCAGAGCTCAGCCCCTCAGAGCTCAGTCCCTCAGAGCTCAGTCCCTCAGACCCCCCCCCCCGCCTTCCTTACCACCGGCGGCTACTTTATTGTGCACCCAGCACTCCTGTGTGTGGTAGCGCAAAAAGGATTACAGAGGGCACAGATTTTTCATGGGACATCAACAAAGACTATTACCCCCCCCCCCACGTGGGCTGTAGAGAGGTAGTTCAATATCACCTCTATACACCCAACATGTTCAAGAATACAGCCAAGCAAGGTACGGCACTATCTGCATAGCTCTACATGGCTCTACACCACCCCTACATAGCTCTACATCATCCCAATATAGCCCAACAAAGCTCTACACCACCCCTACATAGCTCAACATAGCTCTACTTCATCCCTACATAGCCCAACATAGCTCTACACCACCCCTACATAGCTCTACTTCATCCCTACATAGCCCAACATAGCTCTACACCACCCCTACATAGCTCTACTTCATCCCTACATAGCCCAACATAGCTCTACACCAACCCTACATAGCTCTACTTCATCCCTACATAGCCCAACATAGCTCTACACCACCCCTACATAGCTCTACTTCATCCCTACATAGCCCAACATAGCTCTACACCACTAATTTCGTTGTAGGTGGGCATATATACTATGGTCGTGTTTGTTATACTATAAGCACCACCCATACAGGAGGCCATTGGACTGGGACATAACAACCACCCATCAGAGGGCGTCGTAGAGCCCCGCCCCAGCCCTCCACCACTCACCTACCTGCTACCGACGAGCCTTTGTTGAAGTGTTGACCATAGAGAGCCATGGTGGCCCCCAGCACCGTGCTGCCCGACACACACTGTGTCCTCTCCGCTCTCCTCTCGCTCACACTTGTGTCCTCGGCTCACTAATATCCTTGTAGAATAATTGGTATTCCGTTAATAAGTGGTTGTGATGCGGGACGCTTTCAACCACAGTGGTGCTGTGGGCGGCTGCTGCCCCTCAGTTGTCACAGTGCCTCGTTACAAGACCCTGTCGCTGTGGGTCAGCCCACACCTCTGGTTGGTGGGTCAGCCCACACCTCCGGGTGACGGGTCACCCCACACCTCCGGGTGACGGGTCACCCCACACCTCCGGGTGGCGGGTCACCCCACACCTCCGGATGGTGGGTCACCCCACACCTCCGGGTGACGGGTCACCCCACACCTCCGGATGGTGGGTCAGCCCACACCTCCGGGTGACGGGTCACCCCACACCTCCGGGTGACGGGACACCCCACACCTCCGGGTGACGGGTCACCCCACACCTCCGGGTGACGGGTCACCCCACACCTCCGGATGGTGGGTCAGCCCACACCTCCGGGTGACGGGTCACCCCACACCTCCGGGTGACGGGTCACCCCAGACCTCCGGGTGGTGGGTCAGCCCACACCTCCGGGTGACGGGTCACCCCACACCTCCGGGTGACGGGTCACCCCACACCTCCGGATGGTGGGTCAGCCCACACCTCCGGGTGACGGGTCAGCCCACACCTCCGGGTGACGGGTCACCCCACACCTCCGGGTGACGGGTCAGCCCACACCTCCGGGTGACGGGTCAGCCCACACCTCCGGGTGACGGGTCAGCCCACACCTCCGGGTGACGGGTCACCCCACACCTCCGGATGGTGGGTCAGCCCACACCTCCGGGTGACGGGTCACCCCACACCTCTGGGTGGCGGGTCACCCCACACCTCCGGATGGTGGGTCAGCCCACACCTCCGGGTGACGGGTCAGCCCACACCTCCGGATGGCGGGTCAGCCCACACCTCCGGGTGACGGGTCACCCCACACCTCTGGGTGGCGGGTCACCCCACACCTCCGGATGGTGGGTCAGCCCACACCTCCGGGTGACGGGTCACCCCACACCTCCGGATGGTGGGTCAGCCCACACCTCCGGGTGACGGGTCACCCCACACCTCTGGGTGGCGGGTCACCCCACACCTCCGGATGGTGGGTCAGCCCGCACCTCCGGGTGACGGGTCAGCCCACACCTCCGGGTGACGGGTCACCCCACACCTCTGGGTGGCGGGTCACCCCACACCTCCGGATGGTGGGTCAGCCCACACCTCCGGGTGACGGGTCACCCCACACCTCCGGGTGACGGGTCAGCCCACACCTCCGGGTGACGGGTCAGCCCACACCTCCGGGTGACGGGTCACCCCACACCTCTGGGTGGCGGGTCACCCCACACCTCCGGATGGTGGGTCAGCCCACACCTCCGGGTGACGGGTCACCCCACAGCTCCGGGTGACGGGTCAGCCCACACCTCCGGGTGACGGGTGAGGTGGACGGGTGCCACACGAGACACTGCTACTACAGGGTGTTTACCATATACAGTCACCAGCGCCGCCCACGGCACCACCACACACTACCCGCCTCGCACTCAAACTGTTTCGTTCCATTCCTGAGAATTCCCGGCTCTTCTAGTGAGAATCACAAGTACCTTACATAATCGGCTCTAAGAGCGTCCCAAAGGCCGCGAAGCCTCAGAATCTATCACAAAACCGCTGAAAATGTGACTATTTTGCAGGCCGTGCAGCGCCTCAGCGATTACACTGCGTATAAGTATATACTACACCGTCCTTCCATAACACACGCGCCATTCATGCCCGGAGGTCCGAGAGCGCAACACTGCCAAATGCAAAGTGAAAAATATGGTTAAAAATCGCCTCTATGTGGCAGGTCAAAAGAGCAGATATAGCTTGAGCCTTCAGAGAGAAGAGCTCCTGGGGCTGGGAGTCTGAGACCCTTCAAGTGTTCCATTGTGGAGTAAGAACACCAGTCAACAAACATCTTTGTCAAATTCTTTGACATCGACAGCCACAGACCTCAACCCTACTCCTGACATCGATCTCCGCCCCCCCCTGGGGTCCCACACCTGTACCCCCTGGGGTCCCACACCTGCACCCCCTGGGGTCCCACACCTGTACCCCCTGGGGTCCCACACCTGCACCCCCTGGGGTCCCACACCTGAACCCCCTGGGGTCCCACACCTGAACCCCCTGGGGTCCCACACCTGAACCCCCTGGGGTCCCACACCTGCACCACACAATCAACACCATATATCAACCATTGTAGACAAATGTACAAAAAACTGTACTCACCTAATTGTGCTTGCGGGGGTTGAGCTTTGGCTCTTTGGTCCCGCCTCAACTGTATTATATCTGGTGTGAAGAAACCAAACTTGCTCGACTCGGGCCGCACTGAACATTTCCTGCACCAGGAAAATATCCCCAGATTTTGTAATCTTCAAGACACTCTTCAGGAAAATATTAGAGGAAAATTCCATGGTTGAAGGGGAGGCGTAATATAGTACATATATGTGCTATACTAAGCCTAAGAATATTTAAGCTTGGTCTTTACCTATAGTCTCTCCAGACTTAAAAATTAATAGTACCAAATTCTACTTTCTATTTGTCCATCACGTCGATACTTGTAGGCTCGTCTACATAGTTACAATAAGTACTGTGTTATCAGGAGGATAGGTTGATATAACAGGGGAAATGGGCCAGTAGTCATTGCCTTTAAACAACAGGAGGCGAGAAAGTTGGGAGTAGTTAACAGGTGGAATGCATTAGGCAGTGATGTGGTGGAGGCTGACTCCATACACAGTTTCAAGTGTAGATATGATAGAGCCCAGTAGGCTCAGGAATCTGTACATCAGTTGATTGACAGTTGAGAGGCGGGACCAAAGAGCCAGAGCTCAACCCCCGCAAGCACAACTATGTGAGTACACAGGAAGCTGCCTAGGGCGTTATATATTTCCAGTATGTAAGTGTGTGTTTGTATATGATAACGCCCATATATACCGCTACCGCTATCATGTTAATGCTGCTATCACTTTCACTCTCATTCCTTGGTACTCACCTAGTTGTGCTTGCTGGGGTTGAGCTCTGGCTCTTTGGTCCCGCCTCTCAACCGTCAATCAACTGATGTACAGATTCCTGAGCCTACTGGGCTCTATCATATCTACACTTGAAACTGTGTATGGAGTCAGCCTCCACCACATCACTGCCTAATGCATTTTATTTATTAACTACTCTGACACTGAAAAAATTCTTTCTAATGTCCCTGTGGCTCATCTGGGTACTAAGTTTCCTCCTGTGTCCCCTTGTTCGTGTCCCACCCGTGCTGAAGAGTTTGTCTTTCTCCACCCTGTCAATTCCCCTGAGAATTTTGTAGGTGGTTATCATGTCTTCCCTTACTCTTCTGTTTTCCAGGGACGTGAGGTTCAGCTCCTTTAGCCTTTCCTCGTAGCTCATTCCTCTCGCTGCCGGAGATCCCCGGCGTTTGATCCCCGGCGGAGGAGGAAACAATTGGGCAGACACAAGTAGTAAGTACAAATAGTTGTGTGTGTGTGTGTGTGCCTGCCTACCCTAAGAGAGAGAGAGAGCGAGAGAGAGAGAGCGAGAGAGAGAGAGAGAGAGAGAGAGAGAGAGAGAGAGAGAGAGAGAGAGAGAGAGAGAGAGAGAGAGAGAGAGAGGGAGAGGGAGAGGGAGAGGGGGAGAGGGGGAGAGGGGGAGAGGGGGAGAGGGGGAGAGGGGGAGAGGGGGAGAGAGAGAGAGAGAGAGAGAGAGAGAGAGAGAGAGAGAGAGAGAGAGAGAGAGAGAGAGATAGAGAGAGAGAGAGAGAGAGAGAGAGAGAGAGAGAGAGAGAGAGAGAGAGAGAGAGAGAGAGAGAGAGAGAGAGAGAGAGAGAGAGAGAGAGAGAGAGAGAGAGAGAGAGAGAGAGAGAGAGAGAGAGAGAGAGAGAGAGAGAGAGAGAGAGAGAGAGAGAGAGAGAGAGAGAGAGAGAGAGAGAGAGAGAGAGAGAGAGAGGGAGAGGGAGAGGGAGAGGGAGAGGGAGAGGGAGAGAGGGGGAGAGGGGGAGAGGGGGAGAGGGGGAGAGGGGGAGAGAGAGAGAGAGAGAGAGAGAGAGAGAGAGAGAGAGAGAGAGAGAGAGAGAGAGAGAGAGAGAGAGAGAGAGAGAGAGAGAGAGAGAGAGAGAGAGAGAGAGAGAGAGAGAGAGAGAGAGAGAGAGAGAGAGAGAGAGAGAGAGAGAGAGAGAGAGAGTGTGTGTGTGTGTGTGTGAGAGAGAGAAGGGGGGGGGGAGGGAAACCCGACACTGCCTACCCTAAGTGTGCCACAAAGCTCCGACTTTCTAGAAAAGTGTGGAGAAAGTTAGTGTGACGTGTGGGCCCGAGCCTTCTGGGTAGTGTTGTGTAAGCGCCCGCCCGCTTCTGTCTCACTCACCTATTGCTGCCTTTCTTGCGCCACTTGTTTACTGCAATGACTACTGACCTGTTTCCCTATCATATCATTAGTTCACAATTATCTATGGTGTTTGCCTCTACAACCTGCTCGATTAGTTCAATATATTCCACCACAAATATGACGCTGAAAGATAACCTTTCTAACATCTCTATAATTTATTTGTTTCTCGAGGATAGAGAGATGATAGAGGTATATAATATTTAGGGGAATTGACAGAGTGCAAAAATCAGAAATGTTCACAGTGAACAGTAAGAGAACAAGAGGTGATATATGGCAGCTTGACACTCAGATGAGTCACTGATGTGTTGGACGGTCGTCTTGTAGCGTAAGAGTTGTGGGAAATGGAATGATCTAAATGAGCAGCTTGTAGAAGCAACCTTCGTTAATAATTTTAAAACAAGACATGATAGGGAAACCTGTCAGGAGTCATTGCGTTGGATAACCGACTGCCGGAAAGGCGGGGACCAAGATCTGAAACTCGATTCTGAGGGCACACATAGGTGAGAGAGCACACATAAGGCGGTGGTATAGTGACCAACCCGCCGGGCTGGTGGTGGTCATCACAGTGTCACGGACAATGGAAATATTGACCATGAAATGTCAATAAGATACTGCGACCACTGTGAGTTAGTCTTCAATACTGTGACAATGGTGGCCATACAAGGGGGGGGAGGGGGAGGTAGGGGATGAGGAGAGGGGGAGGTAGGGGGGGAGGGGGAGGTAGGGGATGGGGAGAGGGGGAGGTAGGGGGGAGGGGGGGAGAATACCGGAAGGGTGGTAATACCAGGTCAGATAACTCGTGGAGGGGATGGCATGGGGGAAGATTACTCAGAGGAAAATCACCACAATGGTTGGACTGTGTAAGGAGCACACTCTAAGACACTGAAGCAAGACTCACATCGTCACAGAGGGTTAAGGGAACACAGAGGAGCAACAGCTCGCGGATCAACACAGTCTGGAGGCAAACACAAGAAGCAAGCAAAGGAAAGCAGCAAACAAAAAAGCACTGAAGAACAGAAGGAACTAAAGGGAGCGAGAACAAAATAGGGAAGTGAAAGAGAAGATGGAGGAGAATGAGAGCATCCGAGAGTTCCAAACCCACACCAGGAGGGAGGGGGGGGGGGTAATTGAATTGAATTGAACTATCAGGGGAAAACACCAAGCCATTATGACTATATAGCACTTGGAAGGGATCAGGATAAGGGTTTGGGATGGGACGGGGAGAAGGAATGGTGCCCAACCACTTGGACGGTCGGGGATTGAACGCCGACCTGCACAAAGCGAGACCGTCGCTCTACCGTCCAGCCCAAGTGGTTGGTATGGAGGGGGGGGGAAAGGTGACTGTGAACAACCACTCATCACACGGAGAATGATGAACAAGTCAACACAAAACTAACCCAAAACTTGCAGGAAGTCTTCAAGCTGGAACTTAACACTTCACCAACAGCCGTCAATGAATGGACACCATCAGAAAAACTCTGATATGCAGACACTAAAAAAAATGAAGGAGACAGGACCGGGCCGCGGGGACACTAAAAGCCCCGAAATCATCTGAAGATAACCTCAAGATAACCTGACACTTAGAGGAAGCGGTTGTGCGGACAGCTGTAGGAGCGGACACAACACCACCACCCTGGACACTACAGGGGCCGTCCGCAGCCCCCAGCACTCTCCTTCTTATATCACTAATGTTGGCCTTCGAAAAGGACAAGTTTCAGTCCGCTGGAAGACGAGTAATGTTGTGACAATATATAAACACGAGACAACCCCAACATTACACACTAATATCTCATACTGATGTTACGGAAACGAGTTACTGGTACTCTACAGTACCAGTAACGAGTTACTGGTACTCTACAGTAACGAGTTACTGGTACTCTACAGTACAGTAACGAGTTACTGGTACTCTACAGTAACGAGTTACTGGTACTCTACAGTACAGTAACGAGTTACTGGTACTCTACAGTACAGTAACGAGTTACTGATACTCTACAGTAGAGTAACGAGTTACTGGTACTCTACAGTAGAGTAACGAGTTACTGGTACTCTACAGTAACGAGTTACTGGTACTCTACAGTACAGTAACGAGTTACTGGTACTCTACAGGAGAGTAACGAGTTACTGGTACTCTACAGTACCAGTAACGAGTTACTGGTACTCTACAGTAACGAGTTACTGGTACTCTACAGTACAGTAACGAGTTACTGGTACTCTACAGTAACGAGTTACTGGTACTCTACAGTACAGTAACTCGTTACTGGTACTCTACAGTACAGTAACGAGTTACTGATACTCTACAGTAGAGTAACGAGTTACTGGTACTCTACAGTAGAGTAACGAGTTACTGGTACTCTACAGTAGAGTAACGAGTTACTGGTACTCTACAGTAACGAGTTACTGGTACTCTACAGTACAGTAACGAGTTACTGGTACTCTACAGTACAGTAACGAGTTACTGATACTCTACAGTAGAGTAACGAGTTACTGGTACTCTACAGTAGAGTAACGAGTTACTGGTACTCTACAGTAACGAGTTACTGGTACTCTACAGGAGAGTAACGAGTTACTGGTACTCTACAGGAGATTAACGAGTTACTGGTACTCTTCAGTACCAGTAACGTGTTACTGGTACTCTACAGTACAGTAACGAGTTACTGATACTCTACAATAGAGTAACGAGATACTGGTACTATACAGTACAGTAACGAGTTACTGGTACTCTACAGTACAGTAACGAGTTACTGATACTCTACAATAGAGTAACGAGATACTGGTACTATACAGTACAGTAACGAGTTACTGATACTCTACAATAGAGTAACGAGATACTGGTACTCTACAGGAGAGTAACGAGTTACTGGTACTCTACAGGAGAGTAACGAGTTACTGGTACTCTACAGTACCAGTAACGTGTTACTGGTACTATACAGTACAGTAACGAGTTACTGATACTCTACAATAGAGTAACGAGATACTGGTACTATACAGTACAGTAACGAGATACTGGTACTATACAGTACCAATAACGTGTTACTGGTACTATACAGTACAGTAACGAGTTACTGGTACTCTACAGGAGAGTAACGAGTTACTGGTACTCTACAGTAACGAGTTACTGGTACTCTACAGGAGAGTAACGAGTTACTGGTACTCTACAGGAGAGTAACGAGTTACTGGTACTCTACAGTAACGAGTTACTGGTACTCTACAGGAGAGTAACGAGTTACTGGCACTCTACAGGAGAGTAACGAGTTACTGGTACTCTACAGTACCAGTAACGTGTTACTGGTACTCTACAGTACCAGTAACGTGTTACTGGTACTCTACAGTACAGTAACGAGTTACTGGTACTCTACAGGAGAGTAACGAGTTACTGGTACTCTACAGTACCAGTAACGTGTTACTGGTACTCTACAGTACCAGTAACGTGTTACTGGTACTCTACAGTACAGTAACGAGTTACTAATACTCTACAATAGAGTAACGTGTTACTGGTACTCTACAGTACAGTAACGAGTTACTGATACTCTACAATAGAGTAACGAGATACTGGTACTATACAGTACAGTAACGAGTTACTAATACTCTACAATAGAGTAACGAGATACTGGTACTATACAGTACAGTAACGAGTTACTGATACTCTACAATAGAGTAACGAGATACTGGTACTATACAGTACAGTAACGAGTTACTAATACTCTACAATAGAGTAACGAGATACTGGTACTATACAGTACAGTAACGAGTTACTGATACTCTACAATAGAGTAACGAGATACTGGTACTATACAGTACAGTAACGAGTTACTAATACTCTACAATAGAGTAACGAGATACTGGTACTATACAGTACAGTAACGAGTTACTGATACTCTACAATAGAGTAACGAGATACTGGTACTATACAGTACAGTAACGAGTTACTGATACTCTACAATAGAGTAACGAGATACTGGTACTATACAGTACAGTAACGAGTTACTAATACTCTACAATAGAGTAACGAGATACTGGTACTATACAGTACAGTAACGTGTTACTGGTACTCTACAGGAGAGTAACGAGTTACTGGTACTCTACAGGAGAGTAACGAGTTACTGGTACTCTACAGTACAGTAACGAGTTACTGGTACTCTACAGTACAGTAACGAGTTACTGGTACTCTACAGTACAGTAACGAGTTACTGGTACTATACAGTACAGTAACGAGTTACTGGTACTATACAGTACAGTAACGAGTTACTGGTACTCTACAGTACCAGTAACGTGTTACTGGTACTATACAGTACAGTAACGAGTTACTGGTACTCTACAGTACCAGTAACGTGTTACTGGTACTATACAGTACAGTAACGAGTTACTAATACTTTAATTACAAAATGCAGTAAAATACTGACGCTTGAGTGAGGAAGGTTAGGTGGGTTGGTTGGGTTGTGACGCCTCGTCTGGTACCCTTAACCACCCAATTGTTGACGGAGGGCTGACTGGTGCCCCCCCCCACAGTGTGGTGTGGGGGCTGACTGGTGCCCCCCCCACAGTGTGGTGTGGGGGCTGACTGGTGCCCCCCCCACAGTGTGGTGTGGGGGCTGACTGGTGCCCCCCCCCACAGTGTGGTGTGGGGGCTGACTGGTGCCCCCCCCACAGTGTGGTGTGGGGGCTGACTGGTGCCCCCCCCCACAGTGTGGTGTGGGGGCTGACTGGTGCCCCCCCCCCACAGTGTGGTGTGGGGGCTGACTGGTGCCCCCCCCCACAGTGTGGTGTGGGGGCTGACTGGTGCCCCCCCCACAGTGTGGTGTGGGGGCTGACTGGTGCCCCCCCACAGTGTGGTGTGGGGGCTGACTGGTGCCCCCCCCCACAGTGTGGTGTGGGGGCTGACTGGTGCCCCCCCCACAGTGTGGTGTGGGGGCTGACTGGTGCCCCCCCCCCACAGTGTGGTGTGGGGGCTGACTGGTGCCCCCCCCACAGTGTGGTGTGGGGGCTGACTGGTGCCCCCCCCCACAGTGTGGTGTGGGGGCTGACTGGTGCCCCCCCCCCACAGTGTGGTGTGGGGGCTGACTGGTGCCCCCCCCCACAGTGTGGTGTGGGGGCTGACTGGTGCCCCCCCACAGTGTGGTGTGGGGGCTGACTGGTGCCCCCCCCCACAGTGTGGTGTGGGGGCTGACTGGTGCCCCCCCCCACAGTGTGGTGTGGGGGCTGACTGGTGCCCCCCCCCACAGTGTGGTGTGGGGGCTGACTGGTGCCCCCCCCCACAGTGTGGTGTGGGGGCTGACTGGTGCCCCCCCCCACAGTGTGGTGTGGGGGCTGACTGGTGCCCCCCCCCCCACAGTGTGGTGTGGGGGCTGACTGGTGCCCCCCCCACAGTGTGGTGTGGGGGCTGACTGGTGCCTCCCCCCCCACAGTGTGGTGTGGGGGCTGACTGGTGCCCCCCCCCCACAGTGTGGTGTGGGGGCTGACTGGTGCCCCCCCCCCCACAGTGTGGTGTGGGGGCTGACTGGTGCCCCCCCCCCACAGTGTGGTGTGGGGGCTGACTGGTGCCCCCCCCCCACAGTGTGGTGTGGGGGCTGACTGGTGCCTCCCCCCCCACAGTGTGGTGTGGGGGCTGACTGGTGCCCCCCCCCCCACAGTGTGGTGTGGGGGCTGACTGGTGCCCCCCCCCCACAGTGTGGTGTGGGGGCTGACTGGTGCCCCCCCCCACAGTGTGGTGTGGGGGCTGACTGGTGCCCCCCCCCCCACAGTGTGGTGTGGGGGCTGACTGGTGCCCCCCCCCACAGTGTGGTGTGGGGGCTGACTGGTGCCCCCCCCCCCACAGTGTGGTGTGGGGGCTGACTGGTGCCCCCCCCCACAGTGTGGTGTGGGGGCTGACTGGTGCCCCCCCCCACAGTGTGGTGTGGGGGCTGACTGGTGCCCCCCCCCACAGTGTGGTGTGGGGGCTGACTGGTGCCTCCCCCCCCACAGTGTGGTGTGGGGCTGACTAGGTGCCCCCCCACAGTGTGGTGTGGGGGCTGACTGGTGCCTCCCCCCCCACAGTGTGGTGTGGGGGCTGACTGGTGCCCCCCCCCACAGTGTGGTGTGGGGGCTGACTGGTGCCCCCCCCCCCACAGTGTGGTGTGGGGGCTGACTGGTGCCCCCCCACACAGTGTGGTGTGGGGGCTGACTGGTGCCTCCCCCCCCCCACAGTGTGGTGTGGGGGCTGACTGGTGCCTCCCCCCCACAGTGTGGTGTGGGGGCTGACTGGTGCCCCCCCCCCACAGTGTGGTGTGGGGGCTGACTGGTGCCTCCCCACCCACAGTGTGGTGTGGGGGCTGACTGGTGCCCCCCCCCCACAGTGTGGTGTGGGGGCTGACTGGTGCCCCCCCCCCACAGTGTGGTGTGGGGGCTGACTGGTGCCCCCCCCCACAGTGTGGTGTGGGGGCTGACTGGTGCCTCCCCCCCCCACAGTGTGGTGTGGGGGCTGACTGGTGCCCCCCCCCCACAGTGTGGTGTGGGGGCTGACTGGTGCCCCCCCCACAGTGTGGTGTGGGGGCTGACTGGTGCCTTCCCCCCCCCACAGTGTGGTGTGGGGGCTGACTGGTGCCCCCCCCCCCCACAGTGTGGTGTGGGGGCTGACTGGTGCCTCCCCCCCCACAGTGTGGTGTGGGGGCTGACTGGTGCCCCCCCCCCCCCCACAGTGTGGTGTGGGGGCTGACTGGTGCCTCCCCCCCCACAGTGTGGTGTGGGGGCTGACTGGTGCCCCCCCCCCACAGTGTGGTGTGGGGGCTGACTGGTGCCCCCCACTTGCTTACAGTCAATATTGACTTTATAATAAGTGCATATGTGACATACTAATTGATTGTAAATATTTTAGTTTACCTTGAAAAGCTTCATAGAAAACACCGACCTCACCTAACCTTCTTAGTATGTTAAGATAAGCATCTTATTGCTTTTTAATTACAATTATTACTTAACCTATACCGTTGATAGGTTAAGTAATAATTGTAAATAAGAAGCAATAAGATGCTTATCTTAACATACTAAGAAGGTTAGGTGAGGTCGGTGTTTTCTATGAAGCTTTTAAAGGTAAACTAAAATATTTACAATCAATTAGTATGTCACATATGCACTTATTAAATAAGTCAATATTGACTATAAGAAAGTGCGAGAACGGGTTGGCCCCCACAGTGTAGTGTGAGGGGTTGACTGCTGCCCCCCCCCCCCCCCCCCCCCTCAAGCACGTAATTAAAGAATAAACAATAAGAACAGTTTTGGTCATTACGTCCAACACCACACTTACGGCACACCCTGAGTGTGAAGGTGTGTGTGTAGCATACATGTGTGTGTATAGCATACATGTGTGTGTGTAGCATACATGCGTGTGTGTGGAGCATACATGTGTGTGTGGAGCATACATGTGTGTGTGTATAGCATACACGTGTGTGTGTGTAGCATACATGTGTGTGTGTATAGCATACACGTGCGTGTGTGTAGCATACATGTGTGTGTAGCATACATGTGTGTGTGTGGAGCATACATGTGTGTGTGTGTAGCATACACGTGTGTGTGTGTAGCATACACGTGCGTGTGTATAGCATACACGTGTGTGTGTAGCATACATGTGTGTGTGTAGCATACACGTGTGTGTGTGTAGCATACACGTGTATGTGTGGAGCATACATGTGTGTGTGTGTAGCATACATTGTGTGTGTAGCATACATGTGTGTGTGTGTAGCATACATGTGTGTGTGTGTAGCATACATGTGTGTGTGTGTAGCATACATGTGTGTGTGTGTAGCATACATGTGTGTGTATAGCATACATGTGTGTGTGTAGCATACATGTGTGTGTGTGGAGCATACATGTGTGTGTGTATAGCATACACGTGTGTGTGTGTAGCATACATGTGTGTGTGTATAGCATACATGTGTGTGTGTATAGCATACACGTGCGTGTGTGTAGCATACATGTGTGTGTGTGGCCTCCGGCAACCAGGAGGCCTGGTCGACGACCGGGCCGCGGGGACGCTAAGCCCCGGAAGCACCTCAAGGTAACCTCAAGGTAAGGTGTGGAGCATACATGTGTGTGTGTATAGCATACACGTGTGTGTGTGTAGCATACACGTGTGTGTCTGTAGCATACACGTGTGTGTGTATAGCATACACATGTGTGTGTAGCATACATGTGTGTGTGTAGCATACATGTGTGTGTGTAGCATACACGTGTGTGTGTGTAGCATACACGTGTATGTGTGGAGCATACATGTGTGTGTGTGTAGCATACATGTGTGTGTGTGTAGCAAACATGTGTGTGTGTATAGCATGCATGTGTGTGTGTATAGCATACATGTGTGTATAGCATACATGTGTGTGTGTGTAGCATACATGTGTGTGTGTGTAGCATACATGTGTGTGTATAGCATACATGTGTGTGTGTGTGTAGCATACATGTGTGTGTGTGTGTGTGTGTATAGCATACATGTGTGTGTAGCATACATGTGTGTGTGTGTGTGTGTATAGCATACATGTGTGTGTAGCATACATGTGTGTGTGTAGCATACATGTGTGTGTGTGTGTATAGCATACATGTGTGTGTAGCATACATGTGTGTGTGTAGCATACATGTGTGTGTGTAGCATACATGTGTGTGTGTGTGTGTGTGTAGCATACATGTGTGTGTGTGTAGCATACATGTGTATGTGTATAGCATACATGTGTGTGTGTATAGCATACATGTGTGTGTATAGCATACATGTGTGTGTGTGTAGCATACATGTGTATGTGTATAGCATACATGTGTGTGTAGCATACATGTGTGTGTGTGTAGCATACATGTGTATGTGTATAGCATACATGTGTGTGTGTATAGCATACATGTGTGTGTATAGCATACATGTGTGTGTGTGTAGCATACATGTGTATGTGTATAGCATACATGTGTGTGTAGCATACATGTGTGTGTGTGTAGCATACGTGTGTGTGTGTAGCATACATGTGTGTGTGTAGCATACATGTGTGTGTGTAGCATACATGTGTGTGTAGCATACATGTGTGTGTATAGCATACGTGTGTGTATATAGCATACATGTGTGTATATAGCATACATGTGTGTGTATAGCATACATGTGTGTGTATATAGCATATATGTGTGTGTGTGTGTATTGCATACATGTGTGTGTGTGTAGCATACATGTGTGTGTGTAGCATACATGTGTGTGTGTGTGTAGCATACATGTGTGTGTGTAGCATACATGTGTGTGTGTGTAGCATACATGTGTGTGTATAGCATACATGCGTGTGTGTGTATAGCATACATGTGTGTGTATAGCATACATGTGTGTGTGTATAGCATACATGTCTGTGTATATAGCATACATGTGCGTGTGTGTATAGCATACATGTGTGTGTATAGCATACATGTGTGTGTATAGCATACATGTGTATGTGTATAGCATACATGTGTGTGTGTAGCATACATGTGTGTGTGTAGCATACATGTGTGTGTATAGCATACATCTGTGTGTGTATAGCATACATCTGTGTGTATAGCATACATCTGTGTGTATAGCATACATCTGTGTGTATAGCATACATCTGTGTGTGTATAGCATACATCTGTGTGTGTATAGCATACATCTGTGTGTGTATAGCATACATGTGTGTGTATAGCATACATGTGTGTGTATAGCATACATGTGTGTATAGCATACATGTGTGTGTATAGCATACATGTGTGTATAGCATACATGTGTGTGTGTGTAGCATACATGTGTGTGTATAGCATACATGTGTGTGTATAGCATACATGTGTGTGTATAGCATACATCTGTGTGTGTATAGCATACATCTGTGTGTATAGCATACATCTGTGTGTGTATAGCATACATCTGTGTGTGTATAGCATACATCTGTGTGTATAGCATACATGTGTGTGTATAGCATACATGTGTGTATAGCATACATGTGTGTGTATAGCATACATGTGTGTGTATAGCATACATGTGTGTGTGTAGCATACATGTGTGTGTATAGCATACATGTGTGTGTATAGCATACATGTGTGTGTGTATAGCATACATCTGTGTGTGTATAGCATACATGTGTGTGTGTATAGCATACATGTGTGTGTATAGCATACATGTGTGTGTGTAGCATACATGTGTGTGTATAGCATACGTGTGTGTGTATAGCATACATGTGTGTATAGCATACATGTGTGTGTGTAGCATACATGTGTGTGTGTATAGCATACATGTGTGTGTATATAGCATACATGTAGGTGTGTGTATAGCATACATGTGTGTATAGCATACATGTGTGTGTATAGCATACATTTGTATGTGTATAGCATACATGTGTGTGTATAGCATACATGTGTGTGTGTGTATAGCATACATGTGTGTGTATAGCATACATGTGTGTGTGTAGCATACATGTGTGTGTATAGCATACATGTGTGTGTGTAGCATACATGTGTGTGTATAGCATACATGTGTGTGTGTATAGCATACATGTGTGTGTATAGCATACATGTGTGTGTGTAGCATACATGTGTGTGTGTATAGCATACATGTGTGTGTGTAGCATACATGTGTGTATGTATAGCATACATGTGTGTGTGTAGCATACATGTGTGTGTGTATAGCATACATGTGTGTGTGTATAGCATACATGTGTGTGTATAGCATACATGTGTGTGTATAGCATACATGTGTGTGTGTAGCATACATGTGTGTGTATAGCATACATGTGTGTGTATAGCATACATGTGTGTGTAGCATACATGTGTGTGTGTAGCATACATGTGTGTGTGTAGCATACATGTGTGTGTATAGCATACATGTGTGTGTATAGCATACATGTGTGTAGCATACATGTGTGTGTGTAGCATACATGTGTGTGTATAGCATACATGTGTGTGTGTAGCATACATGTGTGTGTGTATAGCATACATGTGTGTGTATAGCATACATGTGTGTGTGTAGCATACATGTGTGTGTGTATAGCATACATGTGTGTGTGTAGCATACATGTGTGTGTATAGCATACATGTGTGTGTGTGTGTGTAGCATACATGTGTGTGTGTAGCATACATGTGTGTGTGTATAGCATACATGTTTGTGTGTAGCATACATGTGTGTGTATAGCATACATGTGTGTGTGTAGCATACATGTGTGTGTGTGTATAGCATACATGTGTGTGTGTGTGTATAGCATACACGAGACACTCACAACTTATCCTCTGGGACTCATAACACTCATTCCAAGTGTCCCCCCCCCCCTCCCCCCCCCCCCCCCCCACCTTTGTTCACAACTGGAGCGGACATCCAGGTGTTGCTGCTGTTCTTGTTCTACTTGTTCTTGTTATTGTCGTACTTGTTGTTAGTACTGATGAATGGTGGTGGTGATCACTGAGGACGTCACCACTGAGGACGTCAGCACTGAGGACGTCAACGCTGAGGACGTCACCACTGAGGACGTCACCGCTGAGGACGTCACTGCTGAGGAGCTGAGGACGTCACCACTGAGGACGTCACCAGAGGACGTCACCACTGAGGACATCACCACTGAGGACGTCACCGCTGAGGACGTCACCGCTGAGGACGTCACCACTGAGGACGTCACCACTGAGGACGTCACTGCTGAGGAGCTGAGGACGTCACCACTGAGGACGTCACCAGAGGACGTCACCACTGAGGACATCACCAGAGGACGTCACCACTGAGGACGTCACCGCTGAGGACGTCATCACTGAGGACATCACCACTGAGGACATCACCGCTGAGGACGTCACCACTGAGGACGTCACCGCTGAGGACGTCACCACTGAGGACGTCACCGCTGAGGACGTCACCACTGAGGACGTCACCACTGAGGACGTCACCACTGAGGGCGTCACCACTGAGGACGTCACCGCTGAGGACGTCACCACTGAGGACGTCACCGCTGAGGACGTCACCACTGAGGACGTCACCACTGAGGACGTCACCACTGAGGACGTCACCACTGAAGACATCACCAGAGGACGTCACCACTGAGGACGTCAGCACTGAGGACATCACCAGAGGACATCACCACTGAGGACATCACCAGAGGACGTCACCACTGAGGACATCACCAGAGGACGTCACCACTGAGGACGACACCACTGAGGACGTCACAACTGAGGACGTCACCACTGAGGACATCACCAGAGGACGTCACCACTGAGAACGTCACCGCTGAGGACGTCACCACTGAGGACGTCACCACTGAGGACATCACCAGAGGACGTCACCACTGAGGACATCACCAGAGGACGTCACCACTGAGGACATCACCAGAGGACGTCACCACTGAGAACGTCACCACTGAGGACATCACCAGAGGACGTCACCACTGAGGACATCACCAGAGGACGTCACCACTGAGGACGTCACCGCTGAGGACGTCATCACTGAGGACATCACCACTGAGGACATCACCAGAGGACGTCACCACTGAGGACATCACCACTGAGGACATCACCAGAGGAGGTCACCACTGAGGACGTCACCACTGAGGACGTCACCACTGAGGACATCACCAGAGGACGTCACCACTGAGGACGTCACCACTTAGGACGTCACCACTGAGGACATCACCAGAGGACGTCACCACTGAGGACGTCACCACTGAGGACATCACCAGAGGACGTCACCACTGAGGACGTCACCACTGAGGACATCACCAGAGGACGTCACCACTGAGGACGTCACCACTGAGGACGTCACCAGAGGACGTCACCAGAGAACGTCACCACTGAGGACGTCACCACTGAGAACGTCACCACTGAGGACATCACCAGAGGACGTCACCACTGAGGACGTCACCGCTGAGGACGTCACCACTGAGGACATCACCAGAGGACGTCACCACTGAGGACGTCACCACTGAGGACGTCACCACTGAGGACATCACAAGAGGACGTCACCACTGAGGACGTCACAGCTGAGGACGTCACCACTGAGGACGTCACCGCTGAGGATATCACCAGAGGACATAACCAGAGGACGTCACCACTGAGGACGTCACCACTGAGGACATCACCAGAGGACGTCACCACTGAGGACGTCACCACTGAGGACGTCACCACTGAGGACATCACAAGAGGACGTCACCACTGAGGACGTCACCGCTGAGGACGTCACCACTGAGGACGTCACCACTGAGGACGTCACCACTGAGGACGTCACCACTGAGGACATCACCAGAGGACGTCACCACTGAGAACGTCACCGCTGAGGACGTCACCACTGAGGACGTCACCACTGAGGACATCACCAGAGGACGTCACCACTGAGGACATCACCAGAGGACGTCACCACTGAGGACATCACCAGAGGACGTCACCACTGAGAACGTCACCACTGAGGACATCACCAGAGGACGTCACCACTGAGGACATCACCAGAGGACGTCACCACTGAGGACGTCACCGCTGAGGACGTCATCACTGAGGACATCACCACTGAGGACATCACCAGAGGACGTCACCACTGAGGACATCACCACTGAGGACATCACCAGAGGAGGTCACCACTGAGGACGTCACCACTGAGGACGTCACCACTGAGGACATCACCAGAGGACGTCACCACTGAGGACGTCACCACTGAGGACGTCACCACTGAGGACATCACCAGAGGACGTCACCACTGAGGACGTCACCACTGAGGACATCACCAGAGGACGTCACCACTGAGGACGTCACCACTGAGGACATCACCAGAGGACTTCACCACTGAGGACGTCACCACTGAGGACGTCACCAGAGGACGTCACCAGAGAACGTCACCACTGAGGACGTCACCACTGAGAACGTCACCACTGAGGACATCACCAGAGGACGTCACCACTGAGGACGTCACCGCTGAGGACGTCACCACTGAGGACATCACCAGAGGACGTCACCACTGAAGACGTCACCACTGAGGACGTCACCACTGAGGACATCACTAGAGGACGTCACCACTGAGGACGTCACAGCTGAGGACGTCACCACTGAGGACGTCACCACTGAGGACGTCACCACTGAGGACATCACCAGAGGACGTCACCACTGAGGACGTCACCACTGAGGACGTCACCACTGAGGACATCACAAGAGGACGTCACCACTGAGGACGTCACCGCTGAGGACGTCACCACTGAGGACGTCACCACTGAGGACGTCACCACTGAGGACATCACCAGAGGACGTCACCACTGAGGACGTCACCACTGAGGACATCACCAGAGGACGTCACCACTGAGGACGTCACCAGAGGACGTCACCAGAGAACGTCACCACTGAGGACGTCACCACTGAGAACGTCACCACTGAGGACGTCACCAGAGGACGTCACCAGAGGACATCACCAGAGGACGTCACCACTGAGAACGTCACCACTGAGGACGTCACCAGAGGACGTCACCACTGAACAAGTATTGTATATCAGAATATTGCAGAGAAACAGAAGCAGTTATTTTACTTATATATTGACTACATTTGGTTGACACACGTGGCTTTGTGGGGGTCATGAAGGCGAGGACCGAGAGCTGGAGTCTTGCCAGGTCAGCACCGGGGAGAGTAGTGAGCAGTGACCAGGGAGGGGCGCCGCCCCCCTCTTGCTTAATACGTAATTAATTAATAATTAGTGGGGCTGACAAGTACTCACACATGAGGCAGGTGTCTGAGTACACATATGGGAGGTTTGTACCAGCCCCCCCCCCACCTGAGCGGAGGCAGGTGTGTGAGTACACATATGGGAGGTGTGTACAAGTCACCCCCCCCCCCCCCCACCTGAGCGGAGGCAGCACCACCTGATGAAGTAGTCTCCTAGCACCAGTAAGGTAATGGTCATTAGAGCGTAACGACCAGGCCAGGAACAAGCTCACCAACACCCGGGGAGGGAACAAGGCGCCCCAGGGAGACAGGTGAGGCCCTCCAACTAGCCTCCATGTGAGGGCCTCCAACTATCACTTCACAGTTAAAAGTCATTTACATGACCCAAGCCGGCCAGCTTGGCCAGCCACGCTAGGGACACCCCGCAGACAGTGTAGGGAGACGTGTCACCCAGCAGACAGTGTAGGGAGACGTGTCACCCAGCAGACAGTGTAGGGAGACGTGTCACCCAGCAGACAGTGTAGGGAGACGGGACACCACGCAGACAGTGTAGGGAGACGGGACACCCAGCAGACAGTGTAGGGAGACGGGACACCCCGCAGACAGTGTAGGGAGACGGGACACCCAGCAGACAGTGTAGGGAGACGGGACACCCAGCAGACAGTGTAGGGAGACGGGACACCCAGCAGAGTGTAGGGAGACGGGACACCCAGCAGACAGTGTAGGGAGACGGGACACCCAGCAGACAGTGTAGGGAGACGGGACACCCCGCAGACAGTGTAGGGAGACGGGACACCCCGCAGACAGTGTAGGGAGACGGGACACCCAGCAGACAGTGTAGGGAGACGGGACACCCAGCAGACAGTGTAGGGAGACGGGACACCCAGCAGACAGTGTAGGGAGACGGGACACCCCGCAGACAGTGTAGGGAGACGTGTCACCCCGCAGACAGTGTAGGGAGACGGGACACCCCGCAGACAGTGTAGGGAGACGGGACACCCAGCAGACAGTGTAGGGAGACGGGACACCCCGCAGACAGTGTAGGGAGACGGGACACCCAGCAGACAGTGTAGGGAGACGGGACACCCCGCAGACAGTGTAGGGAGACGGGACACCCAGCAGACAGTGTAGGGAGACGGGACACCCAGCAGACAGTGTAGGGAGACGGGACACCCCGCAGACAGTGTAGGGAGACGGGACACCCCGCAGACAGTGTAGGGAGACGGGACACCCCGCAGACAGTGTAGGGAGACGGGACACCCAGCATACAGTGTAGGGAGACGGGACACCCAGCAGACAGTGTAGGGAGACGGGACACCCCGCAGACAGTGTAGGGAGACGGGACACCCAGCATACAGTGTAGGGAGACGGGACACCCAGCAGACAGTGTAGGGAGACGGGACACCCCTCAGACAGTGTAGGGAGACGGGACACCCAGCAGACAGTGTAGGGAGACGGGACACCCAGCAGACAGTGTAGGGAGACGGGACACCCAGCAGACAGTGTAGGGAGACGGGACACCCAGCAGACAGTGTAGCACGGGGGGGACAAGGGTCGGGGAGGTGGTGACTGCCTCACACAACCTCCAGCAATGCTTCACTACACACCAAGCAACACTGCCTCAAGCTAGGGGCACGCCGCGGAGCCAAGAGGCACTGGCAACGGCAGCAACAGCCAGCAACGAGAGCAACAACGACTGACAATTCTATACAACATAGGTTATGGTACACACAGAAATCACATTAACGTGATATGTCAATGAACAAATTCCACAGGAGCCGTGATGAGGGTTCGAAGCTATGCGCTGGGTGTTCCCAGGTGCGCTCTAGTCGACTGTACCACGACATGGTAAAAGAATTCCTATCTGGGGTACCACTGCCCCCCCCCCCTTCCCAAGGGCCCGGACTCAGCACATCAACACATGGTCGGAATGCGGAATGGTCGAACAAATGGTTGTTAGAGTATAACCCAACCAAATGTAATGTAATAAAAATAGGTGTAGGGAGCAGGAGGCCAAATACAAGATATCATTTGGGAGAGGAAATTCTTCAGGAGTCAGAGAAAGAAAAAGACTTGGGGGTTGATATCACGCCAGACCTGTCTCCTGCAGCACATATCAAGAGGATAACATCAGCGGCATATGCCAGGCTGGCCAACATACGAACGGCATTCAGAAACTTGGGTAAAGAATCATTCAGAACTTTGTATACCACATATGTCAGGCCAATCCTGGAGTATGCAGCCCCAGCATGGAGTCCATATCTAGTCAAGGATAAGACTAAACTGGAAAAGGTTCAAAGGTTTGCCACCAGACTAGTACCCGAGCTGAGAGGTATGAGCTACGAGGAGAGACTTCGGGAATTAAACCTCACTTCGCTGGAAGACAGAAGAGTTAGGGGGGGACATGATCACCACATTCAAGATTCTGAAGGGAATTGATAGGGTAGATAAAGACAGGCTATTTAACACAAGGGGCACACGCACAAGGGGACTCAGGTGGAAACTGAGTGCCCAAATGAGCCACAGAGATATTAGAAAGATCTTTTTTAGTGTCAGAGTGGTTGACAAATGGAATGCATTAGGAAGTGATGTGGTGGAGGCTGACTCCATACACAGTTTCAAGTGTAGATATGATAGAGCCCAATAGGCTCAGGAACCTGTACACCTGTTGATTGATGGTTGAGAGGCGGGACCAAAGAGCCAGAGCTCAACCCCCGCAAACACAACTAGGTGAGTACATCACACCAGGCACATGGCCGCTTGGTGTGCCTCACCAGGCGGCCAGGGTGAGGCTCACTAGGCGGCCAGGGTGAGACTCACCAGGCGGCCAGGGTGAGGCTCACCAGGCGGCCAGGGTGAGGCTCACCAGGCGGCCAGGGTGAGGCTCACCAGGCGGCCAGGGTGAGGCTCACCAGGCGGCCAGGGTGAGGCTCACCAGGCGGCCAGGGTGAGGTTCACCAGGCGGCCAGGGTGAGGTTCAGGTACGTGGTTGTGAGTGAGCAGGACAGGTCAACGTCCGTCCTGAGGTGTGGTGGAGGGGGGGGGGGGGGGAGAGGGTCGGGGAGTCCACACTCACACCCCCACCCTAACCCCACACCCTCCACCCTTACACCTTAACCCACTCCTACCCCCAACCCCTTACTAACACATTACCCTACACTCTACACCCTACACCCAGCACCCTACACCCAGCACCCTACACCCTCACGGCATACGCCAGCTTTACTCTCTTTTGATATTTTCCTGCCTTACACAACACTCACCCTTCAGCACACCCTCCCCTCTCACCAGCCTGTCACCCTACCTTCACCACAACACCCTCACACCTCTACACCACCTCCCTGCCATACCTTGAAGTTACCTTGAGATGTTTCCGGGGCTTAGGGTCCCCCGCGGCCCGGTCGTCGACCAGGCCTCCTCGTTGCTGGACTGGTCAACCAGGCTGTTGGACGCAGCTGCTCGCAGCCTGACGTATGAGGTGCGTCATATTTTGTCATCAGTATGGCAGGATGTCATACTGACATCCTTTGGAGGTGTTTATCCAGTTCTCTCTTGAACACTGTGAGGTTCAGCCAGTTATGTCCCTTATGTGTAGTGGAAGCGTGTTGAACAGTCTCGGGCCTCTGATGTTGATAGTTCTCTCTCAGAGTACCTGTTGCACTTCTGCTTTTCAAACGGGGGTATTCTGCACATCCTGCCATGTCTTCTGGTCTCATGTGGTACTATTTCTGTGTGCAGGTTTGGAACCAGCCCTTCTATTATTTTCCACGTGTAAATTATTATGTATCTCTCCCGCCTGCGCTCAAGCGAATACAGATTTAGGCTCTGTAGTCTGTCCCAATAGTTTTAAATGTTTTACTGAGTGGATTCTAGCAGTAAAGGCTCTCTGCACGCTCTCCAGGTCAGCAATTTCTCCAGCTTTGAAAGGGGCTGTCATTGTGCAGCAGTACTCCACTCTAAGAGAGCACAAGCGTCTTGAAGAGTATCATCATCGGTATAGCATCTCTAGTGTGAAAGGTTCTTGTTATCCAACCTGCCATTTTTCTTGCAGTTGTGACGGCTACTTTATTGTGTTCTTTAAAGGTAAGGTCTTCCTACATGAGTACACCCAGATCCTTTAGGGAGGATTTGGGTGTACCACCACCACACCTCTACACCTCCTCTCTACCATCACCACCACACTTACAGTGTTGATGAGGATGGGCTGAGTGTAGGGAGCAGCAACGAGGCGCAACACTGTGTTGAGCGGCGCGCTTATCTGCCAAGGAAAGTCAAGTGTTGCAACCAGTGAGGGCAGAAAGTATTGCAGTGGTGACCTGTGCAACACCGGAGACTCACTGTACCTCAGCCCCGTCACTCATCTCACAGCTGCACCTCACATCATGAACCATGGCTCACATCAGCAGCACAATTAGGTGA
The DNA here is from genome assembly GCF_040958095.1 of Procambarus clarkii. Lineage (NCBI taxonomy): Eukaryota > Metazoa > Arthropoda > Malacostraca > Decapoda > Cambaridae > Procambarus > Procambarus clarkii. Next base: position 48,862,255 of record NC_091159.1, on the reverse strand, counting down.
GTACATGCACCCCATCTTTCCTTCAAGTTAAAGGCAGCGAAATTTTGCTTCATTTCCGTGGGCTGGTTACTGGCAGGTTGTGAGTTACCTCACGACACTCCTGTGCTACCTCAACCCTTACCTATCACTGCCTACCTAGCATGGCTTAGATAACAGTACTTACCTATGAGTGACTACGAGTGAGGTGAAGCTCTTTATACCCCGTCAACAGGCCTTGTTTTACCTGTTGCCTCACAGGTTAATTATTTAGCACATTCTTTATCGCATTTGGTGGTTGACATGTGGTGAGGCAGGGGTGAGTGACGGGGGTGAGGCAGGGGTGAGTGACGGGGATGAGGCAGGGGTGAGTGACGGGGGTGAGGCAGGGGCGAGTGACGGGGGTGAGGCAGGGGTGAGTGACGGGGGTGAGGCAGGGGCGAGTGACGGGGGTGAGGCAGGGGTGAGTGACGGGGGTGAGGCAGGGGTGAGTGACGGGGATGAGGCAGGGGTGAGGTGACGGGGGTGAGGCAGGGGTGAGTGACGGGGGTGAGGCAGGGGTGAGTGACGGGGGTGAGGCAGGGGCGAGTGACGGGGGTGAGGCAGGGGTGAGTGACGGGGGTGAGGCAGTGGTGAGTGACGGGGGTGAGGCAGGGGCGAGTGACGGGGTGAGGCAGGGGTGAGTGACGGGGGTGAGGCAGGGGTGAGGCAGGGGCGAGTGACGGGGTGAGGCAGGGGTGAGTGACGGGGTGAGGCAGTGGTGAGTGACGGGGGTGAGGCAGGGGCGAGTGACGGGGTGAGGCAGGGGTGAGTGACGGGGGTGAGGCAGGGGTGAGTGACGGGGGTGAGGCAGGGGTGAGTGACGGGGGTGAGGCAGTGGTGAGTGACGGGGGTGAGGCAGGGGCGAGTGACGGGGTGAGGCAGGGGTGAGTGACGGGGGTGAGGCAGGGGTGAGGCAGGGGCGAGTGACGGGGTGAGGCAGGGGTGAGTGACGGGGGTGAGTGACTGGGTGAGGCAGGGGCGAGTGACGGGGGTGAGGCAGGGGTGAGTGACGGGGGTGAGGCAGGGGCGAGTGACGGGGTGAGGCAGGGGTGAGTGACGGGGGTGAGGCAGGGGCGAGTGACGGGGTGAGGCAGGGGTGAGTGACGGGGGTGAGGCAGGGGTGAGTGACGGGGGTGAGGCAGGGGCGAGTGACGGGGTGAGGCAGGGGTGAGTGACGGGGGTGAGGCAGGGGTGAGGCAGGGGTGAGTGACGGGGGTGAGTGACTGGGGTGAGGCAGGGGTGAGTGACTGGGGTGAGGCAGGGGTGAGTGACGGGGGTGAGGCAGGGGTGAGTGACGGGGGTGAGGCAGGGGTGAGTGACAGGGGTAAGTGACGGGGTGAGGCAGGGGTGAGTGACGGGGTGAGGCAGGGGTGAGTGACGGGGTGAGGCAGGGGTGAGTGACGGGGTGAGGCAGGGGTGAGTGACGGGGGTGAGGCAGGGGTAAGTGACGGGGTGAGGCAGGGGTAAGTGACGGGGTGAGGCAGGGGTGAGTGACGGGGTGAGGCAGGGGTGAGTGACGGGGGTGAGGCAGGGGTGAGTGACGGGGTGAGGCAGGGGTGAGTGACGGGGTGAGGCAGGGGTGAGTGACGGGGTGAGGCAGGGGTGAGTGACGGGGGTGAGGCAGGGGTGAGTGACGGGGTGAGTGACGGGGTGAGGCAGGGGTGAGTGACGGGGGTGAGGCAGGGGTGAGTGACGGGGTGAGGCAGGGGTGAGTGACGGGGTGAGGCAGGGGTGAGTGACGGGGTGAGGCAGGGGTGAGTGACGGGGGTGAGGCAGGGGTGAGTGACGGGGGTGAGGTAGGGGTGAGTGACGGGGTGAGGCAGGGGTGAGTGACGGGGTGAGGTAGGGGTGAGTGACGGGGTGAGGCAGGGGTGAGTGACGGGGTGAGGCAGGGGTGAGTGACGGGGTGAGGCAGGGGTGAGTGACGGGGTGAGGCAGGGGTGAGTGACGGGGGTGAGGCAGGGGTGAGTGACGGGGGTGAGGCAGGGGTGAGTGACGGGGGTGAGGCAGGGGCGAGTGACGGGGGTGAGGCAGGGGTGAGTGACGGGGGTGAGGCAGGGGTGAGTGACGGGGTGAGGCAGGGGTGAGTGACGGGGGTGAGGCAGGGGTGAGTGACGGGGGTGAGGCAGGGGCGAGTGACGGGGGTGAGGCAGGGGTGAGTGACGGGGGTGAGGCAGGGGTGAGTGACGGGGTGAGGCAGGGGTGAGTGACGGGGTGAGGTAGGGGTGAGTGACTGGGGTGAGTGACTGGGGTGAGGCAGGGGTGAGTGACTGGGGTGAGGCAGGGGTGAGTGACGGGGTGAGGCAGGGGTGAGTGACGGGGGTGAGGCAGGGGTGAGTGACGGGGGTGAGGCAGGGATGAGTGACGGGGGTGAGGCAGGGGTGAGTGACGGGGGTGAGGCAGGGGTGAGTGACGGGGGTGAGGCAGGGGCGAGTGACGGGGGTGAGGCAGGGGTGAGTGACGGGGGTGAGGCAGGGGTGAGTGACGGGGTGAGGCAGGGGTGAGTGACGGGGGTGAGGTAGGGGTGAGTGACTGGGGTGAGGCAGGGGTGAGTGACTGGGGTGAGGCAGGGGTGAGTGACTGGGGTGAGGCAGGGGTGAGTGACGGGGTGAGGCAGGGGTGAGTGACGGGGGTGAGGTAGGGGTGAGTGACTGGGGTGAGGCAGGGGTGAGTGACTGGGGTGAGGCAGGGGTGAGTGACTGGGGTGAGGCAGGGGTGAGTGACGGGGTGAGGCAGGGGTGAGTGACGGGGGTGAGGCAGGGGTGAGTGAGGGGGGTGAGGCAGGGGTGAGTGACGGGGGTGAGGCAGGGGTGAGTGACGGGGGTGAGGCAGGCAGGGAGGTGGTCACAGGAGTGGGCGGGAACAAGCGAGACTCTGGAAAGTAACAGCCAACTTCCTGGTCGAAGATGGCCGCACCATTTCCCTTCCAGACGCACGTGTGTACACACACACACACACACACACACACACACACACACACACACACACACACACACACACACACACACACACACACACACACACACACACACACACACACACACACACACAACTCAACTCTGGAAAGTGTAAGGTGATGAAATTAGGCGAAGGGAGCAGGAGGCTGAACACAAGGTATCATCTGGGAAGGGAAATCCTGCAAGAATCAAATAGAGAGAAGGATCTGGGGGTTGATATCACACCGAACCTGTCCCCAGAGGCCCACATCAAAAGAATATCATCAGCGGCATATGCTAGACTGGCCAACATAAGAACTGCCTTCAGAAACTTGTGTAAGGAATCTTTCAGAACCCTGTATACCACTTATGTAAGACCAATCCTGGAGTATGCAGCTCCAGCCTGGAGTCCATACCTAGTTAAACACAAGACAAAGTTAGAGAAGATTCAGCGGTATGCCACCAGGCTCGTCCCGGAACTGAGAGGATTGAGCTACGAGGAAAGGCTAAAGGAGCTGAACCTCACATCCCTGGAAAACAGAAGAGTAAGGGGAGACATGATAACCACCTACAAAATTCTCAGGGGAATTGACAGGGTGGACAAAGACAAACTCTTCAGCACGGGTGGGACACGAACAAGGGGACACAGGTGGAAACTTAGTACCCAGATGAGCCACAGAGACGTTAGAAAGAATTTTTTCAGTGTCAGAGTAGTTAATAAATGGAATGCATTAGGCAGTGATGTGGTGGAGGCTGACTCCATACACAGTTTCAAATGTAGATATGATAGAGCCCAGTAGGCTCAGGAATCTGTACACCAGTTGATTGACAGTTGAGAGGCGGGACCAAAGAGCCAAAGCTCAACCCCCGCAAGCACAATTAGGTGAGTACACACACACACACACACAAAACAGACAAAGAATGAAACAGACAAATCAGTAAAGAGACTAAAAATCTAATACACAAATGTTGATGCACGGTCAAACAAAGTGGATGAACTAAAAGAAAGTGCGAATGAAAGACTCCCTCCCTCCCCTCCCCCTATATAATAGCAATAGTAGAAACTAAAAATTAACTTAAATGATCACTAATGCAATATTGCTCAGAGAATACCTGATAGCAAGAAGAGAAAGTGAACAGGGAAGGAGGAGGAGGAGGAGTGGCGCTGCTGGTTTAAAAATGACAGAAGGTTGGAAGACCTGCTGTCTTTTTTTTTTACCAATAAAGACGCTTTATTGGTATTCTCCACTGTAGAGGAAGATACCAATAATGCGGATTATGCTGCAGGAATCATTTAAGCCGTGATGAGGATTCGAACCTATGCGCTGGGTGTTCCCAAGCACACGCCCCAGACAACCAGGCCACAACATGGTCAAAAGGATTGCAACCTGGGGGTTTCTGAACCCTCGAGTGTTTCTGAGGCTTCCACTCAAGCCAAAACAGGTGGTTCACACACTCCCCCCATGCACTATCGTGAGCAAATAATTACGTAGCTTTTAAGTCCAACGGGTCCCTGAGGTCGAGCCCCGGCACCTCCCGTGCTGCTGGAAGGTTGTACCAACTAACTAACATAACACTGCACACTTAACTCATCACTAACACTCTCCTACACTTCCTCACATTCCTCCTTCCACTATTCTTCCATCCAACCCCCCTCCCCAACCCTTCCCCCCCCCCATCATAACCATTGGTCAGAAAGTTGTCACAATAATAATGATAACATTATATTACAAATTATCATAATAATGATTGAGATGAAAATGATGGTGAAGTTGTTGTTGTAAGATGGGTGGTGATGGTGACGAGCAGGTGAGAAAGATGGTAGTGATGACGGGTGGCCACGCTGGTGGTGACTGTGAGGGAGTGAGAGAGTGAGGGAAGAGTGTAGGTGGCCGGAGTGAGAGAGTGAGGGAAGAGTGTAGGTGGCCGTAGTGGTGAGGCAGGATATCTCCCCCCCCCCCCACCTCCTCCTTCAGGAAATAACGGGCGTCATCCCGCCAGAAAGTGCCCTCCATAGCGTCCACAAGGACCCGCCTCACACCTCCGCTACACGAAGACCTGCGCTGCTCGCCTGAAAACCGGATAACATGTCCTGTGGCCGAGGGTGATAAAGTGCGTGAAGAGGAGGGTCCTACCTGACGCCAGGATGAGCAGTTGTCACGGATGAGTTAACGTGCTCATCACCTCCGGCCAAGGATGGACTGAAACGTGGTCGTCCCTTCACTTTCTAGTGTGTGGTTTCGTCAACACACAGAAATTGTTCCCATACCGAAACCCGGTGACCCTGGCAATTACAGACCTATCAGTCTCATGTCATGCACTTGCAAGATACTTGAAAGATCATCCTAAATCGACTGTTGCACAAAATAGGCAGGCTAGGGGAGGGGGGTCAATGGATTTATTAAAGGACGGAGCACAGCAAACTGTATAGTTAATTATGTGGCTAATGATACAGCTAAGTACTCTGTATTTGTTGACATTGAAGTAGCCTTCGACAAAGCACAGGGGATTGCGATCCTGGACGAGCTTGCATGCATGGGTGTCAGGGAAGACTCTTGAAATGAATAAAAGACTACCTCACAGGGAGGAAAGCCAAGGTCTGCTTCAACGGAGCAGTCTCAAGAACAATGAATATGGAACTTGGGACCCCCCAAGGAGGAGTCTTAAGCCTCACACTATTTAACATACTTATGAACGCCATTGAAAATATTGAATTTCCGGAAGGAACACAACAAGTGGGATACGCAGATGATGTCCTAATACAAGCTCCCACCTTGGGAAGAATTAAATAGTCTATTGCACTCCTTGGAAGGAAATGTATTGAACTCGGTTTCACTCTCCACAAACAAGACAAAAGAATACTCATCACAAGCGGGGAGAAAATGAAGAATTACAAATTAATGGTGTAACACTTGAATGGGTTGACCACTATCGGTACCTTGGCGTCACTGTCGGCTCTAACAAGGGGAAGAAAGAGGAGCTCATCCAACTCATAGGAACATGTAGAAGTCGTCTCAGGGCACTGAAGGCTATGGAAATGCTATGGAAGGCACTAAGGCGCGGAAATGGAGGAAAAGCCCGTATTGAGAACTATGCCTCTTCAACACAAGCGAAGCTAACTGCCATTGTTATGGCGTTAAGATTCCTTGAACAAAACACTAAAAATGGTGCAGTGATCTGCACAGCGTTACAAATCCTAACTAAAAATCGGGCAGAAAATCTTGCGATAGTCGCTGAGATCAAGGGAGCTGTGAGGGGTACTAACCAACCAGGGAAGAGTCGTTAAGTTTCTGTGAATCCCCTCCCATGTTGGGGCTCCCCTCCCATGTTGGAATATGTGGAAATGAACGAGCAGATGTGCTGGCTGCTGAAGGCGCTGAAGGAGACCACATTGAGTACTTCATACCCTAGACTCTGCTACAAATTAAGAGTTATTATCAGGCAACATCATCGTGACAAGGTAACTGAGGAAAGGAGGATAGAAGCACAAACCAGTGAATCTGTACGCTGGTACAATATGGTTGCAGCTGGCAATGCCAATCATTATGGGGAAAGAGGAGGAGGACGAGGGAGAGAATCAGTAATAGCGAGAATCCGTCGAGGATACAAATATCCATGGAGATTCGGAATGGAAACAACAGTTGAGCAGCGGAGTTGCAGAATCTGTGGGAGTGACGGACACCGCCTTGACCACTACCTGAAAGAATGTGAATACCTGAGAGACATTAAGAAATATGTGTAGAATAATAAACCCCACATTATTTGAGTTAGGAAAACACTATTTGTCAAATATAGATATTGTTCTTAAAAGATTCCTCCATTTTGCACCCGTAAGATAACGTAAGATTTTAAGCGTTGACGAATGTTAATTATTTTGTTTGATAAGCTGATCACTTGAGACAGTTAAGCAAGTCCCATCTGTGTCTGGGTAAAAGTAGCAGGATGAACAACCCAGCGGGTTTTCTTCCTATTGGGGAGTGTTGTACATGCTGCTATGTCGGTGTGTCCACTCACAAGATGAGTGGCGCTGCCCAATACTGTCACTATGGCGGTGTGTCCACTCACAGGATTAGTGATGCTGCCCAATACTGTCACTATGGCGGTGTGTCCACTCACAGGATGAGTGACGCTTCCCAATACTGTCACTATGGCGGTGTGTCCACTCACAGGATGAGTGACGCTGCCCAATACTGTCACTATGGCGGTGTGTCCACTCACAGGATGAGTGACGCTGCCCAATACTGTCACTATGGCGGTGTGTCCACTCACAGGATGAGTGACGCTGCCCAATACTGTCACTATGGCGGTGTGTCCACTCACAGGATGAGTGACGCTGCCCAATACTGTCACTATGGCGGTGTGGCCACTCACAGGATGAGTGACGCTGCCCAATAAACTCGCCCCCTCGGGGCAAAATTTTTTAATGACAAAAAAACAGCAACAGCAACAACAACAGCAGCAACAGGAGGGGCGACCTTCAACATACAGTGAACCCCGCCTCCACACACCCCCCCCTCCAGCCCCCCCCCCCCCCCGTGCACTCTCCGTTCAACATTTATGAATGAGGCGCTGGTGTGTGGTGCTGGTGTGTGGTGCTGGTGTGTGGTGCCGGTGTGTGGTGCCGGTGTGTGGTGCTGGTGTGTGGTGCCGGTGTGTGGTGCAGGTGTGTGGTGCTGGTGTGTGGTGCTGGTGTGTGGTGCTGGTGTGTGGTGCTGGTGTGTGGTGCTGGTGTGTGGTGCTGGTGTGTGGTGCTGGTGTGTGATGCTGGTGTGTGGTGCTGGTGTGTGGTGCTGGTGTGTGGTGCCGGTGTGTGGTGCCGGTGTGTGGTGCCGGTGTGTGGTGCAGGTGTGTGGTGCTGGTGTGTGGTGCTGGTGTGTGGTGCTGGTGTGTGGTGCCGGTGTGTGGTGCTGGTGTGTGGTGCTGGTGTGTGGTGCTGGTGTGTGGTGCTGGTGTGTGGTGCCGGTGTGTGGTGCCGGTGTGTGGTGCCGGTGTGTGGTGCTGGTGTGTGGTGCTGGTGTGTGGTGCTGGTGTGTGGTGCTGGTGTGTGGTGCCGGTGTGTGGTGCCGGTGTGTGGTGCCGGTGTGTGGTGCTGGTGTGTGGTGCCGGTGTGTGGTGCAGGTGTGTGGTGCTGGTGTGTGGTGCTGGTGTGTGGTGCTGGTGTGTGGTGCTGGTGTGTGGTGCTGGTGTGTGGTGCTGGTGTGTGGTGCTGGTGTGTGGTGCTGGTGTGTGGTGCTGGTGCGTGGTGCTGGTGTGTGGTGCTGGTGTGTGGTGCTGGTGCGTGGTGCTGGTGTGTGGTGCTGGTGCGTGGTGCTGGTGTGTGGTGCTGGTGTGTGGTGCTGGTGCGTGGTGCTGGTGTGTGGTGCTGGTGTGTGGTGCTGGTGTGTGGTGCTGGTGCGTGGTGCTGGTGTGTGGTGCCGGTGTGTGGTGCCGGTGTGTGGTGCCGGTGTGTGGTGCTGGTGTGTGGTGCTGGTGTGTGGTGCTGGTGTGTGGTGCTGGTGTGTGGTGCTGTGACCCTCCTGGAGGCTCCAGGGGTCAAGGGACGCCAGCCCTTCCCTCCGGAGTACTCTCCCAGGGCCACACTCTCCCTCCAGTACACTGTGCTCACCACTGGAGGTGCTGTAGTACACCATCACTGGTTTGGTGAACCCGGTGTATGATCTGGCACAGTGGGTGCTGGCTGGGAGTACTCTGGTGGCACATCTCTCAACATATATATATATATATATATATATATATATATATATATATATATATATATATATATATATATATATATATATATATATATATAATATATATATATATCATATCTCTCAATATATATATATATATATATATATATATATATATATATATATATATATATATATATTATATATATATTATATATATATATAATTTACATAATTAATTAACTTAATTAATTATGTAATTAATTAATTAATTAATGTAGTTAATTGTAACCAGGTTACAATTAACTACATTAGACAATATACATGTTTCAATTTACGAATTTGTAAATTCAACTTTATATTGTGCACTGCCACACAAGGGCAGGGATGTGCACTGCCACACAAGGGCAGGGATGTGCACTGCCACACAAGGGCAGGGATGTGCACTGCCACACAAGGGCAGGGATGTGCACTGCCACACAAGGGCAGGGATGTGCACTGCCACACAAGGGCAGGGATGTGCACTGCCACACAAGGGCAGGGATGGGTTCGTAAGTGATGCAGCTTAAAGATATAATAAAAATGTTTTTCATTCTTTAAAATGGACAAGCAAATTTTGGCTAAATTGTTAGGATGTCGTCCAGAACACCTGAGTCAATGAAATAGTTACACAGTTGGTGGTACAAGAGGCCAGGAGGTCTAAAGTCCTTTACGGTTTCACATTCAACAATATAGTGTTCTAGTGAATGCATTAAAGGTTTATTACAGAGTTTACAATCTGAATATTCTGGTAGTGGCTCCGCCTCACTAACCTGCCAGATGTGTCTATAGCCAAGGCGAATTACCACAATGACTACATCACATTGCCTGGTCCGGTTACTGTGCTGACCATACTAATACCTATTATTGCAAAAGTTGTCATAACTTTTAATAAAAGCTAAATTGAATGTTCGACAGTAACCGCTCATTCTCGAAGCTTCACACATACCTCCCTTGTGTGTGGCTCGCTGCTTAAGCGCCTCACAGCCCACTTATCATAGTACTTATAGTGACTTTCTTGGTAGAAAGTGCCAATATGTAGTGATGGTCCACCAGAAAGTTGACTTTTGTGTTACTGAATTTGGACAAATCAAAACTTTTTGACGACGGAACCACAACTGAGAAGATGGAGACGCGACGACGTTTGGGTCCGTCGTGGAGCGTTATCAAGTGGCGGGCGTCCACGACGGACCGACACGGGGTGGCTTCTCCGTCTTCTGAGTCGTGGTTCATCATCATCTCTTCACCCCACGTTATCGTCACTCATCCTCTGCATAAACATTTTACACGTAATAGAACTATAAGACCTAACCTGCCCTAACCTAACCTAACTTGCCCAACCTGCCCTAACCTGACCTGCCCTAACCTAACCTGCCCTAACCTAACCTGTTCTAGCCTAACCTGCCGTAACCTAACCTGCCCTAGCCTAACCTAACCTAACCTGCCGTAACCTAACCTGCTGTAGCCTAACCTGCCCTGTTGAAAATAATTGAGGGGCTGGTCCCAAACCTGCACACAGAAATAACACCACATGAGACCAAAAGACATGGCAGGATGTGCAGAATTCCCCCGTTGAAAAGCAGAGGTGCAACAGGTACTCTGAGAGAGAACTCTATCAACATCAGAGGCCCGAGACTGTTCAACACGCTTCCACTACACATAAGGGACATAACTGGCAAACCCCTCACATTGTTCAAGAGAGAACTTGATAAGCACCTCCAAAGGATACCTGATCAACCAGGCTGTGACTCATACGTCAGGCTGCGAGCAGCCGCGTCTAACAGCCTGGTTGATCAGTCCAGCAACCAGGAGGCCTGGTCGACGACCGGGCCGCGGGGACACTAAGCCCCGGAAGCACCTCAAGGTAGCTCAAGGTAGGTAAGGTAGCCCTAACCTAACCTAACCTGCCCTAACCTAACCTGACCTGCCCTAACCTACCCTAACCTGACCTGCCCTAACCTAACCTGCCCTAACCTAACCTGCCCTAGCCTAACCTGTCCTAGCCTAACCTGCCCTAACCTAACCTGACCTAGCCTAACCTGACCTAGCCTAACCTGACCTAGCCTAACCTCCCTGGAAACACAAACCGAAACTGTCTCTATTTTCCGCTTGTTACAACTTGTAATAAAGTTGTTACATCTTGGCTTAACGTGTTTATGACGTATTAGAACGTTGTTACAACTTGCTATATTGGTTGTTATAACTGGTTAGGAGGTGTTAAAACTTGTTCAAACGTTGTACCAACGTCGTAGTTTCGGTGTGTGTTTGGAGGGCTGTCCTAGCCTAACCTGTCCTAACCTAACCTGCCCTAGCCTAACCTGCCCTAGCCTAACCTGCCCTAGCCTAACCTGCCCTAGCCAAACCTGCCCTAACCTAACCTGACCTAACCTAACCTGACCTAGCCTAACCTGACCTAGCCTAACCTGCCCTAGCCTAACCTGCCCTAGCCTAACCTGCCCTAGCCTAACCTGCCCTAGCCTAACCTGTCCTAGCCAAACCTGCCCTAACCTAACCTGACCTAACCTAACCTGACCTAGCCTAACCTGCCCTAGCCTAACCTGTCCTAACCAAACCTGCCCTAACCTAACCTGACCTAGCCTAACCTGACCTAGCCTAACCTGCCCTAGCCTAACCTGACCTAGCCTAACCTGCCCTAACCTAACCTCTCCTATCAATTTTGGGCCCAGTAAATGCCAAGACATAATATAGTACACATATATGAGCTATACTAGACCAGGGAATATTAAAGTTTGCCTTTTAGCTTCAGTTTTTGGCGGTTACCATAAAAATTAAAAGTACAAAAAGTAGTTTACAGGCGGATGACGACAACATCTTGTCGGTGAGCCTCAACAGTCACTATAAGTACTGTCAGCTGGGCAAGATGTGCTGGAATGTCAGGTCACGTGTAGCTGGTTCCTGTAGCGGCCCCGCTAATGTGTACCGTTGTAGGGGGAGGGGGGTGAGTGGGGGGGGAGGGGGGGTTGTGGTGGGGGGAAGGGGGGGGGGCAGGATTCCTGTCCTTAGGTTATTAACCAGTTCCGCCCGAGGCAAACTGCTGACCTTCCCCAGTATCCAACCCGCAATCGTTGCATCACTCCTGGGAATCTATTTTACAGCTAGGTGAACAGAGGCACCAGGTGAAAGAAAACCGTAGCTGTTTGTGTTGTGTTCGTTTGTGAGCCGCAGACGTAGACTACTGTGTCCCACCTACTTGTCTCTGTCACAGCTACTACGTGTGTACTTACCTAATTGCCTAATTGTACTTACCTAATTGTGCTTGCGGGGGTTGAGCTCTGGCTCTTTGGTCCCGCCTCTCAACCGTCAATCAACTGGTGTACAGATTCCTGAGCCTATTGGGCTCTATCATATCTACATTTGAAACTGTGAATGGAGTCAGCCTCCACCACATCACTTCCTAATGCATTCCATTTGCTAACTACTCTGACACTGAAAAAGTTCTTTCTAACGTCTCTGTGGCTCATTTGGGTACTCAGCTTCCACCTGTGTCCCCTTGTTCGCGTCCCACCAGTGTTGAAAAGTTCGTCCTTGTTTACCCGGTCGATTCCCCTGAGGATTTTGTAGGTTGTGATCATGTCCCCCCTTACTCTTCTGTCTTCCAGTGTCGTGAGGTGCATTTCCCGCAGCCTTTCCTCATAACTCATGCCTCTTAGTTCTGGGACTAGTCTAGTAGCATACCTTTGGACTTTTTCCAGCTTCGTCTTGTGCTTGACAAGGTACGGGCTCCATGCTGGGGCCGCATACTCCAGGATTGGTCTTACATATGTGGTGTACAAGATTCTGAATGATTCCTTACACAGGTTCCTGAACGCCGTTCTGATGTTAGCCAGCCTCGCATATGCCGCAGACGTTATTCTCTTTATGTGGGCTTCAGGAGACAGGTTTGGTGTGATATCAACTCCTAGATCTTTCTCTCTGTCTGTTTCATTAAGTACTTCATCTCCTATTCTGTATCCTGTGCCTGGCCTCCTGTTTCCACTGCCTAGTTTCATTACTTTGCATTTACTCGGGTTGAACTTCAACAGCCATTTGTTGGACCATTCACTCAGTCTATCCAGGTCATCTTGTAGCCTCCTACTATCATCCTCTGTTTCAATCCTCCTCATAATTTTTGCATCGTCGGCAAACATTGAGAGGAACGAATCTATACCCTCTGGGAGATCATTTACATATACCAGAAACAGTATAGGTCCAAGGACTGACCCCTGCGGGACTCCACTTGTGACGTCTCGCCAATCTGAGACCTCACCCCTCATACAGACTCGTTGTCTCCTGTTGCTTAGGTATTCCTCTATCCACCGGAGTACCTTCCCTCTCACTCCAGCCTGCATCTCCAACTTTCGCACTAGCCTCTTGTGTGGCACTGTATCAAAGGCTTTCTGACAATCCAAAAATATGCAGTCTGCCCACCCTTCTCTTTCTTGCCTTATTTTTGTTGCCTGGTCGTAGAATTCAAGTAACCCTGTGAGGCAGGACCTGCCATCCCTGAACCCATGTTGATGCTGTGTTACAAAGTTCCTTCGCTCCAGATGCTCCACTAGTTTTTTTCGCACAATCTTCTCCATCAGCTTGCATGGTATGCAGGTTAGGGACACTGGCCTGTAGTTCAGTGCCTCCTGTCTATCCCCTTTCTTGTATATCGGGACTACGTTAGCTGCTTTCCAAGTATCTGGCAGTTCCCCTGTTGCCAGTGATTTGTTATACACTATGGAGAGTGGTAGGCTCAGTTCTCTTGCTCCTTCCTTTAGAACCCAAGGGGAGATTCCATCTGGGCCTATAGCCTTCGTCACGTCCAACTCTAGTAAACACTTCCTTACTTCCCCACTGGTAATCTCAAACTCTTCCAGTGGTTCCTGGTTAGCTATTCCCTCACTTACCTCTGGAATTTCTCCTTGTTCTAAGGTGAAGACCTCCTGGAATTTCTTATTCAATTCCTCACACACTTCCTTGTCATTTGTAGTGAATCCTTCCGCCCCTATCCTTAATCTCATAACCTGTTCCTTTACTGTTGTTTTTCTCCTAATGTGGCTATGCAACAATTTAGGCTGAGTCTTTGCCTTGCTTGCGATGTCATTTTCGTATTGTCTTTCTGCCTCTCTCCTCATCCTGACATATTCATTCCTGGCATTCTGGTATCTTTCTCTGCTCTCCAGTGTCCTGTTATTCCTATAGTTTCTCCATGCCCTTTTACTTTGCTGCTTAGCTAGCCTACATCTTTGATTAAACCATGGGTTTCTCATCTTCATTTCTCTGTTTTCCTTTTGGACTGGGACAAACTTGTTTGCTGCGTCCTTGCACTTCTGCGTGATGTAGTCCATCATATCTTGGGCCGTCTTTCCCCTGAGCTCTGTTTCCCATGCTATATCTGTTAGGAATTTTCTTATCCCCTCATAGTTTCCCTGTGTGTGTGTGTGTGTGTGTGTGTGTGTGTGTGTGTGTGTGTGTGTGTGTGTGTGTGTGTGTGTGTGTGTGTGTGTGTGTGTGTGTGTGTGTGTGTGTGTGTGTGTGTGTGTGTGTACCTTAATATAGACCTACTCACATATAGACACAAGTCTGAACTAGCCCAAGTTGAGCCTAATGGAGTTTTATTATTATTATTATTTTCCACCACAGACGTAGCCAGACATTAACAATGCTAACCAGCATATATACATATCCTTGTGTGGTCCATGGAGAGGGCGAGAGGTGTGTTAAACATATAGTTAAGGGTTTATGTCTAATGGAGTGAAAGGTGTTACTGATGCAGCGACGCGCCGCGAGGTCCCGTTTTCTTCTACAGAGTGCACGTGAGGGGTCACTGACCTGTGTTGCCACACCCTTACGCTTCCCTCACCACTCGCCTCACTCCTTCACCGCTCATCTCACTTCATGTAAACTTACATGACTTCATCACCACTCACCTGACCTCATAATTGCTCACCAGACATCGTTACTGCTCCCCTCACTTCAGCCCTCAACTCCCAGACACACAACCGATATATAATAATTACATTTAGCACTTTGCATGGAACGAGTGAGGGACTGTTGAGTACTCTACGAGTCTAGGGTGTAGTACATCTCTTCCTTATGGAATATTGAACCCTCTGTGGTGTGTGTGTGTACTCAATTAGTTGTACTCACCTAGTTGTGCTTCCGGGGGTTGAGCTCTGGCTCTTTGGTCCCGCCTCTCAACTGCCAATCAACTGGTGTACAGGTTCCTGAGCCTATTGGGCTCTATCATATCTACATTTGAAACTATGTATGGAGTCAGCCTCCACCACATCACTGCCTAATGCATTCCATCCGTTAACTAGTCTGACACTGAAAAAGTTCTTTCTAACGTCCCTGTGGCTCATGTGGGTACTCAGTTTCCACCTGTGTCCCCTTGCTCGCGTCCCTCCAGTGTTGAATAGTTTATCCTTGTCTACCCGGTCGATTTCCCTGAGGATTTTGTAGGTAGTGATCATGTCTTCCCTTACTCTTCTGTCGTCCAGTGTCGTAATGTGCATTTCCCGCAGCCTTTCCTCGTAACGCTTACTTCTTAGTTCTCGGACTAGTCTAGTGGCATACCTTTGGACTTTTTCCAGCTTCGTCTTGTGCTTGACAAGGTACGGGCTCCATGCTGGGGCCGCATACTCCAGGATTGGTCTTACATATGTGGTGTACAAGATTCTGACTGATTCCTTACACAGGTTCCTGAAGGCTGTTCTGATGTTAACCAGCCTCGCATACGCCGCAGATGTTATTCTTTTTATATGGGCTTCAGGAGACAAGTTTGGTGTGATATCAACTCCTAGATCTTTCTCTCTGTCCGTTTCATGAAGGACTTCATCTCCCATTCTGTATCCTGTGTCTGGCCTCCTGTTTCCACCGCCTAGTTTCATTACCTTACATTTACTCGGGTTGAAATTTAGTAGCCATTTGTTGGACCATTCATTCAGTCTAAGTCATCTTGTAGCCTCATACTATCTTCCTTGGTCTTAATCCTCCTCATAATTTTTGCATCATCCGCAAACAATGAGAGGAACGAGTCTATTCCCTCTGGGAGATCATTTACATATATCGGAAACAGTATAGGTCCAAGGACCTTAGGTACTTAGGTACTCCCTTATCCAATGGAGTACCTTCCCTTTCACTCTTGCTTGCATCTCCAACTTGTGCACTAGTCTCTTGTGCTGTACTGTATCAAAGGCTTTCTGGCAATCCAAAAATATGATTAATTAATTAGAGGGGTGGGCAGATTAATATAATATCTGCCCACCCCTCTCTTTCTTGTCTGATTTTTGTTGCCTGGTCGTAGAATTCAAGTAACCCTGTGAGGCAGGACTTGCCATCCCTGAACCCATGTTGGTGTTGTGACACAAAGTTCCTTCGCTCCAGGTGTTCCACTGGCTTTTTTCGCACAAACCTCTCCATTAACTTGCATGGTATGCAAATTAGGGACATTAGCCTGTAGTTCAGCGTCTCCTGTCTATTTCCATTCTTGTATATCGGGACTACGTTTGCCGTCTTCCAAATTTTTGGAAGACGGCAAACCTGTGGCCGAAAGAGCCAGAGCTCAACCCCCCGCAAGCACAACTAGCTTAATACAACTAGGTGAAATACAGAGAGAGGAGGTGGGAGGGGTAAGGTGGAGGAACACCCCAGGAAAGAGAGAGCTGGAGTGACCATCGCCGCACGCAACACCTCCGTCATCCTCATAGTCGGAAATTCCTACTGTCTTCCAGCACATTCCAGGCGCCTGGAGCCGCCAAGGGACACTTCCTGGAACATGACACAGTTTGCGTATCTCCGACTATTTCAATGTTGCGTCATGTTGCGTGCACCTGTGACTCCAGGCCGGCGACGTGTTGAACATGTGCCACACCTGCAGGACGGCGACGTGTTGAACATGTGCCACACCTGCAGGCCGGCGACGTGTTGAACATGTGCCACACCTGCAGGACGGCGACGTGTTGAACACGTGCCACACCTGCAGGACGGCGACGTGTTGAACACGTGCCACACCTGCAGGACGGCGACGTGTTGAGCATGTGCCACACCTGCAGGACGGCGTCGTGTTGAACATGTGCCACACCTGCAGGACGGCGTCGTGTTGAACATGTGCCACACCTGCAGGACGGCGACGTGTTGAACATGTGCCACACGTGCAGGACGGCGACGTGTTGAACATGTGCCACACCTGCAGGACGGCGACGTGTTGAACATGTGCCACACCTGCAGGACGGCGACGTGTTGAACATGTGCCACACCTGCAGGACGGCGACGTGTTGAACATGTGCCACACCTGCAGGACGGCGACGTGTTGAACATGTGCCACACCTGCAGGACGGCGACGTGTTGAACATGTGCCACACCTGCAGTGCGGCGACGTGTTGAACACGTGCCACACCTGCAGGACGGCGACGTGTTGAGCATGTGCCACACCTGCAGGACGGCGTCGTGTTGAACATGTGCCACACCTGCAGGACGGCGTCGTGTTGAACACGTGCCACACCTGCAGGGCGGCGACGTGTTGAACACGTGCCACACCTGCAGGACGGCGACGTGTTGAGCATGTGCCACACCTGCAGGACGGCGTCGTGTTGAGCATGTGCCACACCTGCACGACGGCGTCGTGTTGAACACGTGCCACACCTGCAGGACGGCGACGTGTTGAGCATGTGCCACACCTGCAGAACGGCGACGTGTTGAACACGTGCCACACCTGCAGGACGGCGTCGTGTTGAACATGTGCCACACCTGCAGGACGGCGTCGTGTTGAACATGTGCCACACCTGCAGGACGGCGACGTGTTGAACATGTGCCACACCTGCAGGACGGCGACGTGTTGAACATGTGCCACATCTGCAGGACGGCGTCGTGTTGAACACGTGCCACACCTGCAGGACGGCGACGTGTTGAGCATGTGCCACACCTGCAGGACGGCGTCGTGTTGAACATGTGCCACACCTGCAGGACGGCGTCGTGTTGAACACGTGCCACACCTGCAGGACGGCGACGTGTTGAACACGTGCCACACCTGCAGGACGGCGTCGTGTTGAACATGTGCCACACTTGCAGGACGGCGTCGTGTTGAGCATGTGCCACACCTGCACGACGGCGTCGTGTTGAACACGTGCCACACCTGCAGGACGGCGACGTGTTGAGCATGTGCCACACCTGCAGGACGGCGACGTGTTGAACACGTGCCACACCTGCAGAACGGCGTCGTGTTGAACATGTGCCACACCTGCAGGACGGCGTCGTGTTGAACATGTGCCACACCTGCAGGACGGCGTCGTGTTGAACATGTGCCACACCTGCAGGACGGCGTCGTGTTGAACACGTGCCACACCTGCAGGACGGCGACGTGTTGAACACGTGCCACACCTGCAGGACGGCGACGTGTTGAGCATGTGCCACACCTGCAGGACGGCGTCGTGTTGAACATGTGCCACACCTGCACGACGGCGTCGTGTTGAACACGTGCCACACCTGCAGGACGGCGTCGTGTTGAACATGTGCCACACCTGCAGGACGGCGTCGTGTTGAACACGTGCCACACCTGCAGGACGGCGACGTGTTGAACACGTGCCACACCTGCAGGACGGCGTCGTGTTGAACATGTGCCACACCTGCAGGACGGCGTCGTGTTGAACACGTGCCACACCTGCAGGACGGCGTCGTGTTGAACATGTGCCACACCTGCAGGACGGCGTCGTGTTGAACACGTGCCACACCTGCAGGACGACGACGTGTTGAGCATGTGCCACACCTGCAGGACGGCGTCGTGTTGAACATGTGCCACACCTGCAGGACGGCGTCGTGTTGAACACGTGCCACACCTGCAGGACGGCGACGTGTTGAACACGTGCCACACCTGCAGGACGGCGACGTGTTGAGCATGTGCCACACCTGCAGGACGGCGTCGTGTTGAACATGTGCCACACCTGCACGACGGCGTCGTGTTGAACACGTGCCACACCTGCAGGACGGCGTCGTGTTGAACATGTGCCACACCTGCAGGACGGCGTCGTGTTGAACACGTGCCACACCTGCAGGACGGCGACGTGTTGAACACGTGCCACACCTGCAGGACGGCGTCGTGTTGAACATGTGCCACACCTGCAGGACGGCGTCGTGTTGAACACGTGCCACACCTGCAGGACGGCGTCGTGTTGAACACGTGCCACACCTGCAGGACGGCGACGTGTTGAACACGTGCCACACCTGCAGGACGGCGTCGTGTTGAACATGTGCCACACCTGCAGGACGGCGTCGTGTTGAACATGTGCCACACCTGCAGGACGGCGACGTGTTGAACACGTGCCACACCTGCAGGACGGCGACGTGTTGAACATGTGCCACACCTGCAGGACGGCGACGTGTTGAACATGTGCCACACCTGCAGGACGGCGTGAAGTGAGTTCACGACCTGTGTGGAAGACGTAGTGTTGCGTGTGGTCGAGTGTTGCGTGTGGTCGAGTGTTGCGTGTGGTCGAGTGTTACGTGTGGTGGAGTGTTGCGTGTGGTCGACTGTTGCGTGTGGTGGAGTGTTGCGTGTGGTCGAGTGTTGCGTGTGGTGGAGTGTTGCGTGTGGTCGACTGTTGCGTGTGGTGGAGTGTTGCGTGTGGTCGAGTGTTGCGTGTGGTCGACTGTTGCGTGTGGTGGACAGTGTTGCGTGTGGTGGAGTGTTGCGTGTGGTGGAGTGTTGCGTGTGGTCGACTGTTGCGTGTGGTCGAGTGTTGCGTGTGGTCGACTGTTGCGTGTGGTGGACAGTGTTGCGTGTGGTCGAGTGTTGCGTGTTGTTGGAGTGTTGCGTGTGGTCGACTGTTGCGTGTGGTCGAGTGTTGCGTGTGGTGGACAATGTTGCGTGTGGTCGAGTGTTGCGTGTGGTCGAGTGTTGCGTGTGGTCTACTGTTGCGTGTGGTCGAGTGTTGCGTGTGGTCGACTGTTGCGTGTGGTCGAGTGTTGCGTGTGGTCTACTGTTGCGTGTGGTCGAGTGTTGCGTGTGGTCGACTGTTGCGTGTGGTCGAGTGTTGCGTGTGGTCGACTGTTGCGTGTGGTGGACAATGTTGCGTGTGGTCGAGTGTTGCGTGTGGTCGAGTGTTGCGTGTGGTCTACTGTTGCGTGTGGTGGACAATGTTGCGTGTGGTCGAGTGTTGCGTGTGGTCGACTGTTGCGTGTGGTGGACAATGTTGCGTGTGGTCGAGTGTTGCGTGTGCACATTAGTCTTGGAGACGCAGCATCACGCCGGTTAGATTCATCACTCTCCCGGAGAGATAAATGTTTCGGATCCATGATTATATGTTTCTACCTTACGTGTCCTCCCGGTGTGTCCTCCTGGTGTGTCCTCATGTGTCCTCATGTGTCCTCCTGGTGTGTCCTCACGTGTCCTCCAGGTGTCCTCACGTGTCCTCCTGGTGTCCTCACGTGTCCTCCTGGTTGTGTCCTCACGTGTCCTCCTGGTGTCCTCACGTGTCCTCCTGGTGTGTCCTCACGTGTCCTCCTGGTGTGTCCTCACGTGTCCTCCTGGTGTGTCCTCACGTGTCCTCCTGGTGTGTCCTCACGTGTCCTCCTGGTGTGTTCTCACGTGTCCTCCTGGTGTGTCCTCACGTGTCCTCCTGGTGTGTCCTCACGTGTCCTCCTGGTGTGTCCTCACGTGTCCTCCTGGTGTGTCCTCACGTGTCCTGGTGTGTCCTCACGTGTCCTCCTGGTGTGTCCTCACGTGTCCTCCTGGTGTGTCCTCACGTGTCCTCCTGGTGTCCTCCTGGTGTGTCCTCACGTGTCCTCCAGGTGTCCTCACGTGTCCTCCTGGTGTGTCCTCACGTGTCCTCCTGGTGTGTCCTCACGTGTCCTCCTGGTGTGTCCTCACGTGTCCTCCTGGTGTCCTCACGTGTCCTCCTGGTGTGTCCTCACGTGTCCTCCTGGTGTGTCCTCACGTGTCCTCCAGGTGTCCTCACGTGTCCTCCTGGTGTGTCCTCACGTGTCCTCCTGGTGTGTCCTCACGTGTCCTCACGTGTCCTCCTGGTGTCCTCACGTGTCCTCCTGGTGTGTCCTCACGTGTCCTGGTGTGTCCTCACGTGTCCTCCTGGTGTGTCCTCACGTGTCCTCCTGGTGTGTCCTCATGTGTCCTCCTGGTGTGTCCTCACGTGTCCTCCTGGTGTGTCCTCATGTGTCCTCCTGGTGTCCTCACGTGTCCTCCTGGTGTGTCCTCCTGGTGTGTCCTCACGTGTCCTCCTGGTGTGTCCTCACGTGTCCTCCTGGTGTCCTCACGTGTCCTCCTGGTGTGTCCTCACGTGTCCTCCTGGTGTGTCCTCACGTGTCCTCCTGGTGTCCTCACGTGTCCTCCTGGTGTGTCCTCACGTGTCCTGGTGTGTCCTCACGTGTCCTCCTGGTGTGTCCTCACGTGTCCTCCTGGTGTCCTCACGTGTCCTCCTGGTGTGTCCTCACGTGTCCTCCTGGTGTGTCCTCACGTGTCCCACCACGGGTCACCAGACCACAACACGTGACCCTGAACAATGGCATCATTCCCAGAACACGTGCAAGACCCGGGCCACACCGGGCGGACCACGGCTCACGTGGCGACCAACACACACAAGAGGCAACAGACACGACGCTCCTCCACTCGGCACTCAAGCCGGATTATTGGAAGTCATTGTTTACGAAAACGTGAAAATATGGTGAGGACGAGCAGTGAGGAGCAGCAGCATGGAGGAGAAGCCTTGAGAGAGGTGACATGACGCCAGGTACGGAGTTTAAACACCGAGGAACCGGTCGGCCGAGCGGACAGCACGCTGGACTTGTGATCCTGTGGTCCTGGGTTTGATCCCAGGCGCCGGCGAGAAACAATGGGCAGAGTTTCTTTCACCCTATGCCCCCTGGTACCTAGCAGTAAAATAGGTACCTGGGTGTTAGTCAGTTGTCACGGGCTGCTTCCTGGGGGTGGAGGCCTGGTCGAGGACCGGGCCGCGGGGACACTAAAGCCCCGAAATCATCTCAAGATAACCGAGGAAGACTTCGTCCTGCTTCACAACAGAGAATTGAACCTCTGGAAACTCAACTCAGATCACTCGGGGTAAAATCAGACATGGTTCATGTCCTCTGCCAGAGTGTTAGATAGACTAATCTATCTGCTTGTAGGCCAGATTATCTATTCAATCCAGAGCAACGCTATCTTACAGCAGGAAGATAGCGTCACTCTGGTCACTCTGCTATCATCAGATGAAGAAGACTTTAGGAGGGAGACATAACGTTGATATATATGATAACTGTGACTATGGGGATGATAACCAATAACAGTTAGGCATGGGAGTAACTGGTAATGTTGTGAGGTTAATCTTCTCTAGCAGTGTGTTGAGAGTTGTGGCAGCGACGCCCTCACCACTCTTAATGAGTAGTGAGTACACCTCCCTCACACCTGCTACACTTCGCTACACGCACGCACGCGCGCACGTTTATACGCACACTGTGAGTGAGTGCTCACCTATTTGTGCCTGCAGCATCGAGCTCTGCCAGTAGTGAGGGGGGGGGGGAATGAGGAAGCAGGAGGGGGGGGGGGGAGTAGTGAGGAAGCAGGAGGGGGAGTAGTGAGGAAGCAGGAGGGGTAAGAGGAGGGGTGGAGAGAGAGGGGGGCGGCGTCACCTGCCCCCCCCCCCCCCCCAGCAAGTACCGTAAGCGTGGCCTCTTGTGGGAGCGCGGCCCCAGCCTTCCCACACCTCTCACACAGTTGTCTAAAGTACCATCCTCACATTCCTCCGCGGGCTGTGCCCTGGAGCACTGATACCGCCGCTCAGTACACACCTCCAGGTACTGCTGTGCCCTGGAGCACTGATACCGCCGCTCAGTACACACCTCCAGGTACTGCTGTGCCCTGGAGCACTGATACCGCCGCTCAGTACACACCTCCAGGTACTGCTGTGCCCTGGAGCACTGATACCGCCGCTCAGTACACACCTCCAGGTACTGCTGTGCCCTGGAGCACTTGATACCGCCGCTCAGTACACACCTCCAGGTACTGCTGTGCCCTGGAGCACTGATACCGCCGCTCAGTACACACCTCCAGGTACTGCTGTGCCCTGGAGCACTGATACCGCCGCTCAGTACACACCTCCAGGTACTGCTGTGCCCTGGAGCACTTGATACCGCCGCTCAGTACACACCTCCAGGTACTGCTGTGCCCTGGAGCACTGATACCGCCGCTCAGTACACACCTCCAGGTACTGCTGTGCCCTGGAGCACTGATACCGCCGCTCAGTACACACCTCCAGGTACTGCTGTGCCCTGGAGCACTGATACCGCCGCTCAGTACACACCTCCAGGTACTGCTGTGCCCTGGAGCACTTGATACCACCGCTCAGTACACACCTCCAGGTACTGCTGTGCCCTGGAGCACTGATACCGCCGCTCAGTACACACCTCCAGGTACTGCTGTGCCCTGGAGCACTTGATACCGCCGCTCAGTACACACCTCCAGGTACTGCTGTGCCCTGGAGCACTTGATACCGCCGCTCAGTACACACCTCCAGGTACTGCTGTGCCCTGGAGCACTGATACCGCCGCTCAGTGCACACCTCCAGGTACTGTGGCCTCCCCTGCTGCACACGCCCCCGCCCCCCTAACTCCTCTACAACACTTAAACTATCGCACAACACAAACTATAAGAAAGAGCCCGACACCTACACAGGGAAGACTACACAAACTGAACCACGTTGCTCTCAGAAGCAGATCAAGTACGAGAGACATGATCACAATATACAAAATACTCATGGGAAGTGAGTATAGTGAGCAGCTCTCACACACAGCACAACCATCACATACACCTGCCACACACACATTATAAACAACTGTTTCAGTGTCACAGTAGTTAGTAAATGGAATGCATTAGGCAGTGATGTGGTGGAGGCTGACTCCATACACAGTTTCAAGTGTAGATATGATAGAGCCCAATAGGCTCAGGAACCTGTCCACCTGTTGATTGACGGTTGAGAGGCGGGCCCAAAGAGCCAGAGCTCAACCCCCGCAAGCACAACTAGATGAGTACAGATAAAGTACTACATGTACTTTACAAAGGTCAGCTTTAATGGCCATTACAAGTGGCACCAAAGTGTACTAACAATTACATTCAGATGTTGTATGGCTTTGTAATTGCCATTAAAACAGCTCCAATAATATATATATTAAAGATGCTTTTACAATGTGACAATTTGTGTGTAATCTGACCTTTACCGCCGTAGGCAGACGGGGTAACAAGGGGCCCTAACAAGGGGTCCTAACAAGGGGCCCTAACAAGGGGGTCCTAACAAGGGACCCTAACAAGAGGCCCTAACAAGGGGCCCTAACAAGGGGGTCCTAACAAGGGGCCCTAACAAGGGGGTCCTAACAAGGGACCCTAACAAGGGGCCCTAACAAGGGGGTCCTAACAAGGGGCCCTAACATGGGGGTCCTAACAAGGGACCCTAACAAGGGGCCCTAACAAGGGACCCTAACAAGGGGTCCTAACAAGGGGCCCTAACAAGGGGGTCCTAACAAGGGGCCCTAACAAGGGGGTCCTAACAAGGGGCCCTAACAAGGGGGTCCTAACAAGGGGCCCTAACAAGGGGGTCCTAACAAGGGAGCCTAACAAGGTGTCCTAACAAGGGACCCTAACAAGGGACCCTAACAAGGAGGTCCTAACAAGGGACCCTAACAAGGGGGTCCTAACAAGGGACCCTAACAAGGGACCCTAACAAGGGGGTCCTAACAAGGGACCCTAACAAGGGGTCCTAACAAGGGACCCTAACAAGGGGGTCCTAACAAGGGACCCTAACAAGGGGGTCCTAACAAGGGACCCTAACAAGGTGTCCTAACAAGGGACCCTAACAAGGGGGTCCTAACAAGGGACCCTAACAAGGGGGTCCTAACAAGGGACCCTAACAAGGGGGTCCTAACAAGGGACCCTAACAAGGGGTCCTAACAAGGGACCCTAACAAGGGGGTCCTAACAAGGGACCCTAACAAGGGGTCCTAACAAGGGACCCTAACAAGGGGGTCCTAACAAGGGACCCTAACAAGGGGGTCCTAACAAGGGACCCTAACAAGGGTTCCTAACAAGGGACCCTAACAAGGGGGTCCTAACAAGGGACCCTAACAAGGGGTCCTAACAAGGGACCCTAACAAGGGGGTCCTAACAAGGGAGCCTAACAAGGGGGTCCTAACAAGGGAGCCTAACAAGGGGGTCCTAACAAGGGAGCCTAACAAGGGGGTCCTAACAAGGGGTACGGTAATTGTTACTGCCCCCCGCCCCCCGGGAAGATGGCCGCCCATAAACAACACTTTAACCGTCGTAAACCCCTCGTTTAGGTCCAATTAACAGCGTTATTTCCTTGTTGACTGGTACTTTTTTGGCAGGCCGCTCTCAGCCTACCTGGAGGGCCCCTCTAAGCCTACCTGGAGGGCCTCTCTCAGCCTACCTGGAGGGCCGCTCTCAGCCTACCTGGAGGGCCCCTCTCAGCCTACCTGGAGGGCCTCTCTCAGCCTACCTGGAGGGCCTCTCTCAGCCTACCTGGAGGGCCGCACTCAGCCTACCTGGAGGGCCTCTCTCAGCCTACCTGGAGGGTCCCTCTCAGCCTACCTGGAGGGCCTCTCTCAGCCTACCTGGAGGGCCTCTCTCAGCCTACATGGAGGGCCTCTCTCAGCCTACCTGGAGGGTCTCTCTCAGCCTACCTGGAGGGTCTCTCTCAGCCTACCTGGAGGGGCCTCTCTCAGCCTACCTGGAGGGTCCCTCTCAGCCTACCTGGAGGGGCCCCTCTAAGCCTACCTGGAGGGCCTCTCTCAGCCTACCTGGAGGGCCGCACTCAGCCTACCTGGAGGGCCTCTCTCAGCCTACCTGGAGGGCCTCTCTCAGCCTACCTGGAGGGTCCCTCTCAGCCTACCTGGAGGGGCCTCTCTCAGCCTACCTGGAGGGCCTCTCTCAGCCTACCTGGAGGGCCTCTCTCAGCCTACCTGGAGGGCCGCACTCAGCCTACCTGGAGGGCCTCTCTCAGCCTACCTGGAGGGTCCCTCTCAGCCTACCTGGAGGGCCTCTCTCAGCCTACCTGGAGGGCCTCTCTCAGCCTACCTGGAGGGCCTCTCTCAGCCTACCTGGAGGGTCTCTCTCAGCCTACCTGGAGGGTCTCTCTCAGCCTACCTGGAGGGCCTCTCTCAGCCTACCTGGAGGGCCTCTCTCAGCCTACCTGGAGGGCCTCTCTCAGCCTACCGGGAGGGCCTCTCTCAGCCTACCTGGAGGGCCTCTCTCAGCCTACCTGGAGGGTCCCTCTCAGCCTACCTGGAGGGCCCCTCTCAGCCTACCTGGAGGGCCTCTCTCAGCCTACCTGGAGGGCCTCTCTCAGCCTACCTGGAGGGTCCCTCTCAGCCTACCTGGAGGGCCTCTCTCAGCCTACTTGGAGGGCCTCTCTCAGCCTACCTGGAGGGCCTCTCTCAGCCTACCTGGAGGGTCTCTCTCAGCCTACCTGGAGGGTCTCTCTCAGCCTACCTGGAGGGCCTCTCTCAGCCTACCTGGAGGGCCTCTCTCAGCCTACCTGGAGGGCCCCACTCAGCCTACCTGGAGGGCCCCTCTCAGCCTACCTGGAGGGCCTCTCTCAGCCTACCTGGAGGGCCTCTCTCAGCCTACCTGGAGGGTCCCTCTCAGCCTACCTGGAGGGGCCTCTCTCAGCCTACCTGGAGGGCCTCTCTCAGCCTACCTGGAGGGCCTCTCTCAGCCTACCTGGAGGGCCGCACTCAGCCTACCTGGAGGGCCTCTCTCAGCCTACCTGGAGGGTCCCTCTCAGCCTACCTGGAGGGCCTCTCTCAGCCTACCTGGAGGGCCTCTCTCAGCCTACCTGGAGGGCCTCTCTCAGCCTACCTGGAGGGTCTCTCTCAGCCTACCTGGAGGGTCTCTCTCAGCCTACCTGGAGGGCCTCTCTCAGCCTACCTGGAGGGCCTCTCTCAGCCTACCTGGAGGGCCTCTCTCAGCCTACCGGGAGGGCCTCTCTCAGCCTACCTGGAGGGCCTCTCTCAGCCTACCTGGAGGGTCCCTCTCAGCCTACCTGGAGGGCCCCTCTCAGCCTACCTGGAGGGCCTCTCTCAGCCTACCTGGAGGGCCTCTTTCAGCCTACCTGGAGGGTCCCTCTCAGCCTACCTGGAGGGCCCCTCTCAGCCTACCTGGAGGGCCTCTCTCAGCCAACCTGGAGGGTCCCTCTCAGCCTACCTGGAGGGTCCCTCTCAGCCTACCTGGAGGGGCCCCTCTCAGCCTACCTGGAGGGCCGCTCTCAGCCTACCTGGAGGGTCCCTCTCAGTCTACCTGGAGGGCCTCTCTCAGCCTACCTGGAGGGCCGCACTCAGCCTACCTGGAGGGCCGCACTCAGCCTACCTGGAGGGCCTCTCTCAGCCTACCTGGAGGGCCCCTCTCAGCCTACCTGGAGGGCCCCTCTCAGCCTACCTGGAGGGCCTCTCTCAGTCTACATGGAGGGCCGCACTCAGCCTACCTGGAGGGCCGCACTCAGCCTACCTGGAGGGCCTCTCTCAGCCTACCTGGAGGGCCCCTCTCAGCCTACCTGGAGGGCCTCTCTCAGCCTACCTGCAGGGCCCCTCTCAGCCTACCTGGAGGGCCCCTCTCAGCCTACCTGGAGGGCCTCTCTCAGCCTACCTGGAGGGCCTCTCTCAGCCTACCTGGAGGGACCCTCACAGCCTACCTGGAGGGCCCCACTCAGCCTACCTGGAGGGCCCCTCTCAGCCTACCTGGAGGGCCTCTCTCAGCCTACCTGGAGGGCCCCTCTCAGCCTACCTGGAGGGCCCCACTCAGCCTACCTGGAGGGCCGCACTCAGCCTACCTGGAGGGCCGCACTCAGCCTATCTGGAGGGCCTCTCTCAGCCTACCTGGAGGGCCTCTCTCAGCCTACCTGGAGGGACCCTCACAGCCTACCTGGAGGGCCCCACTCAGCCTACCTGGAGGGCCTCTCTCAGCCTACCTGGAGGGCCTCTCTCAGCCTACCTGGAGGGACCCTCACAGCCTACCTGGAGGGCCCCACTCAGCCTACCTGGAAGGCCCCTCTCAGCCTACCTGGAGGGCCTCTCTCAGCCTACCTGGAGGGCCCCTCTCAGCCTACCTGGAGGGCCCCACTCAGCCTACCTGGAGGGCCGCACTCAGCCTACCTGGAGGGCCGCACTCAGCTTACCTGGAGGGCCTCTCTCAGCCTACCTGGAGGGCCTCTCTCAGCCTACCTGGAGGGCCCCTCTCAGCCTACCTGGAGGGCCGCACTCAGCCTACCTGGAGGGCCTCTCTCAGCCTACCTGGAGGGCCTCTCTCAGCCTACCTGGAGGGCCCCACTCAGCCTACCTGGAGGGCCGCACTCAGCCTACCTGGAGGGCCCCTCTCAGCCTACCTGGAGGGCCCCACTCAGCCTACCTGGAGGGCCGCACTCAGCCTACCTGGAGGGCCTCTCTCAGCCTACCTGGAGGGCCTCTCTCAGCCTACCTGGAGGGCCCCACTCAGCCTACCTGGAGGGCCGCACTCAGCCTACCTGGAGGGCCCCTCTCAGCCTACCTGGAGGGCCCCACTCAGCCTACCTGGAGGGCCGCACTCAGCCTACCTGGAGGGCCGCACTCAGCCTACCTGGAGGGCCGCACTCAGTCTACCTGGAGGGCCTCTCTCAGCCTACCTGGAGGGCCTCTCTCAGCCTACCTGGAGGGCCCCTCTCAGCCTACCTGGAAGGCCCCACTCAGCCTACCTGGAGGGCCCCACTCAGCCTACCTGGAGGGCCGCACTCAGCCTACCTGGAGGGCCGCACTCACCCTACCTGGAGGGCCGCACTCACCCTACCTGGAGGGCCGCACTCAGCCTACCTGGAGGGTCCCTCACAGCCTACCTGGAGGGCTCCTCACAGCCTACCTGGAGGGCTCCTCTCAGCCTACCTGGAGGGTCCCTCACAGCCTACCTGGAGGGCTCCTCACAGCCTACCTCTAGGGTCCCTCACAGCCTACCTGGAGGGCTCCTCACAGCCTACCTGGAGGGCTCCTCACAGCCTACCTGGAGGCCTCCTCACAGCCTACCTGGAGGGCTCCTCACAGCCTACCTGGAGGGCTCCTCTCAGCCTACCTGGAGGGCCTCTCTCAGCCTACCTGGAGGGCCTCTCTCAGCCTACCTGGAGGGCCGCACTCAGCCTACCTGGAGGGCCTCTCTCAGCCTACCTGGAGGGTCCCTCTCAGCCTACCTGGAGGGCCTCTCTCAGCCTACCTGGAGGGCCTCTCTCAGCCTACCTGGAGGGCCTCTCTCAGCCTACCTGGAGGGTCTCTCTCAGCCTACCTGGAGGGTCTCTCTCAGCCTACCTGGAGGGCCTCTCTCAGCCTACCTGGAGGGCCTCTCTCAGCCTACCTGGAGGGCCTCTCTCAGCCTACCGGGAGGGCCTCTCTCAGCCTACCTGGAGGGCCTCTCTCAGCCTACCTGGAGGGTCCCTCTCAGCCTACCTGGAGGGCCCCTCTCAGCCTACCTGGAGGGCCTCTCTCAGCCTACCTGGAGGGCCTCTCTCAGCCTACCTGGAGGGTCCCTCTCAGCCTACCTGGAGGGCCTCTCTCAGCCTACTTGGAGGGCCTCTCTCAGCCTACCTGGAGGGCCTCTCTCAGCCTACCTGGAGGGTCTCTCTCAGCCTACCTGGAGGGTCTCTCTCAGCCTACCTGGAGGGCCTCTCTCAGCCTACCTGGAGGGCCTCTCTCAGCCTACCTGGAGGGCCCCACTCAGCCTACCTGGAGGGCCCCTCTCAGCCTACCTGGAGGGCCTCTCTCAGCCTACCTGGAGGGCCTCTCTCAGCCTACCTGGAGGGTCCCTCTCAGCCTACCTGGAGGGGCCTCTCTCAGCCTACCTGGAGGGCCTCTCTCAGCCTACCTGGAGGGCCTCTCTCAGCCTACCTGGAGGGCCGCACTCAGCCTACCTGGAGGGCCTCTCTCAGCCTACCTGGAGGGTCCCTCTCAGCCTACCTGGAGGGCCTCTCTCAGCCTACCTGGAGGGCCTCTCTCAGCCTACCTGGAGGGCCTCTCTCAGCCTACCTGGAGGGTCTCTCTCAGCCTACCTGGAGGGTCTCTCTCAGCCTACCTGGAGGGCCTCTCTCAGCCTACCTGGAGGGCCTCTCTCAGCCTACCTGGAGGGCCTCTCTCAGCCTACCGGGAGGGCCTCTCTCAGCCTACCTGGAGGGCCTCTCTCAGCCTACCTGGAGGGTCCCTCTCAGCCTACCTGGAGGGCCCCTCTCAGCCTACCTGGAGGGCCTCTCTCAGCCTACCTGGAGGGCCTCTTTCAGCCTACCTGGAGGGTCCCTCTCAGCCTACCTGGAGGGCCCCTCTCAGCCTACCTGGAGGGCCTCTCTCAGCCAACCTGGAGGGTCCCTCTCAGCCTACCTGGAGGGTCCCTCTCAGCCTACCTGGAGGGGCCCCTCTCAGCCTACCTGGAGGGCCGCTCTCAGCCTACCTGGAGGGTCCCTCTCAGTCTACCTGGAGGGCCTCTCTCAGCCTACCTGGAGGGCCGCACTCAGCCTACCTGGAGGGCCGCACTCAGCCTACCTGGAGGGCCTCTCTCAGCCTACCTGGAGGGCCCCTCTCAGCCTACCTGGAGGGCCCCTCTCAGCCTACCTGGAGGGCCTCTCTCAGTCTACATGGAGGGCCGCACTCAGCCTACCTGGAGGGCCGCACTCAGCCTACCTGGAGGGCCTCTCTCAGCCTACCTGGAGGGCCCCTCTCAGCCTACCTGGAGGGCCTCTCTCAGCCTACCTGCAGGGCCCCTCTCAGCCTACCTGGAGGGCCCCTCTCAGCCTACCTGGAGGGCCTCTCTCAGCCTACCTGGAGGGCCTCTCTCAGCCTACCTGGAGGGACCCTCACAGCCTACCTGGAGGGCCCCACTCAGCCTACCTGGAGGGCCCCTCTCAGCCTACCTGGAGGGCCTCTCTCAGCCTACCTGGAGGGCCCCTCTCAGCCTACCTGGAGGGCCCCACTCAGCCTACCTGGAGGGCCGCACTCAGCCTACCTGGAGGGCCGCACTCAGCCTATCTGGAGGGCCTCTCTCAGCCTACCTGGAGGGCCTCTCTCAGCCTACCTGGAGGGACCCTCACAGCCTACCTGGAGGGCCCCACTCAGCCTACCTGGAGGGCCTCTCTCAGCCTACCTGGAGGGCCTCTCTCAGCCTACCTGGAGGGACCCTCACAGCCTACCTGGAGGGCCCCACTCAGCCTACCTGGAAGGCCCCTCTCAGCCTACCTGGAGGGCCTCTCTCAGCCTACCTGGAGGGCCCCTCTCAGCCTACCTGGAGGGCCCCACTCAGCCTACCTGGAGGGCCGCACTCAGCCTACCTGGAGGGCCGCACTCAGCTTACCTGGAGGGCCTCTCTCAGCCTACCTGGAGGGCCTCTCTCAGCCTACCTGGAGGGCCCCTCTCAGCCTACCTGGAGGGCCGCACTCAGCCTACCTGGAGGGCCTCTCTCAGCCTACCTGGAGGGCCTCTCTCAGCCTACCTGGAGGGCCCCACTCAGCCTACCTGGAGGGCCGCACTCAGCCTACCTGGAGGGCCTCTCTCAGCCTACCTGGAGGGCCTCTCTCAGCCTACCTGGAGGGCCCCACTCAGCCTACCTGGAGGGCCGCACTCAGCCTACCTGGAGGGCCCCTCTCAGCCTACCTGGAGGGCCCCACTCAGCCTACCTGGAGGGCCGCACTCAGCCTACCTGGAGGGCCGCACTCAGCCTACCTGGAGGGCCGCACTCAGTCTACCTGGAGGGCCTCTCTCAGCCTACCTGGAGGGCCTCTCTCAGCCTACCTGGAGGGCCCCTCTCAGCCTACCTGGAAGGCCCCACTCAGCCTACCTGGAGGGCCTCTCTCAGCCTACCTGGAGGGACCCTCACAGCCTACCTGGAGGGCCCCACTCAGCCTACCTGGAGGGCCTCTCTCAGCCTACCTGGAGGGCCTCTCTCAGCCTACCTGGAGGGACCCTCACAGCCTACCTGGAGGGCCCCACTCAGCCTACCTGGAAGGCCCCTCTCAGCCTACCTGGAGGGCCTCTCTCAGCCTACCTGGAGGGCCCCTCTCAGCCTACCTGGAGGGCCCCACTCAGCCTACCTGGAGGGCCGCACTCAGCCTACCTGGAGGGCCGCACTCAGCTTACCTGGAGGGCCTCTCTCAGCCTACCTGGAGGGCCTCTCTCAGCCTACCTGGAGGGCCCCTCTCAGCCTACCTGGAAGGCCGCACTCAGCCTACCTGGAGAGCCTCTCTCAGCCTACCTGGAGGGCCCCTCTCAGCCTACCTGGAGGGCCCCACTCAGCCTACCTGGAGGGCCGCACTCAGCCTACCTGGAGGGCCTCTCTCAGCCTACCTGGAGGGCCTCTCTCAGCCTACCTGGAGGGCCCCACTCAGCCTACCTGGAGGGCCGCACTCAGCCTACCTGGAGGGCCCCTCTCAGCCTACCTGGAGGGCCCCACTCAGCCTACCTGGAGGGCCGCACTCAGCCTACCTGGAGGGCCGCACTCAGCCTACCTGGAGGGCCGCACTCAGTCTACCTGGAGGGCCTCTCTCAGCCTACCTGGAGGGCCTCTCTCAGCCTACCTGGAGGGCCCCTCTCAGCCTACCTGGAAGGCCCCACTCAGCCTACCTGGAGGGCCCCACTCAGCCTACCTGGAGGGCCGCACTCAGCCTACCTGGAGGGCCGCACTCACCCTACCTGGAGGGCCGCACTCACCCTACCTGGAGGGCCGCACTCAGCCTACCTGGAGGGTCCCTCACAGCCTACCTGGAGGGCTCCTCACAGCCTACCTGGAGGGCTCCTCTCAGCCTACCTGGAGGGTCCCTCACAGCCTACCTGGAGGGCTCCTCACAGCCTACCTCTAGGGTCCCTCACAGCCTACCTGGAGGGCTCCTCACAGCCTACCTGGAGGGCTCCTCACAGCCTACCTGGAGGCCTCCTCACAGCCTACCTGGAGGGCTCCTCACAGCCTACCTGGAGGGCTCCTCTCAGCCTACCTGGAGGGCTCCTCACAGCCTACCTGGAGGGCTCCTCACAGCCTACCTGGAGGGCTCCTCTCAGCCTACCTGGAGGGCTCCTCACAGCGTACCTGGAGGGCTCCTCACAGCCTACCTCTAGGGTCCCTCACAGCCTACCTGGAGGGCTCCTCACAGCCTACCTGGAGGCCTCCTCACAGCCTACCTGGAGGGCTCCTCACAGCGTACCTGGAGGGCTCCTCACAGCCTACCTCTAGGGTCCCTCACAGCCTACCTGGAGGCCTCCTCACAGCCTACCTGGAGGGCTCCTCACAGCCTACCTGGAGGGCTCCTCACAGCCTACCTGGAGGGCTCCTCACAGCCTACCTGGAGGGCTCCTCACAGCCTACCTGGAGGGCTCCTCACAGCCTACCTGGAGACCTTGGGACCTTGGGACAGACAAGCAACAAAAGGGACCCCGTTAAGGTGGTAAACAAAGCCCCAACTGTCAGGGACCCCCGTTATAAACATATAAATATATAACGGTAAGAGGGCGTCAGCAGCCGTCTACACTCACCGCCTTAATAAAACAGTAACACTTAGTGGGCCAGCCAGAGACTTACGGCCCGCGCAACACTATCCCTCTGAAACAAAACACCTGTGTTACCTTATATAACATAGTTATTAAAGGCGAATATGTGTGTTTGGGTTACCTTATAAACATCTGCAACACAGGAGCTGCAACACAGGAGCTGCAACACAGGAGCTGCAACACAGGAGCTGCAACACAGGAGCTGCACCACAGGAGCTGCACCACAGGAGCTGCAACACAGGAGCTGCACCACAGGAGCTGCACCACAGGAGCTGCAACACAGGAGCTGCAACACAGGAGCTGCAACACAGGAGCTGCACCACAGGAGCTGCACCACAGGAGCTGCAACACAGGAGCTGCAACACAGGAGCTGCAACACAGGAGCTGCACCACAGGAGCTGCACCACAGGAGCTGCAACACAGGAGCTGCAACACAGGAGCTGCACCACAGGAGCTGCAACACAGGAGCTGCAACACAGGAGCTGCAACACAGGAGCTGCACCACAGGAGCTGCAACACAGGAGCTGCAACACAGGAGCTGCACCACAGGAGCTGCAACACAGGAGCTGCACCACAGGAGCTGCAACACAGGAGCTGCCTCGCCTCGGCCAAATGGCTTTTCTATAGTTAAATATATTTTTTGTGATATAATGTGCTTCTAAGAGAGGGACGAGGAACACATTGAATCACTCGTATTATTAAATGTAAATGATCCGTGAGACATTGGAGACATTCAGTCACTTAAGAGATGGTTTCATACCTTGGGAAAGTTAAGATTTAGTGAAGACCAAAGTGGTGTGTGTGGTGGTCTTGCCTGCAGGGTAGTTATAGTGACCTCAGGTAACGACTCCAGCCAATTAGAGTTAATAATTACAATTCTATACATGATTTAAAACTCATATTTAGTCATCTTTCACGAGCGCTCCCAGTACTCCACGCAGAGTACTAGAGCAGACAGCCCAGCGCTCCCAGCACTCCACGCAGAGTACTAGAGCAGACAGCCCAGCGCTCCCAGTACTCCACGCAGAGTACTAGAGCAGACAGCAGAGCGCTCCCAGCACTCCACGCAGAGTACTAGAGCAGACAGCAGAGCGCTCCCAGCACTCCACGCAGAGTACTAGAGCAGACAGCAGAGCGCTCCCAGCACTCCACGCAGAGTACTAGAGCAGACAGCAGAGCGCTCCCAGCACTCCACGCAGAGTACTAGAGCAGACAGCAGAGCGCTCCCAGCACTCCACGCAGAGTACTAGAGCAGACAGCAGAGCGCTCCCAGCACTCCACGCAGAGTACTAGAGCAGACAGCAGAGCGCTCCCAGCACTCCACGCAGAGTACTAGAGCAGACAGCAGAGCGCTCCCAGCACTCCACGCAGAGTACTAGAGCAGACAGCGGAGCGCTCCCAGCACTCCACGCAGAGTACTAGAGCAGACAGCCCAGCGCTCCCAGCACTCCACGCAGAGTACTAGAGCAGACAGCCCAGCGCTCCCAGTACTCCACGCAGAGTACTAGAGCAGACAGCAGAGCGCTCCCAGCACTCCACGCAGAGTACTAGAGCAGACAGCGGAGCGCTCCCAGCACTCCACGCACAGTACTAGAGCAGACAGCCCAGCGCTCCCAGTACTCCACGCAGAGTACTAGAGCAGACAGCGGAGCGCTCCCAGCACTCCACGCAGAGTACTAGAGCAGACAGCAGAGCGCTCCCAGCACTCCACGCAGAGTACTAGAGCAGACAGCCCAGCGCTCCCAGCACTCCACGCAGAGTACTAGAGCAGACAGCCCAGCGCTCCCAGCACTCCACGCAGAGTACTAGAGCAGACAGCAGAGCGCTCCCAGCACTCCACGCAGAGTACTAGAGCAGACAGCGGAGCGCTCCCAGCACTCCACGCAGAGTACTAGAGCAGACAGCCCAGCGCTCCCAGCACTCCACGCAGAGTACTAGAGCAGACAGCAGAGCGCTCCCAGCACTCCACGCAGAGTACTAGAGCAGACAGCCCAGCGCTCCCAGCACTCCACGCAGAGTACTAGAGCAGACAGCCCAGCGCTCCCAGCACTCCACGCAGAGTACTAGAGCAGACAGCAGAGCGCTCCCAGCACTCCACGCAGAGTACTAGAGCAGACAGCGGAGCGCTCCCAGCACTCCACGCAGAGTACTAGAGCAGACAGCCCAGCGCTCCCAGCACTCCACGCAGAGTACTAGAGCAGACAGCAGAGCGCTCCCAGCACTCCACGCAGAGTACTAGAGCAGACAGCAGAGCGCTCCCAGCACTCCACGCAGAGTACTAGAGCAGACAGCAGAGCGCTCCCAGTACTCCACGCAGAGTACTAGAGCAGACAGCGGAGCGCTCCCAGTACTCCTCGCAGAGTACTAGAGCAGACAGCCCAGCGCTCCCAGTACTCCACGCAGAGTACTAGAGCAGACAGCAGAGCGCTCCCAGTACTCCACGCAGAGTACTAGAGCAGACAGCAGAGCGCTCCCAGTACTCCTCGCAGAGTACTAGAGCAGACAGCAGAGCGCTCCCAGTACTCCACGCAGAGTACTAGAGCAGACAGCCCAGCGCTCCCAGTACTCCACGCACAGTACTAGAGCAGACAGCCCAGCGCTCCCAGTACTCCACGCAGAGTACTAGAGCAGACAGCAGAGCGCTCCCAGCACTCCACGCAGAGTACTAGAGCAGACAGCCCAGCGCTCCCAGCACTCCACGCAGAGTACTAGAGCAGACAGCCCAGCGCTCCCAGCACTCCGCGC
This sequence comes from Procambarus clarkii, assembly GCF_040958095.1. NCBI lineage: Eukaryota > Metazoa > Arthropoda > Malacostraca > Decapoda > Cambaridae > Procambarus > Procambarus clarkii. Next base: position 48,826,315 of record NC_091159.1, on the reverse strand, counting down.
ACAGTACTAGAGCAGACAGCGGAGCGCTCTCAGCAGCTATACGCGTGTGTGGGGAAACGCCACACACACAGCGCCATCTATTGTCAAATTAGATAACTGTAATACGCCAGACAAAGTGGACTGTTACCTCACTGTCCACACCTGCCACGACCAGGGGGGGGGGGACGACCACACCTGCCACGACCAGGGGGGGAACGACCACACCTGCCACGACCAGGGGGGGACGACCACACCTGCCACGACCAGGGGAGGGAGGTAGACGACCACACCTGCCACGACCAGGGGGGGGGAACGACCACACCTGCCACGACCAGGGGAGGGAGGTAGACGAGCGCACCTGCCACGACCAGGGGAGGGAGGTAGACGACCACACCTGCCATGACCAGGGGGGGGGGAACGACCACACCTGCCACGACCAGGGGAGGGAGGTAGACGACCACACCTGCCACGACCATGGAGGAGGGGTGGACGACCACACCTGCCACGACCATGGAGGAGGGGTGGACGACCAGAGTGGGAAGCTGGAGACCCTCACATGATGCAATGTCCGCCAACTTTGGTCCATACGGAAGTCGGTCACTGGTACTGGTGCGGGTTGTTCACCCTTATGTGTGTGTGCTCACCTGGTTGTACCTGCGGGGGTACAACTGAAGTCTCCAGACATGCCCCCAGCGCCAGTCTCCAGACATGCCTCTAGTGCTAGTCTCCAGACATGCCTCCAGTGTCAGTCTCCAGACATGCCCCCAGCGCCAGTCTCCAGACATGCCTCTAGTGCTAGTCTCCAGACATGCCTCCAGTGTCAGTCTCCAGACATGCCTCCATTGCCAGCCTCCAGACATGCCTCTAGTGCCAGCCTCCGGCCGCCGCCCACATGGTACACAGGGGAGCAGCAGGGTCCGGCTCGTACCTTCAGACATCAACATGTCAACTCCTGCCGGATGGAGGAGAGAGTGGCCGGCGGGGCCGGACCGTCACACCAACCCTCCGTTATACAACTATTGCGTGACGCTGCTCTTTATCTCCGTCACACCTTATTCTTACACGACATTCACTGCTCACTGTAACAGCGTTACGCCTCAGTCACTCCTGGTTTGTGTGCGGTTATGTTATGTGACATGTTTATATGCTGCTCTTACTGGTCCCTCACTACACACTGCTCTTACTGGTCCCTCACTACACACTGCTCTTACTGGTCCCTCACTACACACTGCTCTTACTGGTCCCTCACTACACACTGCTCTTACTGGTCCCTCACTACACACTGCTCTTACTGGTCCCTCACTACACACTGCTCTTACTGGTCCCTCACTACACACTGTATGTATGTACAATTGCAATTTTTTGTATTAATATATGAGGTATATCTGCATTAGTGCAGCTACCCTAGACTATATGGAGTGGAGTACAGTGTGTCAAAAAAGCTAACTAGGTGATGCTATAAAATCCCCATCACACAGGATGGTTAGTCATACAGAGGCATGTGATAAGCGGTCTGCACTGGCAGACTCCGGATGCATTTTGAGGATATCAACAACACAAGATTGAATAAGGTAGCAGTGGTAATACAAGTCCCCATCTCGCAGGATGGTTAGTCATACAGGGCCATGTGTTTAATAGCCTGCACTGGCAAATTTTGGGTATACTGTGAGGATATCTTCAAGAATACGAGAGTGAATAAAGTAATTGCAAAGCTCCAGGTACCTCATGCCAACTGGTCTGAAAGGTCTAATAACTGGGCATTCAGTGATGTAGTGCGGGAGATCGTGCCGTAGTTCCTGCTCACAGAGTTTGCAACTGGAGTGCTCAGGATTGGGAGACCCGTCACCTGCAGCCACCTGCCACAGGTAACGGTAACCAAACCTGATCCTTGCAACCACTGTGTCGCACAGTCTAGTGGACGTTTTGTGCTGTCCATAGATGTAGGTTTCAGATCTGAACAAATCATAGCTTTTTATACTAGTACTTTCAGGTCGTTGGGAAGTCAGTAAGTTCTTTCCTATCAGATCTGAATGTTTGGACCAATACAGTTTTGACAGCAGAGATGGGGATACCTAGATCTAATTCAAGTTCAAACTTGTTACACGCTAATTTGGCTGCAATGTCTGTCTCATTATGATGGGTTATATTTATGTGTGAAGGTATCCATACAAAGGAGATTCGAGACCCTTTACTCTGTGCATCAATTAGGTCATTTATAATTGGGAGTATGAGGTTCTTGCTGTCGATCTTCCAAGAGAAGTTTTCGATTGCTTGAAGAGCAGACTTTGAATCGCAGAATATTATTCCTCCTCCAATGTTTTTTAATGTACTGGTTGCTAAGTGTAATGCTGCTAGTTCTGCTTGTGTGGAGGTCAGCCAGTTGTTTAACCTGACACTGACAGACTTTGTGCAAATATTATTTCTATAAAACCTACATGCCGCTGCAGTCCGTCCAGTAGAAGACTGGACTGAGCCGTCGGTGTAGACACAGTGCTCGTGAGATCTTAGACTCTCGATGGAGGAGGCAATTGTTAAAAGAAAGACTAAAACCATTGAGAACACTTACTGGTAAGAATATTGGTATCAATATTAAATATGCTAGACTATTCTATATGATGTTCGTTAGATCTCTCGTTGATTATAATGCTCTGCACTTAATTAATTTCCCCTCCTCTGTGTTGGACAAACTTGAAGTAGTACAGAATGAGGCCATGAGGATAATTCTTGGTGCCCCAAGATGCACAAGAATCATCAACATGAGGGAAGAACTGAAGCTTCCAACCATACTAGAGAGAATAATGCAAGTTAACACTACCTTTTGCCTTAAAAGTCATGAGAGATCCTACATCTCCTGCATTGCTCAGAGACAAATTATTTAGTGCTGTTAACACCCTTTTGACTGGTGCCGACATACCAGCTCACTCCTTTTATGATAATTGGCTGAGCAGCAAAGCTTACAATCTCATTAAACTTAGCATTCCTTTTAAGTGCAATCTACCTGTTTCATTCTGCCAATTTTTTTTTTATTATTAAGATATGAGGTACATCTGCATTAGTGCAGCATTCTGCCAATTTTTTTTTTTTTTTTTTTATTAACATATTAGGTACATCTGCATTAGTGCAGCTACCCTAGACTATATGAAGTGGAGTACAGTGTGTCAAAAAAACTAACTAGGTGATGCTATAAAATCCCCATCACACAGGATGGTTAGTCATACAGAGGCATGTGATTAGCGGTCTGCACTGGCAGACTCCGGATGCATTTTGAGGATATCAACAACACAAGATTGAATAAGGTAGCAGTGGTAATACAAGTCCCCATCTCGCAGGATGGTTAGTCATACAGAGTCATGTGTTTAATAGCCTGCACTGGCAAATTTTGGGTATACTGTGAGGATATCTTCAAGAATACGAGAGTGAATAAAGTAATTGCAAAGCTCCAGGTACCTCATGCCAACTGGTCTGAAAGGTCTAATAATTGGGCATTCAGTGATGTAGTGCGGGAGATCATGCCGTAGTTCCTGCTCACAGAGTTTGCAACTGGAGTGCTCAGGATTGGGAGACCCGTCACCTGCAGCCACCTGCCACAGGTAACGGTAACCCAACCTGATCCTTGCAACCACTGTGTCGCACAGTCTAGTGGACGTTTTGTGCTGTCCATAGATGTAGGTTTCAGATCTGAACAAATCATAGCTTTTTATACTAGTACTTTCAGGTCGTTGGGAGTCAGTAAGTTCTTTCCTATCAGATCTGAATGTTTGGACCAATACAGTTTTGACAGCAGAGATAGGGATACCTAGATCTAATTCAACTTCAAACTTGTTACACGCTAATTTGGCTGCAATGTCTGTCTCATTATGATGGGTTATATTTATGTGTGAAGGTATCCATACAAAGGAAATTCGAGACCCTTTACTCTGTGCATCAATTAGGTCATTTATAATTGGGAGTATGAGGTTCTTGCTGTCGATCTTCCAAGAGAAGTTTTCGATTGCTTGAAGAGCAGACTTTGAATCGCAGAATATTATTCCTCCTCCAATATTTTTTAATGTGCTGGTTGCTAAATGTAATGCTGCTAGTTCTGCTTGTGTGGAGGTCAGCCAGTTGTTTAGCCTGACACTGACAGACTTTGTGCAAATTCTGCCAAGTTGGTGGGTGGAGGGAGAAAGTCTATGGGCCAGCGGCGCCCACCTCCACAGCCTCCCTCCCCCTCGTCCTCTGGTCTACTCATCTGGCTCCAGCCGTCACTTGTCGTGTTAACATATACAACACGCTACACATATTATTTTACTATAATACTATTTTATTCAATTGTATAAAACAAATTTATTCTGAATTAATAATTTATATTTTATTTATATTTTATTTTTAATAGTTTATTGTATTTTATTGTTATTTTATCTTAGTATTATGATATTTGATAGTAATATACTACTTTCTTTCCCTCAAATATTACGGTACAGTAACAAGTATACAACACAAGAAACAATAATTACAAATATCATTTCAAACGAAGTGACAGCAACAGCCCCAACCCAGAGCTTGGTATACATTATGACAAAACCAAAAGAACTTAGTATACCAGTTTACACGTCCCAGTGAAGGGTGTCACCTTTAGTCTACTTATATTGGTATAACCACCACTGACCTTCCTTGAAGACTGACCTGCCACCTGGTGGCCTCAGACACCACATGCTATCTTGAGATGAATTCGGGGCTTTAGTGTCCCCGCGGCCCGGTCCTCGACCAGGCCTCCACCCCCAGGAAGCAGCCCGTGACAGCTGACTAACAACCAGGTACCTATTTTACTGCTAGGTAACAGGGGCATAGGGTAAAAGAAACTCTGCCCATTGTTTCTCGCCGGCGGCTGGGATCGAACCCAGGACCGCAGGGTCACAAGTTCAGCGTGCTGTCCGCTCGGCCGACCGGCTCCCCGAATATGCCAGGTTGGCCGACATAAGAACTGCCTTTAGAAACTTGTGTAAGGAATCGTTCAGGACCCTGTATACTACACATGTCAGACTGATCCTGGAATATGCAGCTCCAGTCTGGAGTCCATACCTAGTTAAACACAATACACACAGTTAAACACGAGCTGAGAGGTATGAGCTACGAGGAGAGACTACGGGAATTAAACCTCACTTCGCTGGAAGACAGAAGAGTTAGGGGGGACATGATCACCACATTCAAGATTCTGAAGGGGATTGATAGGGTAGATAAAGACAGTCTATTTAACACAAGGGGAACACGCACAAGGGGACACAGGTGGAAACTGAGTGCCCAAATGAGCCACAGAGATATTAGAAAGAACTTTTTTAGTGTCAGAGTGGTTGACAAATGGAATGCATTAGGAAGTGATGTGGTGGAGGCTGACTCCATACACAGTTTCAAGTGTAGATATGATAGAGCCCGATAGGCTCAGGAATCTGTACACCTGTTGATTGACGGTTGAGAGGCGGGACCAAAGAGCCAGAGCTCAACCCCCGCAAACACAACTAGGTGAGTAACTAGGTGAGTACAAGGCAAAGTTAGAGAAAATTCAGCTGTATGCCACCAGACTCGTCCCGGAACTGATATGTATGAGCTACGAGGAAAGGCTAAAGAAGCTGAACCTCACATCCCTGGAAAACAGAAGAGTAAGGGGAGACATGATAACCACCTACAAAATTCTCAGGGGAATTGACAGGATGGACAAAGACAAACTCTTCAGCACGGGTGGGACACGAACAAGGGGACACAGGTGGAAGCTGAGTACCCAAATGAGCCACAGAGACGTTAGAAAGAACTTTTTCAGTGTCAGAGTAGTTAATAAACGGAATGCATTAGGCAGTGATGTGGTGGAGGCTGACTCCATACACAGTGTCAAGTGTAGATATGATAGAGCCCAATAGGCTCAGGAACCTGTACACCAGTTGATTGACAGTTGAGAGGCGGGTCGAAAGAGCAGAGCTCAACCCCCGCAAGCACAACTAGGTGAGTACACACACAGAACACAACACAACACAGCACAACACAGCACAACACAACACAACACAACACAACACAACACAACACAACACAACACAACACAACACAACACAACACAACACAACACAACACAACACAACACAACACAACACAACACAACACAGCACAACACAACACAACACAACACAACACAACACAACACAACACAACACAACACAACACAACACAACACAACACAACACAACACAGCACAACACAACACAACACAACACAACACAGCACAGCACAACACAACACAGCACAACACAACACAACACAACACAACACAACACAACACAACACAACACAACACAACACAACACAACACAACACAACACAACACAGCACAACACAGCACAACACAACACAACACAGCACAACACAACACAACACAACACAACACAACACAACACAGCACAACACAACACAACACAACACAACACAACACAACACAACACAACACAACACAACACAACACAACACAGCACAACACAACACAGCACAACACAACACAACACAACACTAGTGTGGGAGTTGTTTGCACAATTGCTTTTAGGAGTGAATGATGTGAAGTGTTGGTTAAGGCGGTCGTTCCTCAGTGGTGTGTGAGTGCCTCGCTCTCTCCTGTTAAGTCTTTATGATGTAAATAATTGTTTATGACTTGTTTGTTCTGCAGTGTGAGCAAGTGGTCTGACTCCAGTAATATTTGGAGGTCTGGTGGCCGCTCCAGGCAAGTTACTGCGTTGTTCACAGGTCACTCTGCGCACCTCTCTTCCCAGTCACCTCTGGAGGTAACTCAGTCATCACTTCTGGTACTGTGTCTGTCTTGGAGGTCGTCCTGTTAACTAGCACTGTGTCAGTCTTGGAGGTTGTCCTGTTAACTAGCACTGTGTCAGTCTTGGAGGTCGTCCTGTTAACTAGCACTGTGTCTGTCTTGGAGGTCGTCCTGTTAACTAGCACTGTGTCTGTCTTGGAGGTCGTCCTGTTAACTAGCACTGTGTCAGTCTTGGAGGTCGTCCTGTTAACTAGCACTGTGTCAGTCTTGGAGGTCGTCCTGTTAACTAGCACTGTGTCTGTCTTGGAGGTCGTCCTGTTAACTAACACTGTGTCAGTCTTGGAGGTCGTCCTGTTAACTAGCACTGTGTCTGTCTTGGAGGTCGTCCTGTTAACTAGCACTGTGTCTGTCTTGGAGGTCGTCCTGTTAACTACCACTGTGACTGTCTTGGAGGTCGTTAAGTCAACAATAACATGGGTTTAGAGCAGGGAAATCATGCCAGATGAGCCTCCTGGAGTTTTATAATACGGTAACGAAAATAAGGCAAGACAGAATGATGGACATATTGCATATTTCTGGACTGCCAAAAAGCCTTTGACACAGTACCACACAGAAGGCTACTATACAAACTTGAGAGACAGGCGGGAGTAGACGGAAACGCACTATCATGGGTAAGGAATTACCTGAGAGACAGGTGTCAGGGAGTGACAGTGAGGGGCGAGGACTGGGACTGGCGTAGAGTAACAAGCGGGCTGCCTCAAGGATCACTCCTCGGTCCCATATTATTCCTCATTTATGTAAACGACTTGACTGTAGGAATTGAGTCGTTTATGTCAATGTTTGCAGATTGTGCAAAACTAATGAGGAGGGTTGAGACAGATGAGGATTGTAAGATTCTCCAGGATGACTTGAACACGTTGCAGAGATGGTCAGAGATATGGTTTATAGAGTTCAACACTAACAAGTGCAAGGTGATGGAAAAGGGAACAGGAGCCAGGAGACCGAAAGGCAAATACACGAAGCAGGGAAACTACCTCCATATAACGTGTAGAGAACAAGACCTGAGAGTGGACATAACACCAAACCTAACTCCAGAGTCTCATATAAATATAATAACGTCAGCCGTATACTCTACTCTGACAAAAGTCAGAACATCCTTCAGAGACGTGAATAAGGAGGTTGTTAGCTCACTGTATACCGCCTGTGAGAGGCCAGTCTTAGAGTAAGCCGCCCCATCGTCCAGCCAACATCTTAACAAACACATAAGGAACCACAAGGAAAAGGTGCACAAGTTTGTAACGAGACTCGTCCCAGAGTTGCGAGGGATGAGGTACGAAGACAGACTGAAGGAACTAAACCTGACGACGTTAGACAGGAGGAGGGAGAGAGGGGGAGTCATGATACAGACGTATAAAATACTTAGAGGGATTGACAAGGAGGAAACAGGAAATGTTTACAATAAATCTCAACAGAACACGGGGGCCCGGATGGAAGCTGGAGACTCAGATGTGTCATAGAGATGTTAGAAAGTTTTCCTTTAGCATGCGGGAAGTGAGTAAATGGAATGACCTAAAGGAGCAGGTTGTAGAGGCTAACTCCATTCATAACTTTAAAAGCAGGTATGATAGGGATCAGGTCAGGAGTCATTGTATTAGACAACCAACGGCTAGAATAGCGGGTCCAAGAGCCAGAGCTCGACCTTGCAGGCACAAATAGCTGAGTACAACTAGGTGAGTACACACAGCTTACTTTGTAGTGGAATGGAACAAATGTAATGCATTAAGTAATGATGTGGTGGAGGCTGACTCCATACACAGTTTCAAGTGTAGATATGATAGAGCCCAGTAGGCTCAGGAACCTGTACACCTGTTGATTGACAGTTGAGAGGCGGGACCAAAGAGCCAGAGCTCAACCTCCGGAAGTACACACACATTTTAATCTACCGCGACTGAAGGTAGAGGAAAGGTAAACTTGGAGGAGATGGTGGGTGTTGGGGATGGGGAGGGGGTGGGTGATGGGGAGAAGGGGGGGGAGGGGTGAGGGGAACAATTGGCATTACTGCTATTGTTGTCACAACCCTTCACACAGCCCCTCCTGGGGCTGTGTGATGGGAGGGAGGGAGGAGGAGGGGGGAAGGGAGGGGGGAGAGGGGAGGACAGGGAGGGAAGGAGAGCCTCACAGCAGTATACAACATACAATCATTCATCAGGCAAATTTCTCC
>NC_091159.1:48684834-48814834 GCF_040958095.1 Procambarus clarkii | reverse complement strand
TGTAGCAAGTAACGGGAGGTAACAGGAAAGCCCTGATACATGTACCAAGTAACGGGAGGTAACAGGAGAGCCCTGATACATGTAGCAAGTAACGGGAGGTAACAGGAGAGCCCTGATACATGTAGCAAGTAACGGGAGGTAACAGGAGAGCCCTGATACATGTAGCAAGTAACGGGAGGTAACAGGAGAGCCCTGATACATGTAGCAAGTAACGGGAGGTAACAGGAAAGCCCTGATACATGTACCAATTAACGGGAGGTAACAGGAGAGCCCTGATACATGTAGCAAGTAACGGGAGGTAACAGGAGAGCCCTGATACATGTAGCAAGTAACGGGAGGTAACAGGAGAGCCCTGATACATGTAGCAAGTAACGGGAGGTAGCAACAGAGCCCTGATACATGTAGCAAGTAACGGGAGGTTGCAACAGAGCCCTGATACATCTAGCAAGTAACGGGAGGTAACAGGAGAGCCCTGATACATGTAGCAAGTAACGGGAGGTAACTGGAGAGCCCTGATACATGTAGCAAGTAACGGGAGGTAGCAACAGAGCCCTGATACATGTAGCAAGTAACGGGAGGTAACAGGAAAGCCCTGATACATGTAGCAAGTAACGGGAGGTAGCAACAGAGCCCTGATACATGTAGCAAGTAACGGGAGGTAGCAACAGAGCCCTGATACATGTAGCAAGTAACGGGAGGTAGCAACAGAGCCCTGATACATGTAGCAAGTAACGGGAGGTAGCAACAGAGCCCTGATACATGTAGCAAGTAACGGGAGGTAGCAACAGAGCCCTGATACATGTAGCAAGTAACGGGAGGTAGCAACAGAGCCCTGATACATCTAGCAAGTAACGGGAGGTAACAGGAGAGCCCTGATACATCTAGCAAGTAACGGGAGGTAACAGGAGAGCCCTGATACATGTAGCAAGTAACGGGAGGTAGCAACAGAGCCCTGATACATCTAGCAAGTAACGGGAGGTAGCAACAGAGCCCTGATACATCTAGCAAGTAACGGGAGGTAACAGGAGAGCCCTGATACATCTAGCAAGTAACGGGAGGTAACAGGAGAGCCCTGATACATCTAGCAAGTAACGGGAGGCAGAGAATACAGTGAGGTAAAGAAGAGAATTGGCGTTGGATAACAAGTTCAATACGTCAAGACATATTCTCAGGCTCCACACGATATCTCACACTTGTAGAGGATCTAACAAAGTATGTAGAAACTACATGGCAATGGCTGATGACAATTTGTTGAAAACAAAATTGAAACAGAAGAAAAATTCAGAATATTCTGCAAAGTTAGTCCGACAAATGGCTACTGGAAATCAAAACTAGTAAGTGTAAGGCGATGAAAATAGAGAGAGAGAGAGAGAGAGAGAGGACAAGAACCCGGAAAAATGGTACACAATGAGAGGAGACCACCTCCCTCAACCATTAAAGACTAAGACTTGAGAGTAGCTACAACACCATGTCTAAGTACGGGCTCACCATAGCCCGTGCTACATGGACACTTCGTCCTGAGTAGCTAAATCTGATACAACAACAATACAAACCATGTCTAACACAATAGCCACATGCAAACACGATATCCGGAGTTTAGAACGCAGCTAGAACCTTAGTTTGGACACATCTAGAACATTGTAAACCACGTATGTGAGACCAGCTCCAGAGTGTGCAACCTCAATGTCGAGCCCAAGCTCAAAAACCAGATTAGGAATCCTAAAGAGGTTTGCAACGAAGATGTTAAATAAATATGGTAATAAAGCAGGAACACAGGCAGAAGAAGTAGGCCTAAAAATCCTGTGAAAACAAAAGACAGGATACACATTAGGCCTACACAACACTTGCGGGAATCAAGTGTTTGAAAAGTGGAAATATTTTTAATGAATGTCAACTTAACATGAATGTATGTGGTGGAGGTGACAGCCACAGACGTGTCTATGGGTGGAGGTGACAGCCACAGACGTGTCTATGGGTGGAGGTGACAGCCACAGACGTGTCTATGGGTGGAGGTGACAGCCACAGACGTGTCTATGGGTGGAGGTGACAGCCACAGACGTGTCTATGGGTGGAGGTGACAGCCACAGACGTGTCTATGGGTGGAGGTGACAGCCACAGACGTGTCTATGGGTGGAGGTGACAGTCACAGACGTGTCTATGGGTGAAGGTGACAGTCACAGACGACTCTATGGGTGGAGGTGACAGCCACAGACGAGTCTATGGGTGGAGGTGACAGCCACAGACGTGTCTATGGGTGGAGGTGACAGCCACAGACGAGTCTATGGGTGGAGGTGACAGCCACAGACGTGTCTATGGGTGGAGGTGACAGCCACAGACGTGTCTATGGGTGAAGGTGACAGTCACAGACGACTCTATGGGTGGAGGTGACAGCCACAGACGAGTCTATGGGTGGAGGTGACAGCCACAGACGTGTCTATGGGTGGAGGTGACAGCCACAGACGAGTCTATGGGTGGAGGTGACAGCCACAGACGAGTCTATGGGTGGAGGTGACAGCCACAGACGTGTCTATGGGTGGAGGTGACAGCCACAGACGAGTCTATGGGTGGAGGTGACAGCCACAGACAAGTCTATGGGTGGAGGTGACAGCCACAGACAAGTCTATGGGTGGAGGTGACAGCCACAGACGTGTCTATGGGTGGAGGTGACAGTCACAGACAAGTCTATGGGTGGAGGTGACAGCCACAGACAAGTCTATGGGTGGAGGTGACAGCCACAGACAAGTCTATGGGTGGAGGTGACAGTCACAGACGAGTCTATGGGTGGAGGTGACAGCCACAGACGAGTCTATGGGTGGAGGTGACAGCCACAGACGTGTCTATGGGTGGAGACGACCAGCCAACAATCCTTAACACTCCACAATTCACGCAGCAGTAATTAGCGTCCTGGTTGTAAGTGGATTGGCGAGTCGTGTCCCAGGACCAATCAGCAGAGAAAGACTTACCGGGGTTGAGGGAAGGGAAATGTGAAGACCTGCTAACACGAGCCAGAAGTGTCGACTCCAGCACCCACCTGCGGGGAAAGGAAACAAAAATGGTGAAGCATTTGTCGGTGAGTGAGTGTTGCTGGCCCTCAGGTCTCCTGGTAACACATGATATGGCCAAGCCAACCCGTTCTCGCACTTTCGTATAGTCAATATTGACTTATTAAGTAAGTGCATATGTGATATACTAATTTATTATGAATATTTAAGTTTCCCTTTAAAAGCTTCATAGAAAACACCGACCTCACCTAACCTTCTTAGTATGTTAAGATAAGCATCTTATTGCTTCGTAATTACAATTATTATCTAACCTATTATAAGTATAGGTTAAGTAATAATTGTAATTACGAAGCAATAAGATGCTTATCTTAACATACTAAGAAGGTTAGGTAAGGTCGGTGTTTTCTATGAAGCTCTTCAAGGTAAACTAGTATGTTTAGTATGTCACATATGTACGTATTTAATAAGTCAATATTGACTGTAAGAAAGTGCGAGAACGGGTTGCACATTCTCACCTCAATACACCAATATGTTCAAAATACGATGACTTAGTACAACTGAAAACACCATAATAACGACGTTTTCTATACACGGGCCTCGATAAGTTAGGTTGAGGTGGGTTGCTTGGGTTGGTCCGTTTATGGTTATGAATTACAGTTAGTTAACTGTCAGGGAGGATGGTTTGTGTCCCCCCTCACCCCCCCCCCACCCCCCACCCCCACACACCCTCACTCTCCCCCACACACCCTCACCCCTCATTTCCCCCCCCCCCACCCCACCCACACATATTAATCACTTCCCCCCCCATCCCCCCATTCCCCTGGTGGGGGGGGGGTGCTTGGAGCCAGTGGAGTGAGCGTGTTGGTGTTACCTCACTCCCCCTCCAGCGCTCACGACACCCCCTCCCCCTCCCCCCCCCCCCCCCACGCCAGGCACATCACACATCAACTTCCAACTTTCCACTTTTTTATATCAGCGGTTACGTGTGTGTGTGTGTGTGTGTGTGTGTGTGTGTGTGTGTGTGTGTGTGTGTGTGTGTGTGTGTGTGTGTGTGTGTGTGTGTGTGTGTGTGTGTGTGTGTATGTGTGTGTGTGTGTGTGTGTGTGTGTGTGTGTGTGTGTGTGTGTGTGTGTTGTGTGTGTGTGTGTGTGTGTGTGTACTCACCTAATTGTACTCACCTAATTGTGCTTGCGGGGGTTGAGCTCTGGCTCTTTGGTCCCGCCTCTCAACCGTCAATCAACTGGTGTACAGATTCCTGAGCCTATTGGGCTCTATCATATCTACATTTGAAACTGTGAATGGAGTCAGCCTCCACCACATCACTGCCTAATGCATTCCATTTGCTAACTACTCTGACACTGAAAAAGTTCTTTCTAACGTCTCTGTGGCTCATTTGGGTACTCAGCTTCCACCTGTGTCCCCTTGTTCGCGTCCCACCAGTGTTGAAAAGTTCATCCTTGTTTACCCGGTCGATTCCCCTGAGGATTTTGTAGGTTGTGATCATGTCCCCCCTTACTCTTCTGTCTTCCAGTGTCGTGAGGTGCATTTCCCGCAGCCTTTCCTCATAACTCATGCCTCTTAGTTCTGGGACTAGTCTAGTAGCATACCTTTGGACTTTTTCCAGCTTCGTCTTGTGCTTGACAAGGTACGGGCTCCATGCTGGGGCCGCATACTCCAGGATTGGTCTTACATATGTGGTGTACAAGATTCTGAATGATTCCTTACACAGGTTCCTGAACGCCGTTCTGATGTTAGCCAGCCTCGCATATGCCGCAGACGTTATTCTCTTTATGTGGGCTTCAGGAGACAGGTTTGGTGTGATATCAACTCCTAGATCTTTCTCTCTGTCTGTTTCATTAAGTACTTCATCTCCTATTCTGTATCCTGTGCCTGGCCTCCTGTTTCCACTGCCTAGTTTCATTACTTTGCATTTACTCGGGTTGAACTTCAACAGCCATTTGTTGGACCATTCACTCAGTCTATCCAGGTCATCTTGTAGCCTCCTACTATCATCCTCTGTTTCAATCCTCCTCATAATTTTTGCATCGTCGGCAAACATTGAGAGGAACGAATCTATACCCTCTGGGAGATCATTTACATATACCAGAAACAGTATAGGTCCAAGGACTGACCCCTGCGGGACTCCACTTGTGACGTCTCGCCAATCTGAGACCTCACCCCTCACACAGACTCGTTGTCTCCTGTTGCTTAGGTATTCCTCTATCCACCGGAGTACCTTCCCTCTCACTCCAGCCTGCATCTCCAACTTTCGCACTAGCCTCTTGTGTGGCACTGTATCAAAGGCTTTCTGACAATCCAAAAATATGCAGTCTGCCCACCCTTCTCTTTCTTGCCTTATTTTTGTTGCCTGGTCGTAGAATTCAAGTAACCCTGTGAGGCAGGACCTGCCATCCCTGAACCCATGTTGATGCTGTGTTACAAAGTTCCTTCGCTCCAGATGCTCCACTAGTTTTTTTCGCACAATCTTCTCCATCAGCTTGCATGGTATGCAGGTTAGGGACACTGGCCTGTAGTTCAGTGCCTCCTGTCTATCCCCTTTCTTGTATATCGGGACTACGTTAGCTGCTTTCCAAGTATCTGGCAGTTCCCCTGTTGCCAGTGATTTGTTATACACTATGGAGAGTGGTAGGCTCAGTTCTCTTGCTCCTTCCTTTAGAACCCAAGGGAAGATTCCATCTGGGCCTATAGCCTTCGTCACGTCCAACTCTAGTAAACACTTCCTTACTTCCCCACTGGTAATCTCAAACTCTTCCAGTGGTTCCTGGTTAGCTATTCCCTCACTTACCTCTGGAATTTCTCCTTGTTCTAAGGTGAAGACCTCCTGGAATTTCTTATTCAATTCCTCACACACTTCCTTGTCATTTGTAGTGAATCCTTCCGCCCCTATCCTTAATCTCATAACCTGTTCCTTTACTGTTGTTTTTCTCCTAATGTGGCTATGCAACAATTTAGGCTGAGTCTTTGCCTTGCTTGCGATGTCATTTTCGTATTGTCTTTCTGCCTCTCTTCTCATCCTGACATATTCATTCCTGGCATTCTGGTATCTTTCTCTGCTCTCCAGTGTCCTGTTATTCCTATAGTTTCTCTATGCCCTTTTACTTTGCTGCTTAGCTAGCCTACATCTTTGATTAAACCATGGGTCCTGTGTGTGTGTGTGTGTGTGTGTGTGTGTGACTGTGTGTGTGTGTGACTGTGTGTGTGTGTGTGTGACTGTGTGTGTGTGTGTGTACTCACCTAATTGTACTCACCTAGTTGTGCTTGCGGGGGTTGAGCTTTGGCTCTTTGGTCCCGCCTCTCAACCGTCAATCAACTGGTGTACAGATTCCTGAGCCTACTGGGCTCTATCATATCTACACTTGAAACTGTGTATGGAGTCAGCCTCCACCACATCACTGCCTAATGCATTCCATCCGTTAACTACTCTGACACTGAAAAAGTTCCTTCTAACGTCCCTGTGGCTCATGTGGGTACTCAGTTTCCACCTGTGTCCCCTTGTTGTTCGCGTCGCGCCAGTGTTGAATAGTTTATCCTTGTATTTCCGGTCGATTCCCTTGAGGATTTTGTAGGTTGTGATCATGTCTCCCCTTACTCTTCTGTCTTCCAGTGTCGTAAAGTGCATTTCCTGCAGCCTTTCCTCGTAACTCATGCCTCTTGGTTCTGGGACTAGTCTAGTGACATACCTTTGGACTTTTTCCAGTGTGTGTGTGTGTACTCAGCTATTTGTGCCTGCAAGGTCGAGCTCTGGCTCTTGGACCCGCTATTCTAGCCGTTGGTTGTCTAATACAATGACTCCTGACCTGATCCCTATCATACCTGCTTTTAAAGTTATGAATGGAGTTAGCCTCTACAACCTGCTCCTTTAGGTCATTCCATTTACTCACTTCCCGCATGCTAAAGGAAAACTTTCTAACATCTCTATGACACATCTGAGTCTCCAGCTTCCATCCGGGCCCCCGTGTTCTGTTGAGATTTATTGTAAACATTTCCTGTTTCCTCCTTGTCAATCCCTCTAAGTATTTTATACGTCTGTATCATGACTCCCCCTCTCTCCCGCCTCCTTTCTAACGTCGTCAGGTTTAGTTCCTTCAGTCTGTCTTCGTATCTCATCCCTCGCAACTCTGGGACGAGTCTCGTTGCAAACTTGTGCACCTTTTCGAACTTCCTTAAGTATTGTTTAAGATCGGGGCTGCACGATGGGACGCATACGCCAGGCTGCGAGCAGCCGTGTCTAACAGCCTGGTTGATCAATCCAGCAACCAGGAGGCCTGGTCGACGACCGGGCCGCGGGGACGCTAAGCCCCGGAAGCACCTCAAGGTAACCTCAAGGTATGGGACGGCTGACTCTAAGACTGGCGTCACAGATTTCATGACAAAGTTGTAGCTGCAGTGTGCACAGTAACAGGTTATAATAGTTGTACCTTCAGGCAGGTCATTAACCCGTTGTGAGCGGCCCGGGCACCCGTCCACTGGGGCGCCACACGCCTCCACAACACCACCACTGATCGTGCCTCACCAACACAAGTCTTCACCGGAGACTTCATCACGACATCAGTAGTTATCCCGGCCACTGGCACACGCCTCGTTAATGTTTCCTGAATAATATTGGATGGTAACCATTGACCGTCTGACCTTCAGATTGGCCGCTATCGTCTGGCCCAGATCTGGTGTTAATGAATGACTTGTGTGCTGGGAGCGGCCCGTGTTGCCTAGACCACCTCTTATACTGTGCTGTCAACCCTTCATGGGAGGGTACCCCAGCACTGACACAATGTTGGCGCCGCCTGCACCACCTCTGCCACACCTGCCGTGTGGCTCCCTGGTGTTGGCGCCGCCTGCACCAACTCTGCCACACCTGCCGTGTGGCTCCCTGGTGCTGGCGCCGCCTGCACCACCTCTGCCACACCTGCCGTGTGGCTCCCTGGTGCTGGCGCCACGTTACTCTGCCACACCTGCCGTGTGGCTCCCTGGTGCTGGCGCCGCCTGCACCACCTCTGCCACACCTGCCGTGTGGCTCCCTGGTGCTGGCGCCACGTTACTCTGCCACACCTGCCGTGTGGCTCCCTGGTGCTGGCGCCGCCTGCACCAACTCTGCCACACCTGCCGTGTGGCTCCCTGGTGCTGGCGCCACGTTACTCTGCCACACCTGCCGTGTGGCTCCCTGGTGCTGGCGCCGCCTGCACCACACCTGCCGTGTGGCTCCCTGGTGTTGGCGCCGCCTGCACCAACTCTGCCACACCTGCCGTGTGGCTCCCTGGTGTTGGCGCCGCCTGCACCACCTCTGCCACACCTGCCGTGTGGCTCCCTGGTGTTGGCGCCGCCTGCACCAACTCTGCCACACCTGCCGTGTGGCTCCCTGGTGTTGGCGCCGCCTGCACCACCTCTGCCACACCTGCCGTGTGGCTCCCTGGTGTTGGCGCCGCCTGCACCAACTCTGCCACACCTGCCGTGTGGCTCCCTGGTGTTGGCGCCGCCTGCACCACCTCTGCCACACCTGCCGTGTGGCTCCCTGGTGTTGGCGCCGCCTGCACCACCTCTGCCACACCTGCCGTGTGGCTCCCTGGTGTTGGCGCCGCCTGCACCACCTCTGCCACACCTGCCGTGTGGCTCCCTGGTGCTGGCGCCGCCTGCACCAACTCTGCCACACCTGCCATGTGGCTCCCTGGTGCTGGCGCCACGCTCACCATCTCAACACAACCCTTATATCAGAAATAGAATAATTATCCCTAACAAGGTACACAAAAGGTGACAATACTAGTTGGTATTACGGGCTCACCATAGCCCGTGCTACTTGGGACATTGTTCCAGGTAGCGAATCTTTAACAACAACAACAACTAGTTGGACTAAACAGGTCAACAGCAGTCGAAATCACACTTAATTTGGAGGCATCAATTAACAACCCGTCCTCCAAAAATGGAGAGGTAAATGTAACAGCCCCATAAGTACAATTATGTACTATGTATGCCAGTCAGGAAATGTACTTATTACACTTAGTATTAAAACGTACTGTCAGTTCAGAGGACGGGTTGTACATTGAATACCATTTATCTTGCAAGTTGAATGGTGAGATATATTGTAAACTAGTGTTTAGTTTACCATGAGAGCGGCCATACAGGAAAACATATAATAAAGTTACGATGATTAGATGAGATCATTTGACGTGTGATGAGTTGTGTGAGGGAGATGAGCAGACACAACACTGGCCTCAGTACTCACCACTCACCACTCACCACTCACCACTCATCACTTCACACCACGCCTAAAACCCTCAGGAAACTCTCACAATTTTACCAAAATTCTTAGAAATTGTGTTGCACAAGAACAACAACAACAACAATCTTCTTGCACACTTCACATTATAAATCTGGATTAAAAAAGGATCTTGGCTTAAAGGTTCACGTTTAACGTAAAGGATCACAGCTTAATTAACACAGCCGCCCCCGGCCGACCGAGCGGACAGCACGCTGGACTTGTGATCCTGTGGTCCCGGGTTCGATCCCGGGCGCCGGCGAGAAACAATGGGCACAATTTCTTTCACCCTATGCCCCCGTTACCTAGCAGTAAAATAGGTACCTGGATGTTAGTCAGCTGTCATGGGCTGCTTCCTGGGGGTGGAGGCCTGGTCGAGGACCGGGCCGCGGGGACACTAAAAAGCCCCGAAATCATCTCAAGATAACCTTCTAAACCCCCCCCCCCCATGATGTATCCACACTCTTCCCCATGTTTCTTAGACGACGAGAAGTCATTGTTGTAATGAGAGGACTAATACTGATGTTTACGGAACACCTTCCATGGTGTTGAGCGCTGGTTGGTGGTGGAGACGGACTGACGGTCACCACACACACACCCGACGGCTCTCACAGCGGCATGACAGTGTGCACGCCTACGACCCGACGGCTGTCACAGCGGCATGACAGTGTGCACGCCTACGACCCGACGGCTCTCACAGCGGCATGACAGTGTGCACGCCTACGACCCGACGGCTGTCACAGCGGCATGACAGTGTGCACGCCTACGACCCAGAGCAATTCTTTGGGGGAATTGTGTAAAATCTTTGTTTGTGTCTCGGAGAGGCTGCAGGATCCAAGTAAATTCAGTAGAATTTCTGGTTGTAATTCTTATCCATGTCGTAGCTCAGTCGATTAAGGCAGCGTCTGGGATGCTCTCGGACGTTGGTTCGAATCCTCGTCACGGCCCTTGTGGATTTGTTTATTTAATGAGTAGTTGGGAACACCTCTCCTCGCACTCCTCCCTCTCCTTACCTGGGAGACCAACATAACACCCCACCAACCTGGGAGACCAACATTACACCCCACCAACCTGGGAGACCAACATAACACCCCACCAACCTGGGAGACCAACATTACACCCCACCAACCTGGGAGACCAACATAACACTCCACCAACCTGGGAGACCAACATTACACCCCACCAACCTGGGAGACCAACATTACACCCCACCAACCTGGGAGACCAACATTACACCCCACCAACCTGGGAGACCAACATAACACCCCACCAACCTGGGAGACCAACATAACACCCCACCAACCTGGGAGACCAACATTACACCCCACCAACCTGGGAGACCAACATTACACCCCACCAACCTGGGAGACCAACATTACACCCCACCAACCTGGGAGACCAACATAACACCCCACCAACCTGGGAGACCAACATAACACCCCACCAACCTGGGAGACCAACATTACACTCCACCAACCTGGGAGACCAACATAACACCCCACCAACCTGGGAGACCAACATAACACCCCACCAACCTGGGAGACCAACATAACACCCCACCAACCTGGGAGACCAACATTACACTCCACCAACCTGGGAGACCAACATTACACTCCACCAACCTGGGAGACCAACATTACACTCCACCAACCTGGGAGACCAACATTACACTCCACCAACCTGGGAGACCAACATTACACTCCCACCAACCTGGGAGACCAACATTACACCCCACCAACCTGGGAGACCAACATTACACTCCACCAACCTGGGAGACCAACATTACACTCCACCAACCTGGGAGACCAACATTACACTCCACCAACCCTGGGAGACCAACATTACACCCCACCAACCCTGGGAGACCAACATTACACCCCACCAACCTGGGAGACCAACATTACACCCCACCAACCCTGGGAGACCAACATTACACCCCACCAACCTGGGAGACCAACATTACACCCCACCAACCTGGGAGACCAACATTACACTCCACCAACCTGGGAGACCAACATTACACCCCACCAACCCTGGGAGACCAACATTACACCCCACCAACCTGGGAGACCAACATTACACCCCACCAACCTGGGAGACCAACATTACACCCCACCAACCCTGGGAGACCAACATTACACCCCACCAACCTGGGAGACCAACATTACACTCCACCAACCCTGGGAGACCAACATTACACCCCCACCAACCTGGGAGACCAACATTACACCCCCACCAACCTGGGAGACCAACATTACACCCCACCAACCTGGGAGACCAACATTACACCCCACCAACCTGGGAGACCAACATTACACCCCCACCAACCTGGGAGACCAACATTACACCCCACCAACCCTGGGAGACCAACATTACACCCCACCAACCTGGGAGACCAACATTACACCCCACCAACCTGGGAGACCAACATTACACCCCACCAACCTGGGAGACCAACATTACACCCCCACCAACCCTGGGAGACCAACATTACACCCCACCAACCTGGGAGACCAACATTACACCCCACCAACCTGGGAGACCAACATTACACCCCACCAACCTGGGAGACCAACATTACACCCCACCAACCTGGGAGACCAACATTACACCCCACCAACCTGGGAGACCAACATAACACACCACCAACCTGGGAGACCAACATTACACCCCACCAACCTGGGAGACCAACATTACACCGCACCAACCCTGGGAGACCAACATTACACCCCACCAACCTGGGAGACCAACATAACACACCACCAACCTGGGAGACCAACATTACACCCCACCAACCTGGGAGACCAACATTACACCGCACCAACCCTGGGAGACCAACATTACACCCCACCAACCTGGGAGACCAACATTACACCCCACCAACCTGGGAGACCAACATTACACCGCACCAACCTGGGAGACCAACATTACACACCACCAACCTGGGAGACCAACATAACACCCCACCAACCTGGGAGACCAACATTACACCGCACCAACCCTGGGAGACCAACATTACACCCCACCAACCTGGGAGACCAACATTACACCCCACCAACCTGGGAGACCAACATTACACCGCACCAACCTGGGAGACCAACATTACACCCCACCAACCTGGGAGACCAACATTACACCGCACCAACCTGGGAGACCAACGGGTCCCGGGTGAAAGTGGCACCTCCCCCCTCCCCCTCCCCCTCCCCCCCCCCCCCTCCCTTAAGTAGTAAAAAGTGAAATTTCCGTACTGTCTCCTGCAGCTCCCTAGTGGCTGGTGTTGCTTAGTGTTGTTCCTCTTCCTGGCACCTGGGGGGCTCCGGCCCCTTCCTGTGGGGGGGGGGGGGTGCTGGGGAGATGGGGGGGAGCCCTGTATACTCTTGGTCGCTATGGGATAGTTAAAAGAGAGAGAGAGAGAGAGAGAGAGAGAGAGAGAGAGAGAGAGAGAGAGAGAGAGAGAGAGAGAGAGAGAGAGAGAGAGAGAGAGAGAGAGAGAGAGAGAGAGAGAGAGAGACAGAGAGAGAGAGACAGAGAGAGAGAGACAGAGAGAGAGAGACAGAGAGAGAGAGACAGAGAGAGAGAGACAGAGAGAGAGAGACAGAGAGAGAGACAGAGAGAGAGACAGAGAGAGAGACAGAGAGAGAGACAGAGAGAGAGAGAGAGAGAGAGAGAGAGAGAGAGAGAGAGAGAGAGAGAGAGAGAGAGAGAGAGAGAGAGAGAGAGAGAGAGAGAGAGAGAGAGAGAGAGAGAGAGAGAGAGAGAGAGAGAGAGAGTGTGTGTGTGTTTGTGTGTCTGTACTCACCTAGTTGTTCTTGCGGGGGTTGAGCTCTGGCTCTTTGGTCCCCGCCTCTCAACTGTCAATCAACTGGTGTACAGATTCCTGAGCCTACTGGGCTCTATCATATCTACATTTGAAACTGTGTATGGAGTCAGCCTCCACCACATCACTGCCTAATGCATTCCATCCGTTAACTAGTCTGACACTGAAAAAGTTATTTCTATCGTCCCAAGGGCCAACAGCCTTAGTCACGTCCAGTTCTAAGAAATACCTTCTAACCTCATCTCTAGTAATTTCAATATTTCCAAGGCCAGCTTGGTTTATCGCCTCTCTTAGTTCAGGGACATCTCCTTGCTCTGATCGTGAAGACCTCCTGGAATCTCTTGTTGAGTTCTTCACACACGTCTCATTCTGTGTAACCATCCTCCATCTTTCTCAGTTTCATCACCTGTTCTTTCCCTATTATTTTCCTCCCGATGTGGCTGTGTAGCAGTCTTGGTTGGGTCTTGACTTTATTGCTATGTCGTTGTCAACCTGTCTCTCTGCTGCTCTTATCACACTGAGGTACTCGTTTCTGCTCTCTGGTGTTCTGTTATTTCTGTAGTTTCTCCATGCCCTTGTTTTTTACCTGCCTAGCTTCCTTACATGTCTGAACTATAGATTCCCCTTTTGGTTTGCTTTTTAGGCCTGGATAAACCTGTTTCTGCCTCGTGACACTTCTGGGTGATACAGTCCACCATGTCTTGTATAGACTTTTCTCCGAGCACTGTTGTCCATTCTATTCCTATTAGAAATGTTCTTATCTCATCATATTTTCCTCTTCGGTATACGAGCCTTAACTCTTTGATCTTCTCCTTGGGAAGGTTGTTCCTACCTCCACCAGATACTCAAATGTCAGTACACTATGGTGACTCATTCCTATGGTGCTATGAATGTCCATTATCTGACTTGTTCAGCATCAATATCAGATGATCATTGGTTCATCTCATTCTTGTGGACCCCTTTGACATGATGGCTTAGAAAGTTTCTTGTCGCCACGTCTAATATTTTAGCTCTCCATGTTACACCCCCTGTAGTGTGACGCTACACCCCTGCACACTGTCACACTACACCCCTGTACACTGTCACACTACACCCCTGCACAGTGTGACACTACACCCACAGTTTGGTCACTACACTTACCCTTGAACACCTTCAAGCTGGGCTCCAGTCCTTGTGGGACTTGACTTTCTTCCCAAAAAAGATAAATATATATATCATATATTCCCCGGTCCAACATTCTGCTTACATCATCCTCTATCATCATGAAGGTCAAGTTGTGGCCTCTGAAAAGAACCTGAACATTCTTGTGTAAGGAATCATTCAGAACCTCGTATACCACATATGTCAGACCAACCATGGAGAATGCAGCTTCAGCATTGACCCTTATCTAGTCAAGCACAAAACTACATTGGATACAGTTCAAAGGTATGCCACCAGTCTAGTATCCGAGCTGAGGGGTATGAGCTACGGGAACTAAATTTTATGTCGTTGGAAGACAAGAGTTAGGGGAGACATAATCACCACATACAAAATTCTCCGAGGAATTAATAGGATAGACACAGATTATTTATCACAGTTGGTATATGCACAAGGGAACACAGGTGGAAACTGAGTTCCCAAATGTACCATAGAGACATTAGAAAAAACTTTTCTAGTGTCACAATGGCATGCAGTAGGCAGTGATGTGGGTGAGGCAGACTCCATATACAGCTTCAACTGTAGATATGATATCTACATATGTGGATATGAGCCAAAAAGGCTCATGAAACTGTACACTAGTTGACTGACGGTTCAGAGGCGGGACCAAAGAGCCGAAGCTCAACCCCTTCAGGTACAACTAGGTGAGTACAGAACATGAACATATACAGTTCAACACAACCACACAGAGAGAGAGTAACTTCCCAGCGCCCTCTACATGATATCTATATGAACCAAAATATTAAATATATTACATGCTAAAGCTGTACCCGGCGGCGTCCAGGTCTCTTCCTGCCCTCGTCCACTCCTCTTCCCTCCCCTCTCCCCCACTCAGAAAATGTTATTATTTCTATGAATTAAAACAGCTAAACAACTCTATGGGGAACGCAACCAATGTTTCAACTTCGAACAAATCGCATGGGTTATCTTGAGATGATTTCGGGGCTTTTTAGTGTCCCCGCGGCCCGGTCCTCGACCAGGCCTCCACCCCCAGGAAGCAGCCCGTGACAGCTGACTAACACCCAGGTACCTATTTTACTGCTAGGTAACAGGGGCATAGGGTGAAAGAAACTCTGCCCATTGTTTCAGTCTATTTAGGCAGAAGCGGTTTTAAATAGCTTTCGACAACATTCTGTCGCGTTCACCTGTGAGTCATGTCAGAAGGGGCAACTGAGAACCCAAATGAACCCGGGTACTCAGGTTCTGGGAGTTCTTCTACTCCCCAAGCCCGGTCTGGGGCCAGGCTTGACTTGTGAGAGTTTGGTCCACCAGGCTGTTGTTTGGAGCGGCCCGCAGGCCCACACATCCACCGCAGCCCGGGTGGTCCGGCACTTGTTGCTAGAACTTGTCTAAATGTATCTTGAAGACTTCCACTTTTGTTCCGGCAATATTTCTACTGCTTGCTGGACGAGTATGGAACAGCTGTGGACTTCTGATGTTCAGTGTTCTCTGATTGTGCTTATGGCACCTCTACTCCTCATTGGTTCTATTCTGCATTTCCGTTCGTATCTTTCGCTCTTGTATGTTATTTATCTACTGTGCCAGTTTGGGACCTGGCCTTCCAGTATTATTTAATATCTCTCTCGTCTCCTTTCCAAAGAGTACATTTTGAGAGCTTTGAGACGGTCCCAATAGTTTAGGTGTTTTATCGTATCTATGCGTGCCGTATACGTTCTCTGTATTCCCTCTATTTCAACAATCTCTCCTGCTTTGAAGGGGAAGTGAGTACTGAGCAGTACTCAAGACGGGACAACACAAGTGATTTGAATAAACATTGTTGTGGGATCTCTGGGTTTGAAGGGTCTCATAATACAACCTATTAGTTTTATGTCTGACGCTGTATTATGTTCACTACACGCTACGTGTCTCACATAATTATTCCCAGCTCCTTGACATGTTTTCCGTTCATGAGAAGATCCGCTTGTGTCCTGTACTCTGTATTCCGTTTAGGTTCTTCATGTCGACCATACCTAAATACCTGAAATTTATCACTGACATTTCTCATTGCGATATTTTCCGTTGCCCAGTCGAAGACTGTTAATATCGACTTGTACTTTTTCAGTGTCTTCTGCAAAAAATAACTCTCATTATGATTTTTGTATCGTGCACAAAGATGACACGAAGCTGTGACTTGTAACTTTGTCTATGTCTTATTTAAGAACGAGGAAAAAAAGCATTGTTGGGAAGACTGTGCCCTGAGGTGCACAGTTTTTCCCTGTGCTTGCACTTAATTTTGTTTGTTTCATTTTTATCATTTGTATTCTGTGTGGTAGAATATTGAATATCCGCCGGTCAGCTTTGCCTGTTAGTCCTGTTGACTTTAGTTTATGGTTAATGACTCCTGGTGCCAGTGATCACACACCTGGTTAATGACTCCTGGTGCCAGTGATCACACACCTGGTTAATGACTCCTGGTGCCAGTGATCACACACCTGGTTAATGACTCCTGGTGCCAGTGATCACACACCTGGTTAATGACTCCTGGTGCCAGTGATCACACACCTGGTTAATGACTCCTGGTGCCAGTGATCACACACCTGGTTAATGACTCCTGGTGCCAGTGATCACACACCTGGTTAATGACTCCTGGTGCCAGTGATCACACACCTGGTTAATGACTCCTGGTGCCAGTGATCACACACCTGGTTAATGACTCCTGGTGCCAGTGATCACACACCTGGTTAATGACTCCTGGTGCCAGTGATCACACACCTGGTTAATGACTCCTGGTGCCAGTGATCACACACCTGGTTAATGACTCCTGGTGCCAGTGATCACACACCTGGTTAATGACTCCTGGTGCCAGTGATCACACACCTGGTTAATGACTCCTGGTGCCAGTGATCACACACCTGGTTAATGACTCCTGGTGCCAGTGATCACACACCTGGTTAATGACTCCTGGTGCCAGTGATCACACACCTGGTTAATGACTCCTGGTGCCAGTGATCACACACCTGGTTAATGACTCCTGGTGCCAGTGATCACACACCTGGTTAATGACTCCTGGTGCCAGTGATCACACACCTGCTTAATGACTCCTGGTGCCAGTGATCACACACCTGGTTAATGACTCCTGGTGCCAGTGATCACACACCTGGTTAATGACTCCTGGTGCCAGTGATCACACACCTGGTTAATGACTCCTGGTGCCAGTGATCACACACCTGGTTAATGACTCCTGGTGCCAGTGATCACACACCTGGTTAATGACTCCTGGTGCCAGTGATCACACACCTGGTTAATGACTCCTGGTGCCAGTGATCACACACCTGGTTAATGACTCCTGGTGCCAGTGATCACACACCTGGTTAATGACTCCTGGTGCCAGTGATCACACACCTGGTTAATGACTCCTGGTGCCAGTGATCACACACCTGGTTAATGACTCCTGGTGCCAGTGATCACACACCTGGTTAATGACTCCTGGTGCCAGTGATCACACACCTGGTTAATGACTCCTGGTGCCAGTGATCACACACCTGGTTAATGACTCCTGGTGCCAGTGATCACACACCTGGTTAATGACTCCTGGTGCCAGTGATCACACACCTGGTTAATGACTCCTGGTGCCAGTGATCACACACCTGGTTAATGACTCCTGGTGCCAGTGATCACACACCTGGTTAATGACTCCTGGTGCCAGTGATCACACACCTGCTTAATGACTCCTGGTGCCAGTGATCACACACCTGGTTAATGACTCCTGGTGCCAGTGATCACACACCTGGTTAATGACTCCTGGTGCCAGTGATCACACACCTGGTTAATGACTCCTGGTGCCAGTGATCACACACCTGGTTAATGACTCCTGGTGCCAGTGATCACTCACCTGCTTAATGACTCCTGGTGCCAGTGATCACACACCTGGTTAATGACCCCTGGTGCCAGTGATCACACACCTGCACACAGTGCATGTCACTGTGGCTTGTCACTGTCTTACCTAAGGTGCTCCAGCAGGGGCTGACGAGTATTATGACAACACTGCTCTCTCTAGTGCAATGTTGCTGGGTACCTCTATAATGACGGTGAGCAGTGGTTAGTGGTGCAGTAGTTAGTGCTGCAGTGGTTAGTGGAGCAGTAGTTAGAGGTGCAGCTGGAGCCACAGTTTACCAGTAAACAAGGGTAGCCAGTTGTTACATGTCTAAGTGTGTAAACACTATACTAAGGGCCAATAAGATCAGGTCTGCCCTATAGCCTCTAAGGACACTGTAGTGGCCCAGACAGGCCAAACACCCACGCCAGTCAACGCTAATGTGTCTCTACGACTCTAAGACATAAACTTCTAGCGTCTCGTTCATATATTCCGTAGATGGAAAATTTAGCATAGAGTACAGGCATCGTTAATAGAGTTTTCACACTCAGCTCTACAAGAGCGGCACCTCACACGCAAGATATTGTGAAGCTGTTTGCTGGTCTGTGAACTGCTTCATCAACTGGTCTGTGAGCAGCTTCATCAACCGGTCTGTGAGCAGCTTCATGAACCGGACTGTGAGTTGCTTCATCAACCGGTCTGTAAGCAGCTTCATGAACCGGTCTGTGAGCAGCTTCATCAACCGGTCTGAGAGCGAGCGCAGACTTACGATAACACAGGCACCATTAACATAGCAAAGGTAAAAACTCATGACTGGCTGATCCTAAGTCTTAACTTTTCCTCTGTTGCTCACAGTCGTACACTGCTGGTGGGTGTTGGGGCGAGTCCCAACCTTCCAGATGGATGCCTGGGGGTTCGAAGCCTCACCAACAAGTGTAAGAATATCGTGTGTTTCACATCTCAACACTCCAGGAAGTTATGTATTCGACGTCCCAATGGCGGACTAAAGTGCCGCTGGTGTTTGAGGAGCCAACATATAGACAGATGTTTGGATTCTCGTTTTAGTGACAAGAAGTAGGTGTTGCACAGGTTCTAATCGTCTAAACTGGCAACACAAATCCAGAAACATAAACAATTCCAGGTTCCAGCGTTACAGATGCACTAGACCCAACGATCCAGACGTATTACTGCCACCAGGTAACCAGCGGTGTGTCACTGCTCTAGGAACCAGAGAGGCAGGCAAATGGGTTCGTTCATAGCCCAATAACAACCATAACAGGTGACTATTCCAGGCACAAGTGATCCAGGCCCACCCTGGATAATAACGCCTCAGGTACAGGGCTTGGATTGTGTCTTACATCCAGGTAGCATTCCAGAATCCAGAAGAATCGCATTCCAGGTCCAGCTGTCCAGGACAGGTGTCCCAGCTGCCCAGACACGGGCTACCACCAAATAATAATATTGGGTATTTACATTATATTCCCCAAACAATTCAAAAAAGGATTTTTGTGTTACTGAAGCAGTCACTCAAGAGAGGGGTGTGAATGAGGGGTGGAGTGTGGGGGAGCAGGTGGAAGAGGGTGTGGGATGGGGGACACCCACTATACCAATCTTACAAGTTCTTTCACTTTAAAATCAGTTACATAGAACACTCACTCACTCGGTGAGTTACTCACTCACTCACTCGGTGAGTTACTCACTCACTCGGCCGGGCGGCCACAGTGAACAAGCCAGAGCTTCTTAAGTCAGTCTCTATCACCACTAAGGATTCTGAACACTTTCTCTGCTTTAATGACATAGTAATTGACATTATTGATTTACCAGAATTTACTTGAGAACAACTATCTCTAGCTCCAGGTTTTCCGATGGGAACAGGAAGCCAGGAATCTTCAGAAATAATGGGAAAGGGGAAAATAATGTTGCAAACGGGCATGGGGGAACAATGTCCATTAACTCGAGAGCTGGTCGGCCGAGCGGACAGCACGCTGGACTTGTAATCCTATGGTCCTGGGTTCGATCCCAGGCGCCGGCGAGAAACAATGGGCAGAGTTTCTTTCACCCTATGCCCCTGTTACCTAGCAGTAAAATAGGTACCTGGGTGTTAGTCAGCTGTCACGGGCTGCTTCCTGGGGGTGGAGGCCTGGTCGAGGATTGGGCCGCGGGGACACTAAAAGCCCCGAAATCATCTCAAGATAACCACAAGATCTCAAGATAACCCAATGAGAAATAAATATATAAAAACCTTTCCAGCCAGCGAAGGGAAAGTATAAAGGATGGAAGGGAAAGTAATGGAAAGTTGGGATGAGAGAGAGAGGGCAAGAAGGCTCACATGATGGCCGCAATACCAGAGTCCTGCTCACAGTGGACGCCTCTTAATATGCACGCTGGCCCCGGCGTCACCAAGTGATCACTACAACCACCTCACATTACAGGCTTGTAGGCCGGGCCGTCACACCACTGGTGGAGGGCCGGGCCGTCACACCACTGGTGGAGGGCCTGGCACCCACACCACTGGTGGAGGGCCGGGCACCCACACCACTGGTGGAGGGCCTAGCAGCTTCAACACTGGTGGAGGGCCGGGCCGTCACACCACTGGTGGAGGGCCGGGCCGCCACACCACTGGTGGAGGGCCGGGCCGTCACACCACTGGTGGAGGGCCGGGCCGTCACACCACTGGTGGAGGGCCGGGCCGTCACACCACTGGTGGAGGGCCGGGCCGTCACACCACTGGTGGAGGGCCGGGCCGTCACACCACTGGTGGAGGGCCGGGCCGTCACACCACTGGTGGAGGGCCTGGCACCCACACCACTGGTGGAGGGCCGGGCACCCACACCACTGGTGGAGGGCCTAGCAGCTTCAACACTGGTGGAGGGCCGGGCCGTCACACCACTGGTGGAGGGCCGGGCCGCCACACCACTGGTGGAGGGCCGGGCCGTCACACCACTGGTGGAGGGCCGGGCCGTCACACCACTGGTGGAGGGCCGGGCCGTCACACCACTGGTGGAGGGCCGGGCCGTCACACCATTGGTGTAGGGCCGGGCACCCACACCACTGGTGGAGGGCCGGGCACCCACACCACTGGTGGAGGGCCGGGCACCCACACCACTGGTGGAGGGCCGGGCACCCACACCACTGGTGGAGGGCCTAGCAGCTTCAACACTGGTGGAGGGCCGGGCCGCCACAACACTGGTGGAGGGCCTAGCAGCTTCAACACTGGTGGAGGGCCGGGCACCCACACCACTGGTGGAGGACCACACACCCTCTCACTTGACCCCCACACACCCCCCTCCCACTTGACCCCCACACACCCCCTCCCACTTGACCCCCACACACCCCCTCCCACTTGACCCCCACACCCCCCCCTCCCACTTGACCCCCACACCCCCCCCCCCTCCCACTTGACCCCCACACCCCCCCTCCCACTTGACCCCCACACACCCTCCCACTTGACCCCCACACACCCCCCCTCCCACTTGACCCCCACACACACCCCTCCCACTTGACCCCCACACACCCCTCCCACTTGACCCCCACACACACCCCTCCCACTTGACCCCCACACACCCCTCCCACTTGACCTCCACACACCCCCTCCCACTTGACCCACACACACACCCTCCCACTTGACCCCCACACACCCTCCCACTTGACCCCCACACACACTCCTCCCACTTGACCCCCACACACCCCTCCCACTTGACCCACACACACACCCCTCCCACTTGACCCCCACACACCCCTCCCACTTGACCCACACACACACCCCTCCCACTTGACCCCCACACACCCCTCCCACTTGACCCCCACACACCCCTCCCACTTGACCCCCACACACACACCCCTCCCACTTGACCCCCACACACCCCCTCCCACTTGACCCCCACACACCCCTCCCACTTGACCCCCACACACACCCCTCCCACTTGACCCCCACACACCCCTCCCACTTGACCCCCACACACACCCCTCCCACTTGACCCCCACACACACCCCTCCCACTTGACCCCCCCACACACCCCTCCCACTTGACCCCCACCCACACCCCTCCCACTTGACCCACACACACACCCTCCCACTTGACCCCCACACACCCCCTCCCACTTGACCCCCCACACACCCCTCCCACTTGACCCCCACCCACACCCCTCCCACTTGACCCACACACACACACACCCCTCCCACTTGACCCACACACACCCCCTCCCACTTGACCCCCACACACCCCTCCCACTTGACCCCCACACACCTTCCCACTTGACACCCCCCCCCTCCAACCTGCCAGCATCCATATTCAAATGAGCTTTCACCGACCTCTGTCATCTCTCATCTCCCGGCTGGTGGACCCCAGCCTCCGCCCCCCCTGCCCCCCCCCCCTCCACTGTCTCCCCCCCCCCCCACCTGCCTCCCCCCCCCCCCGTGAGTCAGTGAACAACCTCTGTCCCTTCCTCACTGTTTTAGATGTGACAACATTGTCACATAAAGCGGGTACTTCAGTGACCAGGTCCTCATGTTGACGGCAGTAAAGCAGTTAAGTGTTCTACCCTTCACAAATGCCGTGTTTAAAGTGCATGTGTAAATTTTCAGGAATATTAATTATGTTTTTTTTCAAAATTCAGGAATTTGATGTTATTGATGGTGTATGAAATGAATATGGTAAAGTGATCACTAATTCGTGAACAATTATCCTCCGAGATCATTATTGATCAGGGGTCGTGATCAATGACATAACCATGAGGCCTGCCACCCATGAGGTGTACTCATCTAATTGTGTTTGCGGGGGTTGAGCTTTGGCTCTTTGGTCCCGCCTCTCATCTGTCAATCAACTGATGTACAGATTACTGAGCCTATTGGGCTCTATCATATCTACACTTGAAACTGTGTATGGAGTCAGCTTCCACCACATCACTGCCTAATGTATTCCGTTTGTCTACTACTCTGACACTGAAAAAAAAATTCTAACGTCTCTGTGGCTCGTTTGGGTACTTAATTTCCACCTGTGTCCCCTAGTGCGTGAGTCCCTTGTGGTAAATAGTGTTAATATTTAGGTGACTAGACGTTACAGGAGCCAAAATTGACGTTACACGAAGTGACGTTACAGGAGGTGACGTTACAGGAGCCAAAATTGACGTTACACGAAGTGACGTTACAGGAGCCAAAATTGACGTTACACGAAGTGACGTTACAGGAGCCAAAATTGACGTTACACTAAGTGACGTTACAGGAGCCAAAATTGTACATGAACATGTTTTTTTAGATATTTGACAAAAACCTTACCATTTCTATTTGTTTTAGTGTCAGCCAGGCTATTGTGTCTTGCATTAACATCACCCATCACAATGGTTTGAGAGCTGCTGGTGATTTTTGGACTAGAAGCTTCCACCATTTGATCGCACCTTACATATATATTAACTAAGTTAATAAACCCGGTCGCTGTAGCAATCTGAAACTGCTGATAATATGAGTCGTCACTTTTGTGGTTTTTAACATGTTTACACACTAGGTTAGTTTTAACATACGTCAACATACCGACATCATGTGAACCAACATTTGAGAATGTTACATAACCTGGGAGTTTGGGTGGCGTTTTATTTATCGTGTTTGCAGTGTATGGTTCCTGTAGGCACAGTAGAACATAAGAACATAAGAACAAAGGCAACTGCAGAAGGCCTATTGGCCCATACGAGGCAGCTCCTATTTATAACCCCCCAATACATCAATGTTGGTGGCACCAGCGGACATCAATAGATCAAACAGCCTCCTACGCTCCCTTCTCATAGTCCACGTGAGAAATGTAAGAGTGAGTTGGTCGTGGGTGATAATGTTCATGAACTTGACGAAGAGAAGTCTTGCCAAGGTTCACAAGTTGCAAACTATTGCTTACAAGTGACAATTGTTTAGGGTGAGTAATGCTAAAGAGTTCTGCCATCTGTGTCAAGGTCAGGTGGCTGCCCCCACCCCTCTCCTAGCTTGAATAACCATGTTGTTCATCATGATTCATGATGGTACAAGATATATTGTGTGAAATGAGTTTCTGAGTGCATCTGCTAAAGAATTCATTGAGAAGAGAACTCATTTCTAACGTCCCTGTGGCTCATGTGGGTACTCAGATCTCCACCTGTGTCCCCTTGTTCGCGTACCACCCGTGTTAAACAGTTTATCTTTATCTATCCTGTCAATTCCTCTGAGAATTTTGTAGGTAGTGATCATGTCTCCCCTTACTCTTCTGTCTTCTAGTTTCGTGAGGTGCATTTCCCGCAGCCTTTCCTCGTAATTCATGCCTCCTAGTTCTGGGACTAGTCTAGTGGCATATCTCTGTACTTTTTCAGCTTCGCCTTGTGCTTGACAAGGTACGGGTTCCATGCTGGGGCCGCATACTCCAGAACTAGTCTTACATATGTGGTGTACAAGGTTCTGAATGATTCCTTACACAGGTTCCTGAAGGCTGTTCTGATGTTAGCCAGCCTCGCATACGCTGCAAATGTTATTCTTTTGATAGTGGGCTTCAGGAGACAGGTTTGGTGTGATATCAACTCCTAGATCCTTCTCTCTGTCCGTTTCATGAAGGACTTCATCTCCCATTCTGTATCCTGTGTCTGGCCTCCTGTTTCCACCACCTAGTTTCATTACCTTACATTTACTCGGGTTGAACTTTAGTAGCCATTTATTGGACCATTCATGCAGTCTGTCTAGGTCATCTTGTAGTCAAATATTGTCTTCCTCCGTCTTAATCCTCCTCATAATTTTTGCATCATCAGCAAACAATGAGAGGAATGATTCTATACCATTTGGAAGATCATTTACATATATCAGAAACAGTATAAGTCCAAGGACTGAACCCTGCGGGACTCCACTGGTGACGCCTCGCCAATCAGAGACCTCACCCCTCACAGTGACTCGCTGCCTTCTCTTGCTTAGGTACTCCCTTATCCAATGGAGTACCTTCCCTTTCACTCCTGCCTGCATCTCCAGCTTGTGCACTAGTCTCTTGTGCTGTACTGTATCAAAGGCTTTCTGGCAATCCAAAAATATGTAGTCTGCCCATCCCTTTCTTTCTTGCCTGATTCTTGTTGCCTGGTCGTAGAATTCAATTAATCCAGTGAGTGTGTGTGTGTACTAACCTAGTTGTGCTTGCGGGGGTTGAGCTCTGGCTTTTTGGTCCCGCCTCTCAACTGTCCATCAATTGATGTACAGGTTCCTGCGCCTACTAGGCTCTATCATATCTACACTTGAAACTGTGTATGGAGTCAGCCTCCACCACATCACTTCCTAATGCACTTCATTTGTCAACCACTCTGACACTAAAAAAGTTCTTTCTAACATCTCTGTGGCTCATTTGGGCACTCAGATTCCACTTGTGTCCCCTTGTGCGTGTGTCCCTTGTGTTAAATAGACTGTCTTTATCTACCGTATCAATTCCTTTGAGAATCTTGAATGTGGTGATCATGTCCCCCCTAACTCTTCTGTCTTCCAGCGAAGTGAGGTTTAATTCTCGTAGTCTCTCCTCGTAGCTCATACCTCTCAGCTCGGGTACTAGTCTGGTGGCAAACCTTTGAACCTTTTCCAGTTTAGTCTTATCCTTGACTAGATATGGACTCCATGCTGGGGCTGCATACTCCAGGATTGGCCTGATATATGTGGTATACAAAGTTCTGAATGATTCTTTACACAAGATTTTGAATGCCGTTCGTATGTTGGCCAGCCTGGCATATGCCGCTGATGTTATCCGCTTGATATGTGCTGCAGGAGACAGGTCTGGCGTGATATCAACCCCCAAGTCTTTTTCTTTCTCTGACCCTTGAAGTATTTCATCTCCCAGATGAAATACCCAGACCTGTGTGTGTGTGTGTAGAGTGTACAAGCGAACTGTTGTGGGCAGCAGGCAAGATACAGCAACCCATCCTCCGAATTGACAGTACGATTTAATACTAATGTGTAATAAGTACATTTGCTTTCTGTCATAAACAGTGCATAATTGCACTTATGGGGCTGTTACATTTACCCAACCTCCTCCCCCAACTTAATTCTCCTCGTTTTCTGTTAAGACACTCAGAATTTTAGGATGAAGTTTACAATTTCGATTTGCAATACACAAGTTTTAGATATCAGGAATTTCTTTTTCAGGTTTATTAAACAATATAGATTTTATACAAAATTTTAAAATATCCTGAGTTACTTTACAATTTATTGATATATTTTAGTTTTGTTTTATTAGTTTTATAAAACTATAATATCAATATAGCTATAGGTTAAGTACTAATAGTAATTAAGAAGCAATAAAATACTTATCATCAAACACTAAGAAGGTTAGGTGAGGTTGTGGTTTTCTATTCAGTTTTTCAGGTAAACTCAAATATTCACAATATATTTGACAGTACGATTTAATATTAAGTGAAAATAAGTACAATTCCTAACTGCTATGAATAGTACATAATTGCTTATTTGTCTTCTTACATTTACTACCCCATTTTTGGAGGACGGGCGAGATGTAGGCGTTATCAACAGTGACACGAGGCTCTGTCTCACGTCAGTGTTACCAACGCCGCCTGTCACACCCCCGCCACGCGTGTCACCAACAGGTCCACCAGCCCGTGACCACGTCGCTGTAACCCAACACCAGCAGCAGCAGCAGCAGGAGCAGCAGCAGCAGCAGCAGCAGCAGTAGCAGCAGCAGCAGCAGCAGCAGCAGCAGCAGCAGCAGCAGCAGCAGTAGCAGTAGTAGTAGCAGCAGCAGCAGCACCACCACCAGCAACAGCAACAGCAGCAGCAGCAGTAACAGCAGCAGCAGTAACAGCAACATAGACCCGCTTAGCAAGCTCATCTACTTTCACTTACACAGTGGTGCTGCAGTATTACAGTGAAGGAGGGTCACCGCTGCACCTTCATTCCTCTCCCACAAGCCCAGCCGGTTCAAGCCCGCACCATCTTGATAGTGAAGACCTTCCCTTTGAACTCCCCTTCCCAGCCCTCACCTTCTCCCCCACACACGTCACACACCTGAGACACATGCTGCCCCCACACCTGCGTCAAACAACAAAACGAAGAGCAGTTACGAGTGCCAGAGACAAAAACATTAGAGCAGCATCCTTTCTCTTAGCCCAGAGGCATCTGTAGCCTCCCGCTCCTCTACAGCACCCCTGGTCTCTTCCTCTTACTACTACTACGACTACTACAGCTACTACTACAGCTACTACTACAGCTACTACTACAGCTACTACTACAGCTACTACTACAGCTACTACTACAGCTACTACTAATACTACGAGAGAGAGAGAGAGGAGCGCCGGATCGTGACAAGGATGCCAGCGAAGATGAGTCTTCGTCGGTAGAATGGGGCGAGGGGTCAAGAGTGCCAGAGGCCAGGTGTGTGAGAGGTCAGGTGTGTGAGAGGCCAGGGGGTGTGAGAGGCCAGGTGTGTGTGAGGCCAGGTGTGTGAGAGGCCAGGGGGTGTGCGAGGCCAGGTGTGTGTGAGGCCAGGTGTGTGAGAGGCCAGGTGTGTGAGGCCAGGTGTGTGAGAGGTCTGGGGTGTGAGAGGTCAGGTGTGTGAGAGGCCAGGTGTGTGAGAGGTCAGGTGTGTGAGAGGCCAGGTGTGTGAGAGGCCAGGGGTGTGGGAGGCCAGGTGTGTGAGAGGCCAGGTGTGTGAGAGGCCAGGGGTGTGTGAGACCAGGTGTGTGTGAGACCAGGTGTGTGTGAGAGGCCAGGTGTGTGAGAGGCCAGGTGTGTGAGAGGTCAGGTGTGTGAGAGGCCAGGGGTGTGAGAGGCCAGGTGTGTGAGAGGCCAGGGGTGTGAGAGAGGCCAGGTGTGTGAGGCGCCAGGTGTGTGAGATGCCAGGTGTGTGTGAGGCCAGGGGTGTGAGAGGCCAGGGGTGTGAGAGGCCAGGTGTGTGAGAGGCCAGGTGTGTGTGAGAGGCCAGGGTGTGAGAGGCCAGGTGTGTGATAGGCCAGGTGTGTGTGAGGCCAGGGGTGTGAGAGGCCAGGGGTGTGAGAGGCCAGGTGTGTGAGAGGCCAGGTGTGTGTGAGAGGCCAGGTGTGTGAGAGGCCAGGGGGTGTGAGAGGCCAGGTGTCTGAGAGGCCAGGTGTGTGTGAGACCAGGTGTGTGAGAGGAGCCGACACAATACCACGAGAGGGAAGTGCAGTGGGAGTAGTAGGGAGAGAGAGAGGAGGAAAGTGGGGCATGAGGGGTGAGGGAGGGGGAGGTAGTGGGGAAGTGAAAGACCAAGATAGCAGGTGTGGGGGAGGGGGTGCAGGTGTGGGGGTGTGGGGGGGAGGCACGAGACTAGACGGAAGAAGTAAGGAACAGGAAAGTGCTAAACACCATCTAGGAAGAGCCAGAGGAACTTGTTCAGCTGTTCACCCATCTCCCAGGACCTTCACTACTCCTTGCACAGCGGCCCTTCCTTTTCCAGCTGTCCCAGAGGCTCCCTTCCTCATACCCCAGCTCTTGGTCCTCATACCCCAGCTCCTGGTCCTCATACCCCAGCTCCTGGTCCTCATACCCCAGCTCCTGGTCCTCATACCCCAGGTCTGTGTCCTCATACCCCAGCTCCTGGTCCTCATACCCCAGCTCCTGGTCCTCATACCCCAGCTCCTGGTCCTCATACCCCAGCTCCTGGTCCTCATACCCCAGCTCCTGGTCCTCATACCCCAGCTCCTGGTCCTCATACCCCAGCTCCTGGTCCTCATACCCCAGGTCTGTGTCCTCATACCCCAGCTCCTGGTACTCATACCCCAGGTCTGTGTCCTCATACCCCAGCTCCTGGTCCTCATACCCCAGCTCCTTGTCCTCATACCCAGGCTCTGTGTCCTCATACCCCAGCTCCTGGTCCTCATACCTCAGCTCCTGGTCCTCATACCCCAGCTCTGTGTCCACATACCCCAGCTCCTGGTCCTCATACTCCAGCTCTGTGTCCTCATACCCCAGCTCTGTGTCCACATACCCCAGCTCCTTGTCCTCATACCCCAGCTCCTTGTCCTCATACCCCAGCTCTGTGTCCACATACCCCAGCTCCTTGTTCTCATACCCCAGCTCCTGGTCCTCATACCCCAGCTCCTTGTTCTCATACCCCAGCTCCTGGTCCTCATACCCCAGCTCCTTGTCCTCATACCCCAGCTCCTGGTCCTCATACCCCAGCTCCTGGTCCTCATACCCCAGCTCCTTGTCCTCATACCCCAGCTCCTGGTCCTCATACCCCAGCTCCTTGTCCTCATACCCAAGCTCCTTGTCCTCATACCCCAGCTCCTTGTCCTCATACCCCAGCTCCTTGTCCTCATACCCCAGCTCCTGGTCCTCATACCCCAGCTCCTGGTCCTCATACCCCAGCTCCTGGTCCTCATACCCCAGCTCCTTGTCCTCATACCCCAGCTCCTGGTCCTCATATCCCAGCTCCTGGTCCTCATACCCCAGCTCCTTGTCCTCATACCCCAGCTCCTTGTCCTCATATCCCAGCTCCTTGTCCTCATACCCCAGTTCCTTGTCCTCATACCCCAGCTCCTTGTCCTCATACCCCAGTTCCTTGTCCTCATACCCCAGCTCCTGGTCCTCATACCCCAGCTCCTGGTCCTCATACCCCCAGCTCCTGGTCCTCATACCCCAGCTCCTGGTTCTCATACCCCAGCTCCTGGTCCTCATACCCCCAGCTCCTGGTCCTCATACCCCAGCTCCTGGTCCTCATATCTCGCGCCAGTGTGGTATAGTCAAACCGGCTAAGCGCTTTCTCTTAATTACTTTACCATAAACAGCTATACTAAATGTGTGGTGGTGTAGTGTAGTGTGGTGTGGTGGTGTAGTGTGGTGGTGTAGTGTGGTGTGGTGTGGTGTGGTGTGGTGTAGTGTGGTGTGGTGTGGTGTGGTGTAGTGTGGTGTGGTGTGATGGTGTAGTGTGGTGTGGTGGTGTAGTGTAGTGTGGTGTGGTGGTGTAGTGTGGTGGTGTAGTGTGGTGTGGTGTGGTGTGGTGTGGTGTGGTGTGATGGTGTAGTGTGGTGTGGTGGTGTAGTGTAGTGTGGTGTGGTGGTGTAGTGTGGTGGTGTAGTGTGGTGTGATGGTGTAGTGTGGTGTGGTGTGATGGTGTAGTGGTGTAGTGTGGTGTGGTGTGGTGTGGTGGTGTAGTGTGGTGTGATGGTGTAGTGTGGTGTGGTGTGATGGTGTAGTGTGGTGTGGTGGTGTAGTGTGGTGTGGTGTGGTGTGGTGGTGTAGTGTGGTGTGATGGTGTAGTGTGGTGTGGTGGTGTAGTGTGGTGTGGTGTGGTGGTGTAGTGTGGTGTGATGGTGTAGTGTAGTGTGGTGTGGTGTGGTGGTGTGGCGTGGTGGTGTGGCGTGGTAGTGTGGTGTGGTGGTGTGGTGTGATGGTGTGGCGTGGTGGTGTGGCGTGGTGGTGTAGTGTGGTGTGATGGTGTAGTGTAGTGTGGTGTGGTGTGGTGGTGTAGTGTGGTGGTGTGGCGTGGTGGTGTAGTGTGGTGTGGTGGTGTAGTGTGGTGGTGTGGCGTGGTGGTGTAGTGTGGTGTGGTGGTGTGGTGTGGTGGTGTGGTGTGGTGGTGTAGTGTGGTGGTGTAGTGTGGTGTGGTGTGGTGTGGTGGTGTAGTGTGGTGGTGTGGCGTGGTGGTGTAGTGTGGTGTGGTGTGGTGGTGTGGTGTGGTGTGGTGGTGTGGCGTGGTGGTGTAGTGTGGTGTGGTGGTGTGGTGGTGTAGTGTGGTGGTGTGGTGGTGTAGTGTGGTGGTTACGAACCCGACTCCATCGTCAGAACACGGAGCAGCGACGTCAACGCCATCTGTGAGTCCGCTCCCGAAACCCCCACAACATGGACGACGCCATCTAGTGGTGGCGGGTGATACCAGCAAGAGGCGCTAGATTCCTGTCCTGGTCAGTCCGAGAGGTAACTGGTGCTGACCTCTGGTGAGGTGCCGCCTAGAAAATCAGCGCCAACTATTGTAGGAGTAGTTGTATGTCTATGTCAGAGTCCGTAAGTGGTATTCCCTAGTGGTATTGACGTGTCTGTATCCACAGAGTCGACGTAGGGCTGCTGTGGTACGAGGACAGTCAGTCTACCCAGGGCAGCCAATATCTCTCTACTCCATTCTGCTTTACGGAAGCAGGGAGTCGCCGCCGAAGAGGGATTGTGTAGTGTTCTACTGTCTGCCTGTGAAGTGGGAGTGACAGGATTCGGCGTACCCGGGACTGGCTAGAGGAAGAGACGACTGA
Source organism: Procambarus clarkii (assembly GCF_040958095.1). NCBI lineage: Eukaryota > Metazoa > Arthropoda > Malacostraca > Decapoda > Cambaridae > Procambarus > Procambarus clarkii. The sequence goes on along the minus strand of NC_091159.1, from coordinate 48,783,546 downwards.
CAGTAAGGTGCTACGGAGGAGTGTATCCAGTGAGTTGCAAGAAGCTCCTGCCAGAGGTTCGCTACCCTTGTATTTGTTCGTGTAGAGGCCCAGCAGCGCGAGGCTGATGTTCTCTGCCAGCACCAGGCTGGAGAGTGATTGTGGGCGTTCACAAGGAGCACCTGGTGAGACTGTGTATAGGCTGGCCCGTGGCTAGGGTAGACTCGTTGGTGTTTCCCAGTACTGGTTGAGGACGGTACTGTGTGTTGAGGAAACACGGAAGTTGACAAGACTGCATAGCATGAACATCGAGGTTCATGCTATGCATGAACCTCGCTACTGGTTCATGCTTAGTGTCCTATGAGACCGACACTTGTGTATATATCAGTGTATTAATACTTCCTTTATGATTTTATATGAGGTGATGGGAAAGTGATTATATGTGAATATATTGATAATTGATGAAGTGTCGTATTCAATGCAACTCCCCCATTGTGTTGCACTAGCATTACCGAGCTCGCTCCTTGAAAGTCACTACTAACTTGGGGTTGGATACCAGAACTTTAGTTTCTCTAGCAAAGAACCCGGTTGTGACCCATTGTGGCCGTAAGTGGTGTGGTGTGGTGTGGTGTGGTGGGGTAAAGTGTGTGTACACTATACACGACTGATGGATGGTGGGTAGACCAATAGATAGATGGATAGACTGATAGATTGTTTGATTATATATATATATTATATATATATATATATATATGACTAAATGCATGGATGATGGATGGATAGAAAGCTAGAGGTATAGATAAATAGATGCACTGATGGATGGATAGAATGATATGTAGGTGGATACATAAATGGATAAATAGATATATCAATAGATAAATGAATTAACAGATAAATAGATGGATGTGTGGATAGATGAACAGATATATGGATAAATGGCTGTATGGGTAGACAAATATACAATTGTATCGACAGATGGGAGAGAGAATGACAGAGACCCGGGCAACGCCGGGTACCACCTTAAGTATAATATAAACATTCTCACTTTAAGAGAGACTGTGTCCACAGTTGAGGCGGGACCCCTGGTGCGCGGCTCACCCACACATGCAGGGGGACTGGTCTGGGGCGCGGGCTGAACATAGGCTGCTCCTGGTTGATAATGTACCAGTGCCACACTGACCCTCCACCATGATCTTAGCACTGAGTGCCAACTAACCCTGTAAATATTTTCAAAGAATTTCAAGTCAATCACGCCGCCCCCCTTACCTCGCGCCCCCCCCCAACTCCCCGCTTACCCAAGCACACAGCGACAGGCAGGAGAAAGTGAACAAAAACTAGTGTCTTCCTCTTTCCGCTTCATAACCCCTTCCCCCCTCTCCACCCCCCCCCCCGTGTCTCTCATAACTGTGGCCAAGTTTTTGTGGTAAATGTTACTTTTGTTCAACAAGTTTTGACCAACTCGCTGCTCAGTGCTACAGCCAATAGGTACAACTGGTCAAGCTGTAACTCGCTACCCTAACTCAAGTTTTAACTCACTACCCTAACTCAAGCTGTAACTCACTTCGGGACACCCACTCTACCAGTACTCAGGCTTGGGCACCACCATACAAGTACTGTGACGAGTAGCCACCGTGCGAGAAGCTACTCACAGTGGCCAGAAAGTGGGCCACACTCGGGGGCCCACTGGAGGTGGTGCGGACCACGGTCCAGGCATCAGCAGTGCCGTACGAACAATGGTGTTGACAACTGCTAGTAATAACCTCACCAAGAACACGCACCAGAAAGTTACAAAAGTCAAACGTAAATTCATTGTAAAATGCAACACAGGCGGAGCCTTCAAAGATCAACAACCTCCTCCATCATCACCACAAGAGGTCATGATGTTTGGTACTTTGCCAGACAAGAGATCCACTAGAGCAGTGAGATACAGTAATTATATAGGCCCTCTACAGTTTGTTTTCCTATTATCCCCTCTACTACACCTTCGCTCCTCAGCTCTCTCGCCTATTTATTGCCTGTCTCTACTTCATCATAATCGACTTGAGAATGGTCCAGGACGGACCGAAACGTCGTCGTCCCTTCACCTTCTAGTGTGTGGTCTGGTCTACATACTTTAGCCACGTTATTGTGACTCATCGCCTGTATACAGTGATTATATTTGAGGGAGTGCAGGAGAACCTATGGAGTTACTGATGGGATTGACCCTGTCGTAGCTCAGTCGATTACGGCAGCGTCTGGGATGCTCTCGGACGTAGGTTCGAATCCTCGTCACGGCCCTTGAGGATTTGTTCATTTACAGATGGGATCATTCGACAACTGCTCAGGCTGAACCAGGCCAAAATAAAGGACCTGGTTCCTCTTGTAATGATTCTCAACCATCGTTGGGATGGACTAAACTCTTAACTGAGAATGTTTATATATTTGCTGTTACTGATTACTTGAACATTTCAGAACATTAGACGACACAGCTACAGGTGAATGGTGCAGGTGTAACCGAACCTGTAGTTTACCTCACGTTACCACTCGATGGTAGTTAAGGTTCGCTACTTAAGATGACAAGTGACGGTGTTGCAACACCCAGTCAACACAACACTCACTACAGTCAAGACACTTAACGCTCACTTAACTTACTCAGTAAAAGTAAGAGCACAACATGTTCCACCTTCCATCAGGACCAGTTTACCTGTCAACAGCTTGACGATGGACACGTGAATGACTGGTATTTCCAGTTGTAAGGAATGACTGTTTTACCAGTTAACTGCTCCAACTATATCAGTGTGTTAACACCTCTGTGTTCTTCACCACCAAGCAGTTAACGGCTATAATCTTTATATATAAATAAAGGAATAACTGATACAAATTAGCAATATAAATTCATTGATTAATACTTGCAATGTTGCAGTTACTAACCATTTAACCCCGCTACACTGTAGTTCATAAATTATTGTATAAATAAATTATTTGAAAGTTTGAGGTGAAAGGGCATGAAGGGAGCGGTGGTCGTGGCTCCTGGCACCTCGGCCAGTGGACGTTCTCCTTCATGTATCATGGCGGAGGTAACTGGTATTAATTATTTATCCTGAAATATACGTCATTTCCGCAGCTTCATTGTTGTTAGTGTTACATTGGTTATGTGTGACCTCTGTAACACTGGTACCTGGGGGGGGGGTGTTACTCGGCACGTCTCTCCTCTACACATTGTGCAGGATGGCCTGCACGGCTCCTGCACACACCTGACACACCTGTGCTCGTACACACGTGCCATAGTACGCTGAATCACTAGCTCAACCGCACTCATTTCATACTTGCGCTCAAGCTGTCACTGCGCGAATGATAGTGACCATTAGTTCGACATTCTTCAGCTCATACTACACTAGGATTTGGTTATTGTTCTGTATATATTTCCTGCTATCGGGGTTGGGTCATCCCAGAGTCAAGAGCAAGTACTGTGAAAGTAACTGAGTACTGTGTGTGTGCGCGAGTGACTGACACACAATTACAAAGTCTGCAAAGATCGTCGAGGACGCCAATGGTAGTGGAGTGAGCGGTGTTGAGCTGCTCTACACTCCATACACCCACCTGGTCACCCAGCAGACCACCAGTGTTCTACACCTGGCGTCCTCTGCTCCACCAACACAAGTACCAGTTGGACTACCAAACATCTTCAAGAGGAAACTAGATTGTTTCCTCCAAGGAGTGCCGGACCACCCGGGCTGTGGTGGGTATGTGGACCTGCGGGCAGCTCCAAGCAACAGCCTGGTGGACTAAATTCTCACCAGTCAAGCCTGCTTGATACCTGCTTGATGGGGTACTGGGAGTTCTTCTACTCCCCAAGCCCGGCCCGAGGCCAGGCTCGACTTGTGAGAGTTTGGTCCACTAGGCTGTGGCTTGGAGCGACCCGCAGGCCCACATACCTACCACAGCTCGTGCCGGTGGGCCGGGCTTGGGGAGTAGAAGAACTCCCAGAACCCCATCAACCAGGTATCAACCAGGAGACTGGACCTCACCGCAGTACACATTTTTCAATGTTTTCTTTAAAATAACACAATCTAAGAGGAGCGTCATTCTTCAGCGGACCCAACATTTACCTTTGAAACATAGGAACCTGTCAGTGCTGCAAAGCAGTTGCAGTGTTGCAGAAGCATTGTATTGTTCCATGAACATTGCGGTGTTGCAGTGAGTGAAAAAAACTGAATGAGAAGGTGTATTGGAGTAGAGCCAAATATGGAAGCGTAGTGATGACATGAAGCCGTAGGAGAGGTCACTCCGGCGTCACCAGCACCACACACCATCACCACACACCAGCACCACACAACACTCCGGGGTCTCCCACACCACACACCAGCACCACACAACACTCCGGGGTCTCCAACACCACACACCAGCACCACACAACACTCCGGCGTCTCCAGCACCACACACCAGCACCACACAACACTCCGGCGTCTCCAGCACCACACACCAGCACCACACAACACTCCGGCGTCTCCAACACCACACACCAGCACCACACAACACTCCGGCGTCTCCAGCACCACACACCAGCACCACACAACACTCCGGCGTCTCCAGCACCACACACCATCACCACACAACACTCCGGCGTCTCCAACACCACACACCAGCACCACACAACACTCCGGCGTCTCCAACACCACACACCAGCACCACACAACACTCCGGCGTTTCCAGCACCACACACCAGCACCACACAACACTCCGGCGTCTCCAACACCACACACCAGCACCACACAACACTCCGGCGTCTCCAACACCACACACCAGCACCACACAACACTCCGGCGTTTCCAGCACCACACACCAGCACCACACAACACTCCGGCGTCTCCAACACCACACACCAGCACCACACAACACTCCGGCGTCTCCAACACCACACACCATCACCACCCAACACTCCGGCGTCTCCAACACCACACACCATCACCACACAACACTCCGGCGTCTCCAACACCACACACCATCACCACCCAACACTCCGGCGTCTCCAACACCACACACCATCACCACCCAACACTCCGGGGTCTCCAACACCACACACCATCACCACACAACACTCCGGCGTCTCCAACACCACACACCATCACCACCCAACACTCCGGCGTCTCCAACACCACACACCATCACCACCCAACACTCCGGGGTCTCCAACACCACACACCATCACCACACAACACTCCGGCGTCTCCAACACCACACACCATCACCACACAACACTCCGGCGTCTCCAACACCACACACCATCACCACACAACACTCCGGCGTCTCCAACACCACACACCAGCACCACACAACACTCCGGCGTCTCCAACACCACACACCATCACCACACAACACTCCGGCGTCTCCAACACCACACACCATGACCACACAACACTCCGGCGTCTCCAACACCACACACCATCACCACCCAACACTCCGGCGTCTCCAACACCACACACCATCACCACCCAACACTCCGGGGTCTCCAACACCACACACCATCACCACACAACACTCCGGCGTCTCCAACACCACACACCATCACCACACAACACTCCGGCGTCTCCAGTACCACACACCATCACCACACAACACTCCGGCGTCTCCAACACCACACACCATCACCACACAACACTCCGGCGTCTCCAACACCACACACCAGCACCACACAACACTCCGGCGTCTCCAACACCACACACCAGCACCACACAACACTCCGGCGTCTCCAACACCACACACCAGCACCACACAACACTCCGGCGTCTCCAACACCACACACCAGCACCACACAACACTCCGGCGTCTCCAACACCACACACCAGCACCACACAACACTCCGGCGTCTCCAACACCACACACCATCACCACACAACACTCCGGCGTCTCCAACACCACACACCATCACCACACAACACTCCGGCGTCTCCAACACCACACACCATCACCACACAACACTCCGGCGTCTCCAACACCACACACCAGCACCACACAACACTCCGGGTGATACTGTGCCGATGTATTAATTTTAGTTCTCTTAGGCTTCTCCTTTCTTTTCCTCCTCCTATGGTCGTTAGAGTTATTCGAGTTCGATTCCCGGTCAAGGCAGAAACAAATGCTGGGCAGAGTGTCTTTCACCTGGGGGAGGGGGAGGGGGGGATACAGGAGTAGTTGAGCAACCTTCACTAAGGTCCAGCTTGGGGACAAGACAATGATGAGTGACGCCAGAGTCACCATCACAAGCAAATATGAACATTATCACCACTTACGGTCACTGAGGCAACAATGTGACACCATCTCCTAAAAGCTGTCACCATCACAACATTCCACAGAGAATTCAAACGTGCGAAGAGTTGACCGCAACTTGGATCTATACTGATATATGTAAATGACTCGTTCCTCTCATTGTTTGCTGATGATGCAAAAATTATGAGGAGGATTAAGACGAGGGAAGATAGTATGAGGCTACAGGATGACCTGGACAGACTGAATGAATGGTCCAACAAATGGCTACTAAAGTTCAACCCAAGTAAATGCAAGTTCATGAAACTAGGCGGTGGAAACAGGAGGCCAGACACAGGATACAGAATGGGAAGTGAAGTACTTCATGAAACGGACAGAGAGAAAGATCTAGGAGTTGATATCACACCAAACCTGTCTCCTGAAGCCCACATAAAAGGAATTACATCTGCGGCGTATGCGAGGCTGGCTAACATCAAAACAGCCTTCAGGAACCTGTGTAAGGAATCATTCAGAACTTTGTACACAGCATATGTATGATCAATCCTGGAGTATGCGGCCCCAGCATGGAGCCCGTACCTTGTCAAGCACAAGACGAAGCTGGAAAAAGTTCAGAGGTATGCCACTAGGCTAGTCTCAGAACTAAGAGGCATGAGTTACGAGGAAAGGCTGCGCGAGATGCACCTTACGACACTGGAAGACGGAAGAGAAAGGGGAGACATGATCACTACCTACAAAATTCTCAGAGGAATTGACAGGGTAGATAAGGATAAATTATTCACTGGTGATACGCGAACAAGGGGACACAGGAGGAGACTGAGTACCCAAATGAGCCACAGGGAAGTTAGAAGGAACTTTTTCAATGTCAAGAGTAGTTAACAGATGGAATGCATTAGGCAGTGATGTGGTGGAGGCTGACTCCATACACAGTTTCAAGTGTAGATATGATAGAGCTAGTAGGCTCAGGAACCTGTACACCTGTTGATTGACGGCTGAGAGGCGGGACCAAAGAGCCAGAGCTCAACCCCCGCAAGCACAACTAGGTGAGTACACAAATGGTTGCTGGCAGTCCAACAAGTGTAAGGTAATGAAGATGGGAAAGGTAGGGAGGGAGGGAGACCACAAGTCATCTGCACCATAAGGGGAAGGTAACTACTGGAACAGGAAAGATAGCCACCAGCAGGATATCATCACCACCTTATGGCACGCTGGCCAATATATCAACGTCATTTAGAAACCCATCAGTACACCTTCAAGACGCTCTACACAACATGTTAGATCACTACAACAGTGTGTAGCACCGGCATGGGATCCCTACGGCGTCGAGCATAAAACCAAGATTAAAACGTACTAAGATTTGCAACTAGATTGGTGCCAGAACTAGCAAGGTTAGTCTACGAGAATAAGCTCATGGAACTAAATAACAACCCAAGATGATAGAAGGAACAGAGGGGATATGATTGCAACATACAAGATACAAAAAGGGAGTAGAAAAGGTGGACAAGCATAGTCTGTTCAGGTTGAAAGTAGGACAAGATGACACAGGTGGACGCTGGAGGCCCAAATGAGAGGAAGGAATGTACGGAAATACCCACGTACAGGGCGTCGACACGCGGTATGCCCTGCCACAAGTTCTGGAAGCCGCCTCCATCCACAACTGTCGGATTCGACAAAGAATTTAAACATCAGAATAGTTAAACTCTAAGACAACGGGTAGAAGAAGGCTGCCAGGGGGGGCATGACGAGATGGACAGCCTCGTCGACACTGCTAGGTAAGCCACTGCTAGACAAGCACCTCCACCATACCCTCCACCTTGAGTCTCAGCCCAAGTCTCAGACAGTTTTTTGGAGTTGTTTTTGTGTGGCTCTCTGCCATTGTGATGCCGGATACGCCCTTCTTGCAGGGAGAGAAAGTGGTTAAGTAACAAATTAGCATAGTGGGCTGCGCCAGAAACATCCCCCTCTCACGCACCGAGATTAACACAGATATTAGTAGTGCCCGTGTCACGAGAACCTGGTGAGGGGGTATGGTTAGGTGGGTAAAATGCTGGTACCTCGGTACTGGATGGTGGTAGCGGTTGGGGAGGGTGGTAGCGGCTGGGGGGGGGGGCACGCTGGGCGGGAAGTTGGTGTTGGAGAAAGCGGGAGGCGGATGGTGTACAAGTGATGGAGAAAGTTGTTGAGGTTTTTATTAAGTTGGTGTTGGTGGTGGTGGTGGTATAGTAGTTGTGGTAGTAGTTGGTGGTGGTAGTGTAGTAGTAGTAGTAGTAGTGGTGGTGGTGAGATTATGAGATAGTGAAACATAAATATTGTGTGGTATCAAGGTAGTGTAACTGGTGTTTAGTGAGAGAGAAAACCTTCAAGAACGGACTCTCAGAGTAGTCCTCAATGGACCACAGTCCGAAAGCGACTAAAATGGTGTCAGCGTTCCACAGGGAAGTGTTCTTGGCCCTCTGCTGTGGAATGTCTATTTCAATGATCTACTTCATCTCTTTCCTGAAGCTCAGGTCTATGCTGATGACTGCACTCTAACCCTCACATACAGAAAGGAAGAAATGCCAACTGCTACAAGAGTCATCAATCACAAACTTTTAGCGATTTCTACCTGGAGTAGGAGATGGCAGGTCACATTTGGGGCTGAGAAGACACAGGCGACGATGCTAACTAGGTTGCACATTGCAAATCGAACAGGCTTGCAAATGAGGGGCAAAAACCTAGAGTTAACAAATGAAATTAACATTTTGGGAATGGCGTTTGACTCTTCAGTGACAATGAAGAGCCATGTGTTTAACCTAGTTCAGAAGGCAGCCAGGCAACTTGCAGCTCTACGGCGCATCTCTCACCTCGACAGCTGGGGCTGCAAAACCTTATATGAAGCACAAGTTCGCTATCATCGAGAGTATGCACCCCTTTCCTGGACCCCCTGACCCCATCATTCATCAGACTGTTGGAAAAAGTGGAGAGACGGGCAAGAAGGCTCATCTCTGGTCCTGACCAAGTCTGGTGGGAACAGTCTGAAACACCGTCATGACATTTGTAGACTTACTGTTATGTACAAGACCAACATTCTCAAAGTTTCGCACCTGGTCCAACTCCGTGGACAACCAGAAGTTAGCACCCACAACACTTGCCTCTCACCCTTCAACAGTCTTATGATGCTCCTGCCTTTCTCCGGGAAATCACTCCATCAGAGATCATTCATTCCGAGGCTGACTCCCATCTGGAACTTGTTGGCCCAACAGGTTGACACACGGGAGATCAGGTCACCTGATCACATGAAGGCTCTGCCACACAGCTGGTTACGGGCTCATCCTATTCCGTATATGACTGTTACTTAACAGTTAAACGAATTTTATTCCTAATGTTGCATATCATAAACACGAAATAAATGGGTATCTAGGAGCAGGCTCCAGATGAGCTGCGGGAGGATACCAGCTCTTGCTTGCAGTTTCACTACGTACTTCAATCGAGAGCCCTAATGAACCCTAGTCTTAGAGAGAGAGAGAGAGAGAGAGAGAGAGAGAGAGAGAGAGAGAGAGAGAGAGAGAGAGAGAGAGCAGTACGGGTAGGGGTGGTGGCACCGCCATATATGTAAGGTGGCCCCATACCTGCCAAGCGTGAAGGCCCAGCAGTGCCCGGGGCGGGAACAAGAGAGCCAGCCGTCCTGCTGGCCGCTCCCTCCCTCCCTCACCTGGCACACCCTGGCCCTCCCCTGATGGCCCACCATCAACACCCTCACACAGGTACACGTCCACACACGCTGCTCCGCCACACTACCATACCATCCTGGCCTCACTGTACCTGCTACTCTGACCTGAGTCCTCTACCAAATTAAATGACGTCACGAGTGTAAACACACACCAAGTGTAAACAGATCAATAATGTAAATTACAGATCACTCAGATATATATGACAAGCGGTAAGCACACACACACACCCATACACAGCATATGTAAGACCAATCCTGGAGTATGCGGCCCCAGCATGGAGCCCGTACCTTGTCAAGCACAAGACGAAGCTGGAAAAAGTTCAGAGGTATGCCACTAGGCTAGTCCCAGAACTAAGAGGCATGAGTTATGAGGATAGGCTGCGGGAAATGCACCTCACGACACTGGAAGACAGAAGAGGAAGGGGAGACATGATCACTACCTATAAAATTCTCACAGGAATTGACAGGGTAGATAAGGATAAACTTATTAACACGGGTGGTACGCGAACAAGGGGACACAGGTGGAGACTGAGTACCCAAATGAGCCACAGGGACATTAGAAAGAACTTTTTCATTGTCAGAGAAGTTAACAGGTGGAATGCATTAGGCAGTGATGTGGTGGAGGCTGACTCCATACAGTTTCAAATGTAAATATGATGGAGCCCAGTAGGCTCAGGAATCTGTACACCTGTTGATTGACAGTTGAGAGGCGGGACCAAAGAGTCAGAGCTCAACCCCCGCAAGCACAATTAGGTGAGTACACGTCATCCCAACACCACAACACACCACCACACCACACCACCACACCACACCACCACACCACACCACCACAACACCACACCACCACACCACAACACCACACCACACCACACCACACCACCACAGCACCACACCACCACAACACCACACCACCACAGCACCACAACACCACACCACCACACCACCACAGCACCACAACACCACACCACAACACCACAACACCACACCACAACACCACAGCACCACACCACACACCACCACAACACCACACCACCACAACACCACACCACACCACAACACCACACCACCACAGCACCACACCACCACAGCACCACACCACACCACACCACCACAACACCACACCACACCACAACACCACAGCACCACACCACACCCCCACAACACCACACCACCACAGCACCACACCACACCCCCACAGCACCACAACACCACACCACACCACCACAACACCACAGCACCACACCACACACCACCACAGCACCACACCACCACACCACAACACCACAGCACCACACCACACACCACCACAGCACCACACCACAGCACCACACCACATCACCACAACACCACACCACCACAGCACCACACCACCACACCACACCACAGCAGCAAGCGGCCCGTGTCTCAGGAACGCATACAGGGACCCACACACTTCCTGGCGTATATCAATGACTTGAGAGTTGGTTCAAAATTGATGAGAAGAATTATAAGTAATGATGACCGCGGGAGATTATTGGGGTATTTAGAGGGGTTGTAAAGGTGGTTACCTCTTGAGCACATCAGCTGTGCCGGGTGAGTACCACGGGCTCACCATAGCCGGTGCTGATGGTAACTTCTGGTTCCCAGTTCCTGCATCTATAACAACAACAGCAGGTGGTTACCTTGGGTTGACACCACTCGTCACCACACTACACCTGGTGACACAGGTGGTTGACACCACTCGTCACCACACTACACCTGGTGACACAGGTGGTTGACACCACTCGTCACCACACTACACCTGGTGACACAGGTGGTTGACACCACTCGTCACCACACTACACCTGGTGACACAGGTGGTTGACACCACTCGTCACCACACTACACCTGGTGACACAGGTGGTTGACACCACTCGTCACCACACTACACCTGGTGACACAGGTGGTTGACACCACTCGTCACCACACTACACCTGGTGACACAGGTGGTTGACACCACTCGTCACCACACTACACCTGGTGACACAGGTGGTTGACACCACTCGTCACCACACTACACCTGGTGACACAGGTGGTTGACACCACTCGTCACCACACTACACCTGGTGACACAGGTGGCTGCATACCTTTACCCCGACGTATGTAATGTGGGGGGAGGGGGGAGTGAGGGCTGTGCAGGCAGCTCCCAGGCACAGAGAGAGAGAGAGAGAGAGAGAGAGAGAGAGAGAGAGAGAGAGAGAGAGAGAGAGAGAGAGAGAGAGAGAAGGATGGTTGATGATCTATAACACTAAACATGATCCTGAGCAAGACACTAACATAATAAAGTAAGCAGAATACTCCGCACTGGCACAGGATCTCGCTGGTACAGTCGGCTTCGTTCTCGATTCACAATCGGGAATCCTGGGTTCGAATCCGAGACGGGACTGTAATGGTTGGGTACGTTTCCTATCACCTAATGGCACTGTTCACCTGGCAATGAATAGGTGCCAGGAAGTTAGTCATACCCAACAGGGGGTTGCATCTTGGGAAGGATAAGTAGTTCCATCTTGCGGGGGACCTCGATATAGCCCTAACGTATATATATATTCACAGGCTGTCTGTCCCCGAAAAACAAATTATCGTATCAGGACAGCCTTCAGTCACTGGGCCAAAGAATTATTCAAGCTACGACAGACCAACTACTGAATATGCAGCGCCGTCATGAGTCCATTCGTGAAAAAAATCATGAAATAAAAATCAACAATACAGAGACCAGACTTGTCCCAGAACTGAAGGTCCTCACCTACAGTCAGAGGAAAAGTTAATATCAGACACAATGCTGTAGGGAAGGTAAATTATGAGATGCGTAACATTAAGTGTTGTGACAGATGAGGAGTGTACGATCCTGCAAGAGGAATTTAACAGGTTGCAGAGATGGTCGGAGAAGTGGCTACTGGAGTTCAACGCGAGCAAATGTCACGTTATGGAAATGGGATTAGATATGAGACCAAAGGGACAGTACACAACGAAGAAGTAAAATTACAGTACACCAATCTGTGACAATTCGAGAAAGAGACCTGGGAGTAGACGCAACACCTAATCTAACTCCTGAGGAACATATAAATAGGATAACGACAGTTGTGAACTCTACACTAGGAAAAATTAGCACATCATTCAGAAACCTAAATAAGGAGGCATTTAGGACATTTTACAGTGCCAACCTGAAAACCAGTCTTAGAGTATGCCGCGCCATCATGGGGGTCCCCACCCGAAAAACAAAATAAGGAAACTGGAAAAGGTTAAAAAGTTTGCGACGAGGCTCGTCCTAAACTTGCGAAGGCTGGGGTATGAAGAGCAACTGAAGGAACTAAACCTGACGACGCTAGAAAAAAAGGAGGGGGGCAGGTAGACATGATAGAAACAAAATACTTAGGGGAGATTGACAGAGTGGAAATAGACGAAATGTTCACATTGAATACTAACAAAACAAGGGGACATGGGTGGAAGCTGGAACCTCAGATGAGTCACAAAGATGTGTGGAAGTATTCCTTTAGAGTGAGAGTAGTGGGAAAATAGAATTAACTCGAGGAGCAGGTTGTGGAAGCAAACTCCATTTATAATTTTAAAACTCGATATGATAGGGACATAGGTAAGACAGGAGTCAATGTTTTACACAACCTGCGGCAAGAAAGGCGGGATCCAAGAGCCAATGCTCGACCCTGCAGGCACAAATAGGTTATCTAGAGGTTATCTTGAGATGATTTCGGGGCTTTTTAGTGTCCCCGCGGCCCGGTCCTCGACCAGGCCTCCACCCCCAGGAAGCAGCCTGTGATAGCTGACTAACACCCAGGTACCTATTTTACTGCTAGGTAACAGGGGCATTGAGTGAAAGAAACTCTGCCCATTGTTTCTCGCCGGCGCCCGGCATCGAACCCGGGACCACAGTGAGGTGAGTACGCACACAAGAACTTACCTTTGATAGAGCCGGCGGCGGTGTGGGGCTGCTGGACCTCCACCTTGGTGACACCGCTCCACGCCATCCCCAGCATCTTCCACACTACACTCCTTCACTCTCCACAGGATCCACCGGCACTCTCCTCCTATCCACCAGCACCTTCTTCCAACTTTACACACTTCTTGAAGGCTTACGCACTTCTTGCAAGCTTCCACTGTTATTGTTCTTCTTGTTCCTCTGTGTTCAAGCTATTGTGGTTGGCTCATCGCTTGTTGAGAGGAGCGACGATGAGAGGTGAGGTGATGCTGGGTCGCAGCAAGATCACTCAAGCAGCGCCTCCTCCACTGATACTGGCGATAAAGATGATCTTTCCACAAAACAGTGAATGTAAAAGTTCTAATGTTCCTTCAAGGTTGACAACACGAGTCAATATTCCATGTTATCACCTGGCCAGTGCTGATGTTCCAGATGAACACACCTGTGATGAACACAACAGTCCGCTAGGTGTTCACACACACACACGCACACACACACACACACACACACACGCACACACACACACACACACACACTAAGCCACCACTGGTAATCTCTTGGCACCACTCAACTTACCAGTTCGGTCACTGGCGTCTGGCGCGCGTTTCCAGAATCAACACTACGCAGCGACCTCATAACACTTTTACAGTATTAAATCACACTTGCTTTTAGACTTTTCTATCGATAACGGACGACACCAACTCACTCAAGTAACTGTAAAGCTCCTGCTTGACGATACTCGTACACAAACGGCCGGGGTTACAGGTGGTTAGCGAGGTACTAGTCGGTACTGGCGGGCCGACGACACCAGTGCCAGAGTCGGTGCGGGCTGCACAATGGCACTTGGATAGTGAGCTCAGCGTTAGTGTGAGGGCGGTGCCAAGCACAGAGGAGTTACATAGTGGGAAGAAGAGGCCGCCGGGAGTAGTGAGAGAGGTGTATATGGGTTATCACATGGTTGACGACCTCCCGGCCCTGGCTACTCCTACCTGCCACTCGCAACTGGCCACGGCTGGCGCCCTCAGCTCGCTACCTCCCCACAACCTTACTTTCTTCTTTTCCACTTCCAATATGGCCTCCTAGCCATGACATCATGGCGTGACGTCACCGCTCCTCCTCCAACTAGCCTGCCAGTGACGTCGTAACGCGTCTCAAGACTCTATCATTATCGTTATTAGATGTCAAGTTACTTTTGTGTTACGGTGTGGTGGGTGACGGGTGGAGACCGTCACCACCCGTCATGGTGCCGGGTACCACAGCCTACCATCTACCTGTATTCCTTATCAGAACATCCGCACACACACTTGGGGAAGCTTGTAGTATCACACCATTCAAGAGGAAGTGATAAGCGTGCACAGAGCCGTCTGGAGGAGCGGGTCACCAGTGTTCCCTGGCACCAGTCTTCAGGGAAAGCCGTCAGTCTTACCAACAACGAAGATTAAACAATTATATACATTGTTGAGGGAAAGAAAGAGGTGAGTGTGGGAAGGTGGTTGTGAGGAGTGAGATAGTGAGGGCCGGCGTCCTGCTCCAACACATGCTCTTCTCTACACCAACACCAGCCACATCAACACATATTATCTCACACATGTTGTAGTACTCTCTAACAATGACTAACACAAGGCGCAACACACTGACACACACAGGGAGGTGTCGGAGACATTGTGGCTGGCTTGACAATGTACATCCAAAAACTATTTGTTTACAAATATTCTTGGTAAACCCCAGGGGCCAGATTCATGAAGCAGTTAAGCAAGCACTTACGAATCTGTGCATCTTTTCTCCATTTATGGCGGGTTTGTTTACAATTATTAAACAGTTAATGAGCTCCGAAGCACCAGGAGGCTGTTTATAAGAATAACAACAGTTGATTGGCAAGTTCATGCTTGTAAACTATTTAATAAATGTAACCAAAGCAGTCAAAGATTGAGGAAAGATGTACACGTTCGTAAGTACTTGCGTAACTGCTTCGTGAATTTGGCCCCAGGAACGTTGTATAGATATAGATGGATGACACAGAATATCAAGGACTCCAAATGGATAACAATTCTCACCATATTATAAAAAAAAAAACTATGAACATATGGAACATAGGAAGTCAGTCTACAATAACAGTGTGTTAAACTAGTTGGAAAAGTTAACAATAAAATCTTGAAAGCAAGAGGAGACGATAACGTACAGCAGGGCAGGCAAAGGCAAATCTTAAAGTTATCTTTACATATATCAACAAAGATTAGGGAAGGGAACTATCAGGAGAAAGCGCCAAGCCATTACGACAATATAGCACTTGGAAGGGATCAGGATAAGGACGGATCCGTCCAATCCCTGTGTCCAATCAGGATTGGACGGCGGGAAGGACCGGACCATTAACACTGAGACCCAAGGTAGAGGATAAGAACAAAACAGGAGATGCATTTTATACAAGTAGTTCCTCTATATTTACTAGAGAAGAACTTAATGTTGTGGGAGGAGGTGAAGACATCGACGCCGGTGGTGGGGAGGAACTGAGCATCACCTGGGAGGAACCTCGCACAAATATATATAAAATAAAGCCAAATAAGTCCCGGGGCCCGACGAACCTTTGTCAGGGATCATCAAGTTTAAGGAACACAATTTAACTTTACAAATTATATATTATCAGTCCCTATATTTAAATGATATATTTTGATTGATTTAAATAAGTACACGAAAGTGCGTCCACTCTAATGAGACTTCATTTAATTCATCAACACAGTAATGTATGGCTTTAATGTTATTGTTTCTTAGCCAGTGTGCGAGTGCTTCATTAACTGAGCCAAGTGTGACTGTGGTAATATTAGCGGTTAATAGTGTGGTTGTGTGTGTGGGTAACCCGCGTGTGGGAGTACGTCTCTCAACCCCAACTCTGGACCACAGCTTTCTTGCAAGATTTTTTTTTTTTTATTAACACATTAGGTACATCTGCATTAGTGCAGCTACCCTAGACCGTCTCCAGCCTTGGAGACTGGTACATTTGCATCATTTTACAACCGAAATATGTATCTGTCACATACGCTTAGGCGTACACATGACAAAACATATGTAAGGTATAGGGAGCCGGTCGGCCGAGCGGACAGCACGCTGGACTTGTGATCCTGGGTTTCAATCCCAGGCGCAGGCGAGAAACAATGGGCAGAGTTTCTTTCACCCTATGCCCCTGTTACCTAGCAGTAAAATAGGTACCTGGGTGTTAGTCAGCTGTCACGGGCTGCTTCCTGGGGGGTGGAGGCCTGGTCGAGGACCGGGCCGCGGGGACACTAAAGCCCCGAAATCATCTCAAGATAACCTCAAGATAACCACCACCAGCATCAACCTGTCACCCCCACCAGCATCAACCTGTCACCCCCACCAGCATCAACCTGTCACCCACCACCAGCATCAACCTCCAAGTTATATAACCTTCCTTAACCAGAAAATCATCTCACTAACTCTTTCCTCGCAGGTAAATAAAGCGCCTTAGCGTAAGTTACCAGTTGGAGGTGGGCAGGGGTGAGGGTGTATGGAGGGGTGGGGAGGGGTGGGGAGGGGTGTGGAGGGGTGTAGTGGAGGTGTGGAGGGGGTGTGGTGGGGTGAGAGGGGGGTGTTGAAGCAGACAGGTGTGGCGTGACGTATAGAGGTGAAGGCAGTGGCGGGAATGGTGGTGGTGTCCTTGTGGTAATAGAGGGAGGCCGTCACCAGAGCCCGGGGTGTGAACGACCCCCACACTCTCTACTGCCTCGCTAGCAACGCTACGCTCCCTCTACACACACGACACACTCTCCTCCCTCACACCTACACACGCACACACACGCACACACACACACACACACACACACCCCTCTTCAGCAACAGAAACAAGTACACAAAAGAACGCTGACAATTCACCAATCTCCAAGAAGAGCTTCAAGATATGGTACACCAATGCTGAAGGAATTATATACAAAGTAGAGAAAGTACATGCAAGTGTTGGTGAAAAAGAAGCTGATACAACTGAAATATTGGAAATCAAAATAAATGATATGATCTTGGGCACAAGGTGTCCTGCCTAATACCAAGTAATTAGGAAAGAAAGGTACCAACGACGAGGACGGGAAGTTACACTCCCAGTACAACAAAAGTGTAAGTTAGAGTAAGTATAATATGTAAATATATATGTACTCATACACTAAGCTACGACAAGGTTAAAAGGGTTGAAACCGAAGTTCTACTGAACTTACTTTTAACCCTGTCGTAGCTCAGTCGATTAAGGCAGTGTCTGGGATACTCAAACACTACATCACTGGGACTGACAGCAGATGGGGAACAACTATAGTGGCGCTCGTAATATACAGGACACAACAGAAGACCCAGATAAGAATAAGATGACACCAGCACACATTACGGGCTCACCATAGCCCGTGCTACATGCACACTTTGATCAGAGGAGCTGAATCTAAAACAACAAGAATCACGGAGAATGAGAATAGTAACTACTCTGAGGAACCTGAATCCCAGAGTGTGGATGGAGATACTCCCAAGGTGGAGAAGAAATGTGTGCAAGTTATGGAAAGAAACTTCTTAACACAACATGTAAGAGATATCACAAGGCAAAGGGAAGGACGTGATCTTCACCGAGAATGAGGAAGACATCGAGATCTTCGAATATAAGAATAAAGGTAACTGCAGAAGGCCTATAGAACCATACGAGGCAGATCCTTTTTATCCCACTCATATACATGTCCAACTCACGCTTGAAACAATCAAGAGACGCCACCTCCACCACGTTACGCGGTGCTTGGTTCCCACAAATCAACAGCTCTTAGTCAGACACGACTAGGAGCCAGTGACCATCGTGTCCTGGTCTCTGACACGACTAGGAGCCAGGGACCATCGTGTCCTGGTCTCTGACACGACTAGGAGCCAGTGACCATCGTGTCCTGGTCTCTGACACGACTAGGAGCCAGGGACCATCGTGTCCTGGTCTCTGACACGACTAGGAGCCAGTGACCATCGTGTCCTGGTCTCTGACAATATGACTGGACTAACATTAATGACCATAAGACAAAGGGTCGGGGAAAGAAGAGTAGACCATAAAATAATATTACATGAGCGTAAGAAAGTATCCAAAACGTGTTAATGGGAAGAATAGCTTAAGAGGGAAGACAGTCCTTCAGAAAATGATGAATTAAATCAAACTGAGATGCAAAGAGGCTGAAGAAAGTTACATATAACAATATTGGAAAAAGTGTGAGAGAATGTACCTCATGGATCAATGGTCAGTCATCAGAATCTAAAGCAAAAAGTGTGAGAGTGGAAAAAAAAGGTTAGAGGGAAAAAAAAGGAATAGATGCGGACAGCTATGAATAAATTGATATATATATATATATATATATATATATATATATATATATATATATATATATATATATATATATATATATATATATATATATATATATATATATATGTCGTACCTAATAGCCAGAACGCACTTCTCAGCCTACTATTCAAGGCCCGATTTGCCTAATAAGCCAAGTTTTCATGAATTAATGTTTTTTCGTCTACCTAACCTACCTAACCTAACCTAGCTTTTTTGGGCTACCTAACCTAACCTTACCTATAAATATAGGTTAGGTTAGGTTAGGTAGGGTTGGTTAGGTTCGGTCATATATCTACGTTAATTTTAACTCCAATAAAAAAAAATTGACCTCATACATAGAGAAAAGGGTTGCTCTATCATTTCATAAGAAAAAAATTATAGTAAATATATTAATTCAGGAAAACTTGGCTTATTAGGCAAATCGGGCCTTCAATAGTAGGCTGAGAAGTGAGTTCTGGCTACTAGGTACGACATATATATATATATATATATATATATATATATATATATATATATATATATATATATATATATTAGTATATTTTGGTAGCAGTCTTTCCTGTAGACATATATTATTAAATATGACCGAAAAAGTAAGATTAATAATTCTAACACGAATTTTCTCAATCTTTCGTACATTACGCTTCACTGTTGGAGGTAAATCAAAAATCACTTCTCCAAAATTCATTTTTATTTCTAGTCTGACGCGACACGGGCGCGTTTCGTAAAACTTATTACATTTTCAAAGACTTCACAAATACACAACTGATTAGAACTTACGTCTCTCTGATATTATATCTACATTTGAGTGAGGTGGGAAGGGTGATGTGGCATTAACACAAGACAGAACAGGAGGGGATATTAATAGGGTATTAAAAGTATCAACACAAGACAGAACAGAAACAATGGGTATTGAATAGAAGTGTTTGTAGAAAGCCTATTGGTCCATATTTCTTGATGCTTCTATATTGGAGCGGAGTCTTGAGGTGGGTAGAATATAGTTGTGCAATAATTGGCTGTTGATTGCCAATTATTGCACAACTATATTCTACCCACCTCAAGACTCCGCTCCAATATAGAAGCATCAAGAAATATGGACCAATAGGCTTTCTACAAACACTTCTATTCAATACCCATTGTTTCTGTTCTGTCTTGTGTTGATACTTTTAATACCCTATTAATATCCCCTCCTGTTCTGTCTTGTGTTAATGCCACATCACCCTTCCCACCTCACTCAAATGTAGATATAATATCAGAGAGACGTAAGTTCTAATCAGTTGTGTATTTGTGAAGTCTTTGAAAATGTAATAAGTTTTACGAAACGCGCCCGTGTCGCGTCAGACTAGAAATAAAAATGAATTTTGGAGAAGTGATTTTTGATTTACCTCCAACAGTGAAGCGTAATGTACGAAAGATTGAGAAAATTCGTGTTAGAATTATTAATCTTACTTTTTCGGTCATATTTAATAATATATATATATATATATATATATATATATATATATATATATATATATATATATATATATATATATATATATATATATAAGAAGAATATC
The DNA here is from genome assembly GCF_040958095.1 of Procambarus clarkii. Classification (NCBI taxonomy): domain Eukaryota; kingdom Metazoa; phylum Arthropoda; class Malacostraca; order Decapoda; family Cambaridae; genus Procambarus; species Procambarus clarkii. Next base: position 48,762,754 of record NC_091159.1, on the reverse strand, counting down.
AAACTAAAACTATATAAAACTATAAAATGACATTGTATCCAAAGGAAGGAAGTAAGTGAAATTATATTACACAAGCATATAAGGAGGCATATAATAGTGACCAAGTGACTACATAATGCAAATGGCGATGTAAACATAAGGAAATGACAAGGAAAACTCTGATAAACTAAATGGTCGTTTCGTTAGTGTTGACGACTGAACCGGAGGTAACTATAAATGAAAGACTGACAAATTTTGGAGTAACAGCAGAGGAGACAACTAGCAACACTAGATAAAGTCAAGTTATTAACGAGCACTTGACTGTTGTTGATGAGGACGGGTTGTGTAAACTTGAGAATCAGAGGAATCAAAGTTATGGAACGACCTAAAGGAACAGGTTGTAGAACTGAATTCCATTCATGATTTCAAGTAATAAAGTGCGATCCTGCAGACACAAATATGAGTATACACACTCACTATAATACTCATCGACTACAATGACCCTTGTGGTGGACCCTGATCCCCTTTAACGACCAGGGTGATAGTGGTGGTGGTTGGTAGCGGTGGTTTTATGTGTGGTAGTGGTATGGTGGTGCGTGTGCAGCCCGTCCTCCAAACAAAGGCCCAAAAGTGATTCCATGCACCCGCCAAACCCGCTGTCTATGAATGAAAAGCGGTTTACACACGACTCACAACTGCTGACGTTTGAACACTTCCGGAACAAGTGTTTCACTGACGAATTTTGTTCGAATCACAACGCTATAAATGCTTCACCCACGTACTACAAAAACAAATAATCCCCAACAGAACCTAAACACCTAACCTAACCTATGCCTATATATGCACAATATGCTAATATATTATAATATTAATTTATACTTGAGAAAATTCCCGTTTTGAATGAACAGCATGTTAAAATTTATGAATGCGTCTGTGGGGTCGACCGGTGGATGTAATGGACTTGAGTCGACGACAGGCTGGAGACATCAACGACTCAGCTTGAGGACGGACATATTCCTCTCCCTGTTATCTTGTAATACAACAAATTACATGAGCCCAGTTTGGTGTCCGTGGCGGCCTCAGCTCTGGCGCTAGTCTACACCAGAGGTGGAGGCCAGACCAACCGACACACTATACTCTAGGACACACGCTATATTCCCTTCCCCCTCCCCCCACTAACACACCGAGCTCATACTCATATATTTTGACTAGAATATATGAATGTGGTTATTAACTAATCGTCGATAGTGTTCCAAGATGTTACTGGAAGTATAGATAATGTTCCAAAACTTTATTTAAAATAGTGATATGTGAAGGTCACTGATAACAGTGTTGAGTGATTCTCGTGGTTCACTGTAACCACTTAATACAGTTCGGGATAACTGTTATCATGTTGGAAGGTTACTGTTAATGGTTACAGTGACCAGTTACTGGCACCGCTAGTGGTCGGCAGGCACAGTAGCGTGTACTAGCGGCGGGAAGCAGTGCCAGAGTGCATGACGGTGAGAGTGCTATTAGGGGAACCACTCGAGCCACCACCACTGTCGACGGCTTTCTCCTGCGGCTTAACCACAGCGGTGAAGGTCAGCCCCTCGCTGGCCCCCCTGGCTCAGCCTCTACACGGCACCAACCACACGACGACTCCTCTACACCGTCTGGACGAAAACACTGAACATCACCCATGTTTGTCGTGTAAAGTGAAGGTGGAATGGACGACTACCACCTGGTCGTGGCTGGTCGTCCACCAGCCACATAGAGCGCTGGAGTGAACGACTGTGGAGTACAGTGATCATTACAGAGCCGCAGAACTCAATGTTTTTCAGCATAAAACTGTATTTGCTAACATTTCCTCCATATCTAAAGCCTATTTAGATCATTTGAAACGATTTAGTTTTTTTTAGACTTATTTTGCGTTCTTTTTGTATCGTCTGCTAATTTGCAGTGTTGTTCAGTCCTGTCTGACGGGTCATATATATGTGACAAACGACGGAGGGTCCAGGACAGAGCCCTGAGGCACCGCACTTATAGCTGTTCTACTGATTTGTTCATCTTGTACTAAATATCATTAATTACCTTGTGATAATTTAGCGGTCTGGGTACAGGTGACAGCATGAACAACCCAGCGGGTTTTCTTCCTATTGGGGAGTGTTGTACATGCTGCTATGGCGGTGAGTCCACTTACAGGATGAGTGGCGGTGCCCAATACTGTCACTATGGCGGTGTGTCCACTCACAGGATGAGTGGCGCTGCCCAATACTGTCACTATGGTGGTGTGTCCACTCACAGGATGAGTGGCGCTGCCCAATACTGTCACTATGGCGGTGTGTCCACTCACAGCATGAGTGATGCTGCCCAATACTGTCACTATGGCGGTGTGTCCACTCACAGGATGAGTGACGCTGCCCAATACTGTCACTATGGCGGTGTGTCCACTCACAGGATGAGTGACGCTGCCCAATACTGTCACTATGGCGGTGTGTCCACTTACAGGATGAGTGGCGGTGCCCAATACTGTCACTATGGCGGTATGTCCACTCACAGGATGAGTGACGCTGCCCAATACTGTCACTATGGCGGTGTGTCCACTCACAGGATGAGTGGCGCTGCCCAATACTGTCACTATGGCGGTGTGTCCACTCACAGCATGAGTGACGCTGCCCAATACTGTCACTATGGCGGTGTGGCCACTCACAGGATGAGTGACGCTGCCAAATACTGTCACTATGGCGGTGTGTCCACTCACAGGATGAGTGACGCTGCCCAATACTGTCACTATGGCGGTGTGTCCACTCACAGGATGAGTGACGCTGCCCAATACTGTCACTATGGCGGTGTGTCCACTCACAAGATGAGTGACGCTGCCCAATACTGTCACTATGGCGGTGTGTCCACTCACAGGATGAGTGACGCTGCCCAATACTGTCACTATGGTGGTGTGTCCACTCACAGGATGAGTGACGCTGCCAAATACTGTCACTATGGCGGTGTGTCCACTCACAGGATGAGTGACGCTGCCCAATACTGTCACTATGGTGGTGTGTCCACTCACAAGATGAGTGGCGCTGCCCAATACTGTCACTATGGCGGTGTGTCCACTCACAGGATGAGTGACGCTGCCCAATACTGTCACTATGGCGGTGTGTCCACTCACAGGATGAGTGGCGCTGCCCAATACTGTCACTATGGCGGTGTGTCCACTCACAGGATGAGTGACGCTGCCCAATACTGTCACTATGGCGGTGTGTGCACTCACAAGATGAGTGACGCTGCCCAATACTGTCACACCAATAGATTCAATACGATCTATTTAACCAAAAGATCATATTGAATAGTTGATGGAGTGTAGACACGCCGAGCCTACCACCCAATGACCAGACTTATACAACACGTTCACTTGCGTACTGAGAACACACCATGGGTGCATGGGAACACACCATGGGTGCATGGGAACACACCATGGGTGCATGGGAACACACCATGGGAGCATGAGAACACACCATGGTGCATGAGAACACACCATGGGTGCATGGGAACACACCATGGGTGCATGGGAACACACCATGGGAGCACGAGAACACACCATGGGTGCATGGGAACACACCACAGGCTAGTAGCGAGATCATGCAACAGTTACATAATGAACAAATGGATGTGTTTCATAACAAGAACGAGTAACTGTTGCATGATATAACTTGCAGGTGTTGGATGAGAGACTTGTGTTCCAGTCAACATTCGCTAAAGGACTTGTTTACAGCGTGGAGGAGCGCCATCTGGTGGCAGCACCGCGCCCACCTCTTCTCAAGTCCACTCAATGCTTGACGACGGCGCGCGCCCCTAGTATATATATACTGTACTTCTATTGGTCACCCATCATTAGCCGTCCTAATACAGTTAGATGTAAGTCCTTTTAACCAAGTTACGTTATACTGGTGTGGAGGGTGGCAACTATCCTGGGTGTAGAGCGTCTAAACGCGGCTCATGTTCCCAACTGGAGGATGTATGGCAGCATAAGACTTGTTACACATATACATATGTACCGTATAAATGAGTCAATTGGAGAAATAATAATAAAGATTTTTTCCAGATCACAACATAAGTGCGTTTAATGACACAGGAATTTAATTTCGAACATTTCCTATATGTTAAAACAGAATTAGATCAATTACTTTTTAGATGGTTTACGGGAGAAACAGGAGTGAGTGTGAGGGGACAGTCTGCCAGCACAGCGGGTCCACTACTGCCGTGTCTTAAGGCTGTAACACATTCACCCACACTTGTTACCCACCTTACCCATTCACCCACACTTGCCGGCACCTTATCCACCTTACCCACCTTACCCATTAACCCACACTTGCCAGCACCTTACCCATTAACCCACACTTGCCAGCACCTTACCCACCTCGTCCTGCAGGGAAACCAATTCACATTCTGACCAAATACGTTCCTCCCTTTTTGGAATGGACCAGTTGTAGGCTTTCCTAAACTGGCTCTTCCATTCACGGTTATTAAGGCAAAAGGTTCCTTTAAGAGCTGAGGGATGGAGTTATGAGGAGAAAGCGCCAAGCCATTACGACTATATAGCACTTGGAAGGGATCAGGATAGGTTGTTCGCCTTCCAGGTGTGTGGTTGTGTCGGCTGAGCTCTGCTCTTGTTGCCAGGTGTGTGTGGTGGTCGGCTGTTGCCAGGTGTGTGTGGTGATCGGCTGTTGCCAGGTGTGTGTGGTGATCGGCTGTTGCCAGGTGTGTGTGGTGATCGGCTGTTGCCAGGTGTGTGTGGTGATCGGCTGTTGCCAGGTGTGTGTGGTGATCGGCTGTTGCCAGGTGTGTGTGGTGATCGGCTGTTGCCAGGTGTGTGTGGTGATCGGCTGTTGCTAGGTGTGTGTGGTGGTCGGCTGTTGCCAGGTGTGTGTGGTGGTCGGCTGTTGCCAGGTGTGTGTGGTGATCGGCTGTTGCTGGTGACATGACGGGTGCCCTGTGGCTGTGAGGACAGGGGGGGGGGGAGTCGTCATTGCCTCCTGTGAAGCGGTTATTGACGGCTGGATTAGAGTTCTCCAGCTCGGTTAATTACTCAGCGGTGGAGGTGGTATTGTCTGATATCCTGTGAGTTGATGTAGTTTCCGTCGGGGGCGTCCAGATCATCTCTGCTCATCGGGAAGTCGTCAAGTTTATTGCAGTAGATGTGTTCGCGGCCTTTGTGGGCCGTTGTGCTGGGCGCTCTTTTATGTTGTCCAAAGGTGCAGGTACTGTGGTCGTGTTCGACCACACGGGTGCTACTACTGTGGTCGTGTTCGACCACACGGGTGCTACTACTGTGGTCGTGTTGGACCACACGGGTGCTACTACTGATGTGAGTGTCAATGTTGCACCTTAAGGCAGTGTCTGGGATGCTCCCGTGGTTCTGGTCGCCGTTGGGGATGAGTGCCTCGGGGACGCGGTGCTTGTTGCCTCTCCGCCGCCTCCCTCTCTTCCAGTTGCTGTGTCTTCTGTGGTGGACTGTGGCGGTGCGATGCTGTGGGCTGGGAAGAAGTGTGCGGTGCGTGTCCATGTGGACATCCATGTGATACCGTCTATGTTGGTGCGTGGTCCAGTGCCTCCAGTAGTGGAAGTGGCTGCGTGGTCCAGTGCCTCCAGTAGTGGAAGTGGCTGCGTGGTCCAGTGCCTCCAGTAGTGGAAGTGGCTGCGTGGTCCAGTGCCTCCAGTAGTGGAAGTGGCTGCGTGGTCCAGTGCCTCCAGTAGTGGAAGTGGCTGCGTGGTCCAGTGCCTCCAGTAGTGGAAGTGGCTGCGTGGTCCAGTGCCTCCAGTAGTGGAAGTGGCTGCGTGGTCCAGTGCCTCCAGTAGTGGAAGTGGCTGCGTGGTCCAGTGCCTCCAGTAGTGGAAGTGGCTGCGTGGTCCAGTGCCTCCAGTAGTGGAAGTGGCTGCGTGGTCCAGTGCCTCCAGTAGTGGAAGTGGCTGCGTGGTCCAGTGCCTCCAGTAGTGGAAGTGGCTGCGTGGTCCAGTGCCTCCAGTAGTGGAAGTGGCTGCGTGGTCCAGTGCCTCCAGTAGTGGAAGTGGTTGCGTGGTCCAGTGCCTCCAGTAGTGGAAGTGGCCGCGTGGTCCAGTGCCTCCAGTAGTGGAAGTGGCCGCGTGGTCCAGTGCCTCCAGTAGTGGAAGTGGCTGCGTGGTCCAGTGCCTCCAGTAGTGGAAGTGGCTGCGTGGTCCAGTGCCTCCAGTAGTGGAAGTGGCTGCGTGGTCCAGTGCCTCCAGTAGTGGAAGTGGCTGCGTGGTCCAGTGCCTCCAGTAGTGGAAGTGGCTGCGTGGTCCAGTGCCTCCAGTAGTGGAAGTGGCTGCGTGGTCCAGTGCCTCCAGTAGTGGAAGTGGCTGCGTGGTCCAGTGCCTCCAGTAGTGGAAGTGGCTGCGTGGTCCAGTGCCTCCAGTAGTGGAAGTGGCTGCGTGGTCCAGTGCCTCCAGTAGTGGAAGTGGCTGCGTGGTCCAGTGCCTCCAGTAGTGGAAGTGGCTGCGTGGTCCAGTGCCTCCAGTAGTGGAAGTGGCTGCGTGGTCCAGTGCCTCCAGTAGTGGAAGTGGTTGCGTGGTCCAGTGCCTCCAGTAGTGGAAGTGGCCGCGTGGTCCAGTGCCTCCAGTAGTGGAAGTGGCTGCGTGGTCCAGTGCCTCCAGTAGTGGAAGTGGCTGCGTGGTCCAGTGCCTCCAGTAGTGGAAGTGGCTGCGTGGTCCAGTGCCTCCAGTAGTGGAAGTGGCTGCGTGGTCCAGTGCCTCCAGTAGTGGAAGTGGCTGCGTGGTCCAGTGCCTCCAGTAGTGGAAGTGGCTGCGTGGTCCAGTGCCTCCAGTAGTGGAAGTGGCTGCGTGGTCCAGTGCCTCCAGTAGTGGAAGTGGCTGCGTGGTCCAGTGCCTCCAGTAGTGGAAGTGGCCGCGTGGTCCAGTGCCTCCAGTAGTGGAAGTGGCCGCGTGGTCCAGTGCCTCCAGTAGTGGAAGTGGCTGCGTGGTCCAGTGCCTCCAGTAGTGGAAGTGGCTGCGTGGTCCAGTGCCTCCAGTAGTGGAAGTGGCTGCGTGGTCCAGTGCCTCCAGTAGTGGAAGTGGCCGCGTGGTCCAGTGCCTCCAGTAGTGGAAGTGGCCGCGTGGTCCAGTGCCTCCAGTAGTGGAAGTGGCCGCGTGGTCCAGTGCCTCCAGTAGTGGAAGTGGCTGCGTGGTCCAGTGCCTCCAGTAGTGGAAGTGGCTGCGTGGTCCAGTGCCTCCAGTAGTGGAAGTGGCCGCGTGGTCCAGTGCCTCCAGTAGTGGAAGTGGCCGCGTGGTCCAGTGCCTCCAGTAGTGGAAGTGGCCGCGTGGTCCAGTGCCTCCAGTAGTGGAAGTGGCTGCGTGGTCCAGTGACTCCAGTAGCGGAAGTGGCCGCGTGGTCCAGTGCCTCCAGTAGTGGAAGTGGCCGCGTGGTCCAGTGCCTCCAGTAGTGGAAGAGGCCGCGTGGTCCAGTGCCTCCAGTAGTGGAAGTGGCTGCGTGGTTCAGTGCCTCCAATAGTGGAAGTGGCCGCGTGGTCCAGTGCCTCCAGTAGTGGAAATAGCTGCGTGGTCCAGTGCCTCCAGTAGTGGAAGTGGCCGCGTGGTCCAGTGCCTCCAGTAGTGGAAGTGGCTGCGTGGTCCAGTGACTCCAGTAGTGGAAGTGGCCGCGTGGTCCAGTGCCTCCAGTAGTGGAAGTGGCTGCGTGGTCCAGTGCCTCCAGTAGTGGAAGTGGCCGCGTGGTCCAGTGCCTCCAGTAGTGGAAGTGGCCGCGTGGTCCAGTGACTCCAGTAGTGGAAGTGGCCGCGTGGTCCAGTGCCTCCAGTAGTGGAAGTGGCCGCGTGGTCCAGTGCCTCCAGTAGTGGAAGTGGCCGCGTGGTCCAGTGCCTCCAGTAGTGGAAGTGGCTGCGTGGTCCAGTGCCTCCAGTAGTGGAAGTGGCTGCGTGGTCCAGTGCCTCCAGTAGTGGAAGTGGCCGCGTGGTCCAGTGCCTCCAGTAGTGGAAGTGGCCGCGTGGTCCAGTGCCTCCAGTAGTGGAAGTGGCCGCGTGGTCCAGTGCCTCCAGTAGTGGAAGTGGCCGCGTGGTCCAGTGCCTCCAGTAGTGGAAGTGGCCGCGTGATCCAGTGCCTCCAGTAGTGGAAGTGGCCGCGTGGTCCAGTGCCTCCAGTAGTGGAAGTGGCCGCGTGGTCCAGTGCCTCCAGTAGTGGAAGTGGCCGCGTGGTCCAGTGCCTCCAGTAGTGGAAGTGGCCGCGTGGTCCAGTGCCTCCAGTAGTGGAAGTGGCCGCGTGATCCAGTGCCTCCAGTAGTGGAAGTGGCTGCGTGGTCCAGTGCCTCCAGTAGTGGAAGTGGCCGCGTGGTCCAGTGCCTCCAGTAGTGGAAGTGGCCGCGTGGTCCAGTTCCTCCAGTAGTGGAAGTGGCCGCGCGTGATCGTGTGATGCAGGACCATGCGCGGCGCCTCTGAGGGATGTAGACAGTTCCGACGACTTGTGACTGGTCTCGACGCCCTCGAGGCTCCTAGTTTGTCTCCCCCTCGTGGTGTCGCCCGGGCTGACATGGGGGACTACAACCCGTCGTGGTGGAGGGCGCCTGTGTCGCGGGGCGAGGGGTTCCTGCCCCTGTGCCCCTTCCCGTGCCCCCATGTCCGAGTGCCTGACATGACGGTGTTATACCGTCTCGTGAAGACTGGGCTCTCTGGGAGGTGTACTGTGATAAATATCCTTATCTTCTGTTTCCTGATAATCATCTGTAGTCCTGAGGTAGTTCTCGGGTGCTGGTGTTGTGTTTAGCTGTGTATAGTGTGTGTGTTTGTGTACTAATGTTCCTATGTTTTCCGTGTTATCTCTCTTGTATGGTTTTGGTCTGTTGTGGTGCTCAAGTGCCGTATTATTTTATGTCTATTTATGTATTTTGTTTATACCACATAAATAACATATAAAAAATAAATATGGCACTTGGAAGGGGTCAGGATAAGGATTTGAGATTGGACAAGGGGGGGGGGGGAAAGGAATGTTGCCCAACCTCTTAGACAGTCGGGGATTGAACGCCAACCTGCATGAAGCGAGACCGTCACTCTACCGTCCAGCCCAAGTGGTTGGGCGATTCTTACAATGATTTCCTGAAGTGTTGAGAGCGGCGTCCTCCGCCACACTGAACAATGACACAGATCTCTCCGTACAACACCTGTACTACTGTTACTGTACAGGACTGTAACACCTGTGTTACTGTACAGGACTGTAACACCTGTGTTACTGTACAGGACTGTAACACCTGTGTTACTGTACAGGACTGTAACACCTGTTACTGTACAGGACTGTAACACATGTGTTACTGTACAGGACTCTAACACCTGTGTTACTGTACAGGACTGTAACACCTGTGTTACTGTACAGGACTGTAACACATGTGTTACTGTACAGGACTCTAACACCTGTGTTACTGTACAGGACTGTAACACATGTGTTACTGTACAGGACTGTAACACCTGTGTTACTGTACAGGACTGTAACACCTGTGTTACTGTACAGGACTGTAACACCTGTGTTACTGTACAGGACTGTAACACCTGTTACTGTACAGGACTGTAACACATGTGTTACTGTACAGGACTCTAACACCTGTGTTACTGTACAGGACTGTAACACATGTGTTACTGTACAGGACTGTAACACATGTGTTACTGTACAGGACTGTAACACCTGTTACTGTACAGGACTGTAACACATGTGTTACTGTACAGGACTCTAACACCTGTGTTACTGTACAGGACTGTAACACATGTGTTACTGTACAGGACTCTAACACCTGTGTTACTGTACAGGACTGTAACACATGTGTTACTGTACAGGACTCTAACACCTGTGTTACTGTACAGGACTGTAACACATGTGTTACTGTACAGGACTCTAACACCTGTGTTACTGTACAGGACTCTAACACCTGTGTTACTGTACAGGACTGTAACACCTGCTACTGTACAGGACTGTAACACCTGCTACTGTACAGGACCAGTCCCAGCACCCTTCCTCTTGTTCAACCATCAACACAAAACAGGACTGTTCATGACTGTTCTCTAAAATTTGATAATATTCAGGAATTATATATATTAGACAGACGGGCTGACTAAGGCGAAGACGCTAAAGACTTACATGACCGGTAATGTACATCCTTAACGTGAACACACAAGACGTAATGAGAATACACAACAGTTTGCGAGAACAGGACATAATACACGTCTCTGTGAGACAGTAGAGAGAGATGCAGACGCGCTGCGGCCTTCATCAGGAAGATGGTTGCTAGAGTTCAACGCGAACAAATGCAGGCTAATGAAGATAACAGCGAGAGAAGGAAGTCCCTCGGGGACTTTACAGGGAAAAAATGAGAGATCCCGAGAAAAAATATATATGATGATGTGGACATACATATGGCTCCACACCTGACACCTGGATGACACCTTGACCGCCATCTGGAACACACAGCTGGTCACAGCCTCACTCATACGTCTCTATGTTCACTGTTCCTGCTGTACCACACTGGCAGCACGGCCTTGTGGGTCACTACGGGGGGAGGGGGGGTCACCACCGGGGGGGAGGGGGGGTCACCACCGGGGGGGGGGGGAGGATCACCACGGGGGGGGGGGTCACCACGGGGTGAGGGGGGAGGGCCACCACGGGGGGGGGGGGTAACCAGGAGAAAGTAGCATGAACAACTTTATGGTATGAGAAGGTAACCGGCGTGTGAAGATGGAGGTGGAGGGGGGGGGGAGGTGGAGAGGGGAGGAGGTAGCAGCTCCGGAGTACGTTGGCGACCCCCCCTTCCCAGCCCCCCCCACCACACACCTCAACCATACTTCAAGAATCCCACAATAAGATTAATCCCCAAGCCAGGTAAACCCCTCAACCCAAACTGAAAATTATACACCAATTCCCTGCCTCGAAGTACCTGGCAAAATATTAAACAAAAAATAATAAGAGACTTGTGAAGTACATGGAAGAGGAAGGGAAGTATAACACCAGGCAGCATGGGTTTACACACCACAGAGGGGCCCATACAGCTATAGCCCTCATCTACCAGCATATATAGCCAATATAGTGTCGAAAAAAGATCAGTGTAATATAGTGCTTAGAGACGTTTCGAAAGCCTTCGACAAAGTGTGGCACACAGGCCTAAAATATTAGATATCTGAACTGGGACTCACACAGAGATTTACTGCTACTCTCTGCAGCTTTATAGACAACAGAACTGCTAGGCTTAATATCGGCAGCTACTTGGGTGACGTAATAGAACTGAAAAGTGGAGTACCACAAGGAAGCTGCCTCTCCCCCACTCTATTCAACATATATACAGCTGACCTGCCCCAACCCCAACATGGAGAATACATCACATACGCTGACGATGTCACCCAAATATGCCAACCAGGACCATCAAAGCCGCTACTAGCCGACAAGACCAAGGCGGCAATTGAACTCATAAACAACTTTGAGAAGCAATGGAAAATTAGCTCAAATAAACAAAAGTTTCAGATAATACACATTGCGAAAAGAAACCCAGACCCCATCATCCTTGACAACCGCCCGATCCAATATACGGAGGTCGGCAGAGTACTGGGACTCGTGATCAATAGAACAGGGATAAAAATTCACGTAAGGGACCGACTAAACAAAGCCAAAGCAGCCTTAGGAAAACTAAGGAGATTCCGAAGCCTCAGTACTAACATTCAGATCCACTTATATAAGGCTCTAGTTCGGCCGCATCTAGAGTATCCCCCAGTACCACTACACACCATAAAGAAAACTAACATGCAGAAACTGCAAGCAGTACAAAATAAGGCGCTAAGGAGAGCAGCAAAACACCGTCCCCCATATGATCAGATAATCCAGGAGCTCCATGAACTCCTGAACATACAGCCACTAAACATCAGACTACAGCACCAAGCCATCAGGGTGTGGAACACCATCGAAATGTTAGAGGACCCAATGTTAGAAAGATTACTTCAAGATGAGACGCCCCGCTCCCACAGCTGGTGGCCCAAGATGAGACGCCCCACTCCCACAGCTGGTGGCCCAAGATGAGACGCCCCACTCCCACAGCTGGTGGCCCAAGATGAGACGCCCCACTCCCACAGCTGGTGGCCCAAGATGAGACGCCCCACTCCCACAGCTGGTGGCCCAAGATGAGACGCCCCACTCCCACAGCTGGTGGCCCAAGATGAGACGCCCTACTCCCACAGCTGGTGGCCCAGGATGAGACGCCCCGCTCCCACAGCTGGTGGCCCAAGATGAGACGCCCCGCTCCCACAGCTGGTGGCCCAAATGAGACGCCCCACTCCCACAGCTGGTGGCCCAAGATGAGACGCCCCGCTCCCACAGCTGGTGGCCCAAATGAGACGCCCCGCTCCCACAGCTGGTGGCCCAAGATGAGACGCCCCACTCCCACAGCTGGTGGCCCAAGATGAGACGCCCCGCTCCCACAGCTGGTGGCCCAAGATGAGACGCCCCGCTCCCACAGCTGGTGGCCCAAGAGCCTCGATTTACAAGATGAAAACCCCGCCCCACAGTACATAATTCCCAGATGAAATACTGACCAGAAATCCTTCCCCCAATAATTGGAAAAATTGAGTATGTATGTGTGTATGTGTATAGTTGTGTGTACGCATATGTATACGGGTATATATGTATACGTGTATGTATGAATAACTCAATAAATAATAATAATAAAGAGCCTTAAACAGAACAACATGTGTACTCACCTAGTTGTGTTTGCGGGGGTTGAGCTCTGGCTCTTTGGTCCCGCCTCTCAACCGTCAATCAACAGGTGTACAGGTTCCTGAGCCTACTGGGCTCTATCATATCTACGTTATAAACTGTGTATGGAGTCAGCCTCCACCACATCACTTCCTAATGCATTCCATTTGTCAACCACTCTGACACTAAAAAAGTTCTTTCTAATATCTCTGTGGCTCATATGGGCGCTCAGTTTCCACCTGTGTCCCCTTGTGCGTGTGCCCCTTGTGTTAAATTAAATAGCCTGTCTTTACCTACCATCTCAATTTCCTTTAGAATCTTGAATGTGGTGATCATGTCCCCCCTAACTCTTCTGTCTTCCAGCGAAGTGAGGTTTAATTCTCGTAGTCTCTCCTCGTAGCTCATACCTCTCAGCTCGGGTACTAGTCTGGTGGCAAACCTTTGAACCTTTTCCAGTTTAGTCTTATCCTTGACTAGATATGGACTCCATGCTGGGGCTGCATACTCCAGGATTGGCCTGACATATGTGATATACAAAGTTCTGAATGATTCTTTACTCAAGTTTCTGAATGCCGTTCGAATGTTGGCCAGCCTGGCATATGCCGCTGATGTTATCCTCTTGATATGGGCTGCAGGAGACAGGTCTGGCGTGATATCAACCCCCAAGTCTTTTTCTTTCTCTGACTCCTGAAGAATTTCCTCTCCCAGATGATACCTTGTATTTGGCCTCCTGCTCCCTACACCTATCTTCATTACATTTGGTTGGGTTAAACTCTAACAACCATTTGTTCGACCATTCCTTCAGCTTGTCTAGGTCTTCTTGAAGCCTCAAACAGTCCTCTTCTGTCTTAATCCTTCTCATAATTTTCTAGTACATTATGTACTAGGTGCTCACCTAGTTGTGTTAGCGGGGGCTGAGCTTTGGCTCTTTGGTCCCGCCTCTCAACTGTCAATCAACTGGTGTACAGATTCCTGAGCCTACTGGGCTCTATCATATCTATATTTGAAACTGTGTATGTTAACTACTCTGACACTTACAAAAATATTTGTAATGTCTCTGCGGCTCATTTGGGTACTAAGTTTCCACCTGTGTCCCCTTGTTCGTGTTCCACCCATGATAAAGAGTTTGTCTTTGTCCACCCAATCAATTCCCCTGAGAATTTTGGAGGTGGTTATCATGTCTCTCTTTACTCTTCTGTTTTCCAGGGACGTGTGTGGAAGCATCGGAGTGTGTACATATGAATGCTACACAGTATTCATCTATAGACATCCACATATGGTGAAACACATGTGAAGAACCTCTCACACACTCACAGCTCCCTGACAAGAGGGAGCCAGCTTAGCTTAGCTGCCAACACCCACACATGGTGTCAGCAAAGCGGACAGCCCGCCTGCTTTCATACCTCTCACTGTATTTCCCACTTCTATACTTCCCTTCACCTGTGCCTCTCCTTCCTCTTTACTCCCCGCCCCCCACCCAATACGTGAGGGAATGCCAAAATATTGATGATTTGAGATAATGTCATCAGAAATGTTTAAGAAATGTGTAGTATTTAATTCAACACGATGATCGACGAGAAATGGTTGACAACTGTGGCAAGTGCGCGCAGGTGACTACCCTTACCTGTCCCACCCACACGACAGGTGTGTGTGGGGCGCGCGGCAGGTGTGGGGCGCACGGCAGGTGTGGGGCGCACGGCAGGTGTGGGGCGCACGGCAGGTGTGTGGGCCGGACGACAGATGTGGGGCGCACGGCAGGTGTGGGGCGCACGGCAGGTGTGGGGCCCACGGCAGGTGTGGGGCGCACGGCAGGTGTGGGGGCACGGCAGGTGTGGGGCACACGGTAGGTGTGGGGCACACGGCAGGTGTGGGGGGCACGGCAGGTGTGGGGCACACGGCAGGTGTGGGGGGCACGGCAGGTGTGGGGCACACGGCAGGTGTGGGGCGCACGGCAGGTGTGGGGCCCACGGCAGGTGTGGGGCGCACGGCAGGTGTGGGGGGCACGGCAGGTGTGGGGGGCACGGCAGGTGTGGGAGGCACGGCAGGTGTGGGGGGCACGGCAGGTGTGGGGGGCACGGCAGGTGTGGGGGGCACAGCAGGTGTGGGGTAATACTGCCAGCAACTGGCTCAACTAACAACCTCTCACTCATGACGTAACGATGATTAGTGATAAAAGGGTGAGATAATGCTGACTTATTTATAGGTTAATTATGTAACCAGCTTAACAGTGCTGTAACTTGCTTAGCTAAACGACACTTAGGGTACAGTTGACGGGCCCCAGGCCAAGCCCGGCCTGCCACCACCCACCCAGCTACCCCCCAGGCCAAGCCCAGCCTGCCACCACCCACCCACCTACCCCCCAGGCCAAGCCCAGCCTGCCAGCCTAGCAGCGGCCAACCAGCCAAGACAACAACACCATCCTGAAGGCCACTCAGCCCGTGCTGGAGTCCCACCTAACCTGATGGTCGCCAACAAACAAACACACACAAGGACGTCAACAAAGAACAAACAAACGGATATGAAGGAACTGAAGAGTTGGGAAGCCGTGGAGTGATTGTGCAAGCAGCGGGTTGTGAGGTAACACTAGAGTCATCAACCTCACTCACTATCACTTTCTGAACCCTCCACCACCCTCCACACTACTCATTCAGCACCTACTCATCCCCGCCACTCATCACCACAGGAAGGTCCCGGACCATTCATCAGTACCATCCCCGCCACTCATCACCACAGGAAGGTCCCGGACCATTCATCAGTACCATCCCCGCCACTCATCACCACAGGAAGGTCCCGGACCATTCATCAGTACCATCCCCGCCACTCATCACCACAGGAAGGTCCCGGACCATTCATCAGTACCATCCCCGCCACTCATCACCACAGGAAGGTCCCGGACCATTCATCAGTACCATCCCCGCCACTCATCACCACAGGAAGGTCCCGGACCATTCATCAGTACCGGGCGCGTGACATGACACCTGCCAGTCATCGCTCACTTCTCATTTACGCAACACTACGACCACAAGGCGTATATTGTTGTCACGGACGGCACGTACACGTGTGTGTCGTGTACACGTGTGTCATGTACACGTGTGTCATGTACACGTGTGTGTGTCATGTACACGCGTGTGTGTCGTGTACACGTGTGTTATGTACACGTGTGTGTGTCATGTACACGTGTGTCATGTACACGTGTGTGTGTCATGTACACGTGTGTCATGTACACGTGTGTCATGTACACGTGTGTCATGTACACGTGTGTCATGTACACGTGTGTGTGTCATGTACACGTGTGTGTGTCGTGTACACATGTGTCATGTACACGTGTGTCATGTACACGTGTGTCATGTACACGTGTGTGTGTCATGTACACGTGTGTGTGTCGTGTACACGTGTGTTATGTACACGTGTGTGTGTCATGTACACGTGTGTCGTGTACACATGTGTCATGTACACGTGTGTCGTGTACACGTGTGTCGTGTACACCTGTGTCATGTACACGTGTGTCGTGTACACGTGTGTCATGTACACGTGTGTCGTGTACACGTGTGTGTGTCATGTACACGTGTGTCATGTACACGTGTGTCATGTACACGTGTGTCATGTACACGTGTGTCATGTACACGTGTGTCATGTACACGTGTGTGTGTCATGTACACGTGTGTGTGTCGTGTACACGTGTGTGTCATGTACACGTGTGTCATGTACACGTGTGTGTGTCGTGTACACGTGTGTTATGTACACGTGTGTGTCGTGTACACGTGTGTCATGTACACGTGTGTCATGTACACGTGTGTGTCATGTACACGTGTGTGTCATGTACACGTGTGTGTGTCGTGTACACGTGTTATGTACACGTGTGTGTGTCATGTACACGTGTGTCATGTACACGTGTGTGTGTCATGTACACGTGTGTGTGTCGTGTACACATGTGTCATGTACACGTGTGTGTGTCATGTACACGTGTGTCATGTACACGTGTGTGTGTCATGTACACGTGTGTGTGTCATGTACACGTGTGTGTGTGTCATGTACAAGTGTGTGTGTCATGTATACGTGTGTGTGTGTGTCATGTACACGTGTGTGTGTCATGTACACGTGTGTGTGTCGTGTACACGTGTGTCATGTACACGTGTGTGTGTCATGTACACGTGTGTCATGTACACGTGTGTGTGTCGTGTACACGTGTGTCATGTACACGTGTGTGTGTCATGTACACGTGTGTGTGTCGTGTACACGTGTGTCATGTACACGTGTGTGTGTCATGTACACGTGTGTGTGTCGTGTACACGTGTGTTATGTACACGTGTGTGTGTCATGTACACGTGTGTGTGTCGTGTACACGTGTGTTATGTACACGTGTGTGTGTCATGTACACGTGTGTGTGTGTCATGTACACGTGTGTGTGTGTCATGTACACGTGTGTGTGTGTCATGTACAAGTGTGTGTGTCATGTACACGTGTGTGTGTGTCATGTACAAGTGTGTGTGTCATGTACACGTGTGTGTGTCATGTACACGTGTGTCATGTACAAGTGTGTGTGTCATGTACACGTGTGTGTGTCATGTACACGTGTGTCATGTTCACGTGTGTGTGTGTCATGTACACGTGTGTCATGTACACGTGTGTGTGTCATGTACACGTATGTGTCATGTACACGCGTGTGTGTCATGTACACGCGTGTGTGTCATGTACACGTGTGTGTGTCATGTACACGTGTGTGTGTCATGTACAAGTGTGTGTGTCATGTACACGTGTGTGTGTCATGTACACGTGTGTCATGTTCACGTGTGTGTGTGTCATGTACACGTGTGTCATGTTCACGTGTGTCATGTATGTGTGTGTCATGTACACGTGTGTGTGTCATGTACACGTGTGTGTGTCATGTACACGTGTGTCATGTTCACGTGTGTCATGTATGTGTGTGTCATGTACACGTGTGTGTGTCATGTACACGTGTGTGTGTAATGTACACGTGTGTGTGTAATGTACACGTGTGTGTCATATACACGTGTGTGTCATGTACACGTGTGTGTATCATGTACACGTGTGTGTGTCATGTACACATGTGTGTGTCATGTACACGTGTGTGTGTCATGTACACGCGTGTGTGTCATGTACTCGTGTGTGCGTCATGTACACGTGTGTGTGTCATGTACACGTGTGTGTGTCATGTACACGTGTGTGTGTCATGTACACGTGTGTGTGTCATGTACACGTGTGTGTGTCATGTACACGTATGTGTCATGTACACGTGTGTGTGTCATGTACACGTGTGTCATGTACACGTGTGTCATGTACACATGTGTGTGTCATGTACACGTGTGTGTGTCATATACACACAAAAAACTGCCAATCATTAGAACAACCTTTTAAAATTTCAATAAGAGATCACTTCACATCACATACATGCGAACAATCACATAATAAGGAGTTCCGCCTCAAGAAAGCACATTAGAAAGGTTAAGATGGTACAAAGGTATAGAACATGGCTTGTCTGGGAATTACATGCGATGGGGCACAGAGAGAGACTAATAGAGCTTGACCCAACGACTCAGAGAATAGACATGATAGACACACAATACCAAGGAAAATTAACGGTGGAAAAAATAACTTTACGCAGTAAGAATACAACGAGGTGAGCGCTGACGCTTAGAGACATAAGCCATAGGGATACCGTACAATATTGTCTTAATGTACAACTAGAGCGGCGTGATGAATATTTGTGTATGATGTATATTGTCCAGTATAACCAGTCATGTATGGTGTATATTGTCCAGTACAACCAGTCATGTATGGTGTATATTGTCCAGTACAACCAGTCATGTATGGTGTATATTGTCCAGTACAACCAGTCATGTATGGTGTATATTGTCCAGTACAACCAGTCATGTATGGTGTATATTGTCCAGTACAACCAGTCATGTATGATGTATATTGTCCAGTACAACCAGTCATGTATGATGTATATTGTCCAGTACAACCAGTCATGTATGGTGTATTTTGTCCAGTACAACCAGTCATGTATGGTGCATATTGTCCAGTACAACCAGTCATGTATGGTGTATATTGTCCAGTACAACCAGTCATGTATGATGTATATTGTCCAGTACAACCAGTCATGTATGATGTATATTGTCCAGTACAACCAGTCATGTATGATGTATATTGTCCAGTACAACCAGTCATGTATGATGTATATTGTCCAGTACAACCAGTCATGTGTGACACACCAGCCCGCCAGTAACCGGTTGGGCGCCACATAGACTTGTAGTCCTCACATAAAAGTGTGACATTACATCAGATTTATTACACTTGAACTTAATGTAAGACTTAAGTCAAATATAAGTTTCATTAATATGAATGGACAGTCAAAGTGTAGATGTAGACGTTTACATGTTTATATCACTTAGAATTAGTGTCAGAGTGGTTGACAAATGGAATGCATTAGGAAGTGATGTGGTGGAGGCTGACTCCATACACAGTTTCAAGTGTAGATATGATAGAGCCCAATAGGCTCAGGAATCTGTACACCTGTTGATTGACGGTTGAGAGGCGGAACCAAAGAGCCAGAGCTCAACCCCCGCAAACACAACTAGGTGAATACACACACACACACACATATTAGGTGAGTACATATATATATATAAATATATATATATATATATATATATATATATGTGTGTGTGTGTGTGTGTGTGTGTGTGTGTGTGTGTGTGTGTGTGTGTGTGTGTGTGTGTGTGTGTGTGTGTGTGACTAACAGATGATATCACAGCTCATATAAGACTTGGCTATAAGTATCTCTGGCAGTTCGGCTTGTATAAGGATCTAGATGAAGTAAAGTGTAAAGTGTGTGGACAAAGACAGGGACACACACTCGAACACTATATCTTGGATTGTAGTAAAATTGAGCCATTAAGAGTTAAATCTAAGCTCACTCTGTATGCTATGTCAACCTATCTTATTACCATGGATAAATTACCTGAAATCCTTGCACTGTATCTATATTTCGCTTCCAGTAGATAAACGACATATGAGATTCAGAAACAAGTAGTGTATTGTGAAGACTAATAATAGACAGCAGTTTCCCTACCTGCTTGATGGGGTTCTGGGAGTTCTTCTACTCCCCAAGCCCGGCCCGAGGTCAGGCTCGACTTGTGAGAGTTTGGTCCACCAGGCTGTTGCTTGGAGCGGCCCGCAGGCCCACATACCCACCACAGCCCGGTTGGTCCGGCACTTCTCTTAGAAAACAGTCCAGTTTTCTCTTGAAAATGTCCACGGTTGTTCCGTCAATATTTCTTATGCTCGCTGGGAGGACGTTGAACAACCGCGGACCTCTGATGTTTATACAGTGTTCTCTGATTGTGCCTATGGGACCTCTGCTCTTCACTGGTTCTATTCTGCATTTTCTTCCATATCGTTCACTCCAGTACGTTGTTATTTTACTGTGTAGATTTGGTACTTGGCCCTCAGTATTTTCCATGTGTATATTATTTGGTATCTCTCTCGTCTCCTTTCTAGTGAGTACATTTGGAGAGCTTTAAGACGATCCCAAAAATTTAGGTGGTTTATCGTGTCTATGCGTGCCGTATATGTTTTCTGTATTCCCTGTATTTCAGCAATCTCTCCTGCTCTGAAGGGGAAAGTGAGTACTGAGCAGTACTCAAGACGGGACAGCACAAGTGACTTGAAGAGTACAACCATTGTGATGGGATCCCTGGATTTGAAAGTTCTCGTAATCCATCCTATCATTTTTCTGGCTGACGCAATATTTGCTTGGTTATGCTCCCTAAACGTTAGATCGTCGGACATCATTATTCCCAAATCCTTGACATGCTGTTTTTCTACTATGGGAAGATTCGATTGTGTTTTGTACCCTGTATTATGTTTCAGATCCTCATTTTTGCCGTACCTGAGTACCTGAAATTTATCACTGTTAAACATCATGTTATTTTCTGCTGCCCAATCGAAAACTTTGTTGATATCTGCTTGTAGTTTTTTCAATGTCTTCAGCAGAGGTAATTTTCATGCTGATTTTGGTGTCATCTGCGAAGGATGACACGAAGCTGTGACGTATTTTTGTCTATATCTGTTATGAGAATAAGGAACAGTAGCGGTGCAAGGACTGTACCTTGAGGTACAGAGCTTTTAACTGCGCTTGGACTCGATTTTATTTGATTGACTGTTACTCTTTGTGTTCTGTTCGACAGGAAATTGAGTATCCAGCATCCTACTTTTCCAGTTATTCCCATTGACCTCATTTTGTGTGCTATCACCCCATGGTCACATTTGTCGAACGCCTTTGCGAAGTCCGTGTATACAACATCTGCATTTTGCTTTTCTTCTAGGGCTTCTGTGATTTTGTCATAGTGGTTGAGTAACTGTGACAGAGAGGATCTTCCCGCTCTAAATCCATGTTGTCCTGGGTTGTGTAGCTCATTATTTTCCATAAAACTAGAAATTTGATTCCTAATCACTCTTTCAAAAACTTTATTATGTGTGATGTTAGTGCAACTGGTCTATAAATTTTTGCCAAGACTTTACTACCCCCCTTGTGCAACGGAGCTATATCTGCAGATTTAAGTGCTGCTGGTATCTCCCCTGTATCCAGGCTCTTTCTCCATATTACGCTGAGTGCTCTCGCTACTGGTACTTTACATTTCTTTATGAATATTGAATTCCATGAGTCCGGCCCAGGAGCTGAGTGTATGGGCATATTGTCAATTTCTCTTTCAAAGTCTTCCGAGTTCGTGTTAATATCTGTTATATTATCTGCAGCTTGAATGTCATTCATAAAGAAGCTGTCTGGGTCATCAACTTTCATGTTGTTTATTGGTGTGCTAAACATAGCCTCATACTGGCCTCTTAGAATTTCACTAATCTCTTTGTTGTCCTCTGTGTACGTACCTTCAGTTGTAATTAACGGTCCAATACTGGTCGAGGTTTTTGATTTTGATTTTGCGTATGTGAAAAAATATTTAGGATTTTTCTTTATCTCTTGTATAGCTTTCTGTTCCAATTCCATTTCCTCAGACTCATATGATCGCTTCAACGTTTGTTCTATTTCTTTGATCTCCCTGTTTAGGTTTATATTCCTTGCTTGTGATAGTTGTGTCTGCCGAAGCATTTCCGTTATTTTTTTCCTTCTCCTGTACAGTGGTCTGCGTTCTCTTTCTAGAGTGGTCCTCTTTCTGCCCCTCCTCACAGGCACGTGCTTCAAGCAGACCTTGTAAGCTTCAGCTGTCAGTTGAGCTATTCCCTGCGTGGGAGTTTTGTCGCTTAAGACCGTCTCCCATTGAATGGTTGCAAGGTCTACATTTATTTTTTCCCAGTCGATCCTCTTATTGTTGAAATTGAATTGATTGAATATTCCTTCTCGCTTGTTGGGTCTCTTAGACCTACTACCGTTATTTAGGCTAGTTTGCACTTCAATGAGCTTATGGTCTGAGTATGAAGTATCTGAGATTGTAATGTCTCTGATTAGTTCATCATTGTTTGTGAATAACAGGTCTAGTGTGTTTTCGTTCCTAGTTGGTTCTGTAATCTGTTGATTGAGCGAGAATTTGTCACAGAATCTCAAAAGTTCTCTGACCTGTGGTTGGTTATTTCCCGGGTCGTTCCCTGCTATGATATTTGTGTCTGCCATTCTCCATCTTAGACTCGGTAAATTGAAGTCTCCAAGGAAGATAATATCTGGAGCTGGGTTTGCTAGGTTATCAAGTATGTTCTCTATTTTGTGCATCTGCTCTGTGAATTCCTGAACCGTTCTTCAACCTCAACCTATGACTCTGTAATATCCCCATTGGTCAAACTATTATATATTAGCGATAAGACCTACCATTAATGTATGATGACTTACTGTAAATATATAGCTCTTGTAATAGCACTTTCTCTGTAACTAGCTGACATTGTAACTATAAGGTGTTCCTTGGTGATACCTGGTTGATGGGGTTCTGGGAGTTCTTCTACTCCCCAAGCCCGGCCCGAGGCCAGGCTTGACTTGTGAGAGTTTGGTCCACCAGGCTGTTGCTTGGAGCGGCCCGCAGGCCCACATACCCATCACAGCCCGGCTGGTCCGGAACTTCTTTTAGAAAACAGTCTAGTTTTCTCTTGAAGATGTTCACGGTTGTTCCGGCAATATTAGTGAAGGATAGATGAAATTGTTTATGTAATAATACAGGCGATGAGTCACAATAACGGGGCTAAAGTATGTTGACCAGACCACACACCAGAAGGTGAAGGGACGACCACGTTTCGGTCCGTCCTGGACCATTCTCAAGTCGATCCATAAATTACAAATTTATGTAATAATCTAAAATGAGGTCTGATAAAGACCTTTTGTGCCCTCTGTAATGCTTTTTGCGCTACCGCTCACAGGATGAGTATGGGGTGCACAATAAACTAGCGGCCTCCGGCGGCAACAATTAGGAGAATATAGTTTGTAATTATGGGTGGAGACCCAAGACCATAACTGTCCTGGTGGAGAGAGGTCAACCCTCCCCACCGCCTCACAACACTCACAAAGACCTCCACAACCCCTCACATCAACAACCAGCCACTCACAACACTCACAAAGACCTCCACAACCCCTCACATCAACAACCAGCCACTCACAACACTCACAAGACGGCACATAAGACCCGCTCCTCACTGCACCTGTCCTCTCCCCTGGCACCTCCCAGTACTCTACAGACACGACTAACTCCATTAAAAAGCGAAGTATTAGTGTAGATTAAAGCGCCGTAATATTGACGCATCGCGTCGATAGTAGAGGTGGGTTGGTGGTGAGGGCGGCAGAAGGGCCGCTGCCTCAACGCTGCCTCAACGCTGCCTCAACGCTGCCTCGCCGCTGCCTCAACGCTGCCTCAACGCTGCCTCGCCGCTGCCTCAACGCACACACGAGCAGGCCCAACAGGTGCCACCTCCCCAGACTAACGCCGTCACAAGCATTACAACATTCTCCTCAACAACGCCGCCTTAACAAAAACAAAAGTAATATGAGAGAAAAAATCCACTATCACTTTCACCATGGGACGAAAACCGGCCGCAGGGGCCCTGGAGGGGTGGGGGCAGGCGCCCCCAGCCCCTGGAGGGGTGGGCGAGGCGCCCCCAGCCCCTGGAGGGCTGGGCGAGGCGCCCCCCAGTCCCTGGAGGGCTGGGCGAGGCGCCCCCCAGCCCCTGGAGGGCTGGGCGAGGTGCCCCCCAGCCCCTGGAGGGCTGGGCGAGGTGCCCCCCAGCCCCTGGAGGGGTGGGCGAGGCGCCCCCAGCCCCCTGGAGGGGTGGGTGAGGCGCCCCCCAGCCCCCTGGAGGGGTGGGCGAGGCGCCCCCAGCCCCTGGAGGGGTGGGCGAGGTGCCCCCAGCCCCTGGAGGGGTGGGCGAGGCGCACCCAGCCCCTAGAGGGGTGGGCGAGGCGCCCCCAGCCCCTGGAGGGGTGGGGGGAGGCGCCCCCAGCCCCTGGAGGGGTGGGCGAGGTGCCCCCAGCCCCTGGAGGGGTGGGCGAGGCGCCCCCAGCCCCTGGAAGGGTGGGCGAGGCGCCCCCAGTACCCAGTAACTCCTCACATGGGTGAGGAGTTACCTATCAGGCAGGAGCCAGAGAGTGACAGTGAGGGGCGAGTACAGTAAGAATCTTGCATGTTGATAACTGCAGATGATGCAAAACTCTCTGACTCTTGAAGAATTTCATCTCCCAAATGATACCTTGTATCTGGCCTCCTGCTTCCTACACCTATCGCCATTATATTACATTTGCTCGGGTTAACCTCTAACAACCATTTGTTGGGCCATTCCTTCAGTTTGTCCAGGTCTTCTTGAAACCTCAAGCTGTCCTCCTCTGTCTTAATAATTTATTCCTTCTCATAATTTTGGCGTCGTCAGCAAACATTGAGAGGAATGAATCTGTACCCTCTGGAAGATCATTTACGTATATCAGAAACAGGATAGGTCCGAGTAGAGAGTCCTGAGGGACTCCACTGGTGACTTCACGCCAATCTGAGGTCTCACTCCTCACTGTAACTCTCTGCTTCCTATTGCTTAGGTACTCCCTTATCCACTGGAGCACCTTACCAGCTACACCTGCCTGTCTCTCCAGCTTATGCACCAGCCTCTTATGGGGTACTGTGTCAAAGGGTTTCCGACAGTCCAAAAAAATGCAGTCCGCCCATCCTTCTCTTTCTTGCTTAATCTTTGCCACCTGATGGTAGAATTCTATTAAGCCAGTCAGGCAAGATTTACCCTCCCTGAACCCATGTTGACGGGTTGTCACGAAGTCTCTTCTCTCCAGATGTGTTACCAGGTTTTTGCTCACGATCTTCTCCATCACCTTGCATGGTATACAAGTTAAGGACACTGGCCTGTAGTTCAGTGCCTCTTGCCTGTCACCCTTTTTGTATATTGGGACCACATTCGCCGTCTTCCATATTTCTGGTAGGTCTCCCGTCTCCATTGACTTACTATACACCTTGGATAGTGGCAAAGTATTTCTGCACACACTCTTTCAGTACCAATGGTGACATTCCGTCCGGACCAACAGCCTTTCTCACGTCCAGATCCAACCGATGCCTCTTTACCTCATCTCGGGTAATTTCGAACCCTTCCAAGGCCTCCTGGTTTACTGCCACCTTTCCTAGCTCAAGGACTTCACCTCGATCTATTATGAAGTCCTCCTGGAATCTCTTGTTGAGTTCTTCACACACCTCTTTGTTATTCTCTGTGTACCTGTCTGTCCTCACCCGCTTTAAGTTTCATCATCTGTTCTTTCACTGTTGTTTTCCTCCTGATGTGGTTGTGGAGTAGTTTTGGTTCGGTCTTGGCTTTATTTCCTATATCATTTTCATACTGTCTCTGCTTCTCTTCTCACACTGAGGTACTCGTTCCTGGCTCTCTGGTATCTCTCTCTCTGCTTTCTGCTGTTCTGATATTACAGAAGTTCCTCCACGTCCTTTTGTTCCTTTCCTTTGCTTCTATACATGCCCTATTAAACTATGCATTCTTCTTTTGCTTCTCATTTATTTTATGTTGGGGTCGGGATAAACCTGTTTACAGCCTCCTGACACTTTTGGCTGACACAGTCCATTATGTCTTGTACGGTCTTAGTTCTGAGTTCTGTGTCCTACGGTATTTCTGTTAGGAATTCTCATTTCCTGATAATTTCCCTTTTGATACGCCAGCCCATTGATTTCTAGTTCTTGTGGGGAAAGATTACTCCTAGCTCTACCAGGTACTCAAATATCGGTACGCTGTGATCATTCATTTCCAAGGGGAATACCAGCTTAACTTTCCTTATATACGACTCATTCAGGGTAAATATCAGATCTAGCATTGCTGGTTCGTCTTCCCCTCTCATTCTTGTTGGTCCCTTAATGTGTTGGCTTAGAAAGTTTCTTGTTGCCACGTCCAGCAGCTTAGCTCTCCATGCGGGTCTCTGTTCTCCCAGTCTATCTTCCCCGTGAATGAAGTCTCTCTAAGTTAGCAGTCTTGATCTATTCCTGCTAGCGACATAACCTGCTCTCTCTATTATATTAATGGTGGCCATGTTGTTTCTATCATATTCCTGTCTGAGTCTTCTATTACTTGGTGGCGGGTTATATATGACTAATACTATAAGTTTTTGTCCCCCAGTTGCTATGTATGTGTGTGTGTGTGTGTGTGTGTGCTCACCTATTTGTACTCACCTATTTGTGCTTGCGGGGGTTGAGCTTTGGCTCTTTGGTCCAGCCTCTCAACTGTCAATCAGCTGGTGTACAGATTCCTGAGCCTACTGGGCTCTATCATATCTACACTTGAAACTGTGTATGGAGTCAGCCTCCACCACATCACTGCCTAATGCATTCCATCCGTTAACTACTCTGACACTGAAAAAGTTCCTTCTAATGTCCCTGTGGCTCATGTGGGTACTCAGTTTCCACCTGTGTGTGTGTGTGTGTGTGTGTGTGTGCGCGCGCGCGCACCCGCGCGTTGGTGTGCGCAGGGCACAAAATCAGTTACGACCAGCACTAACTAGACACAAGCATGAGATAAGCTCCCGCGCGCGTGTGTGCGAGCGTGCGTGTGCGGGCGCATGTGCTTCCCATCTTATGCGGGTTAGCTGGAAGTTACGGCACAGACACACAGACAGACGCTCAAGAAACAAGTACAAGACACATGTGAGCACAAGCAGGTGTGGGTACACAACAACAACAACGGGTTTAAAGACACTCGAGCATGAAGACACCTCAGCACTTGAGCGCTAAGACACCTCAGCCCTTGAGCGCTAAGACACCTCAGCACTTGAGCGCTAAGACACCTCAGCACTTGAGCGGGAAGACACCTGAGCACTTGAGCGGGAAGACACCTGAGCACTTGAGCGGGAAGACACCTGAGCACTTGAGCGGGAAGACACCTCAGCCCTTGAGCGCTAAGACACCTCAGCACTTGAGCGGGAAGACACCTCAGCACTTGAGCGGGAAGACACCTCAGCACTTGAGCGCTAAGACACCTCAGCACTTGAGCGCTAGACACCTCAGCACTTGAGCGGGAAGACACCTCAGCACTTGAGCGGGAAGACACCTCAGCACTTGAGCGCTAGACACCTCAGCACTTGAGCGGGAAGACACCTCAGCACTTGAGCGCTAAGACACCTCAGCACTTGAGCGCTAAGACACCTCAGCACTTGAGCGCTAAGACACCTCAGCACTTGAGCGCTAAGACACCTCAGCACTTGAGCGCTAAGACACCTCAGCACTTGAGCGCTAAGACACCTCAGCACTTGAGCGCTAAGACACCTCAGCACTTGAGCGCTAAGACACCTCAGCACTTGAGCGGGAAGACACCTCAGCACTTGAGCGGGAAGACACCTCAGCACTTGAGCGCTAAGACACCTCAGCACTTGAGCGCTAAGACACCTCAGCACTTGAGCGGGAAGACACCTCAGCACTTGAGCGGGAAGACACCTCAGCACTTGAGCGGGAAGACACCTCAGCACTTGAGCGCTAAGACACCTCAACACTTGAGCGGGAAGACACCTCAGCACTTGAGCGGGAAGACACCTCAGCACTTGAGCGGGAAGACACCTCAGCACTTGAGCGGGAAGACACCTCAGCACTTGAGCGGGAAGACACCTCAGCACTTGAGCGGGAAGACACCTCAGCACTTGAGCGGGAAGACACCTCAGCACTTGAGCGCTAGACACCTCAGCACTTGAGCGGGAAGACACCTCAGCACTTGAGCGCTAGACACCTCAGCACTTGAGCGGGAAGACACCTCAGCACTTGAGCGGGAAGACACCTCAGCACTTGAGCGCTAGACACCTCAGCACTTGAGCGGGAAGACACCTCAGCACTTGAGCGGGAAGACACCTCAGCACTTGAGCGCTAGACACCTCAGCACTTGAGCGGGAAGACACCTCAGCACTTGAGCGGGAAGACACCTCAGCACTTGAGCGGGAAGACACCTCAGCACTTGAGCGGGAAGACACCTCAGCACTTGAGCGGGAAGACACCTCAGCACTTGAGCGGGAAGACACCTCAGCACTTGAGCGGGAAGACACCTCAGCACTTGAGCGCTAAGACACCTCAGCACTTGAGCGCTAAGACACCTCAGCACTTGAGCGCTAAGACACCTCAGCACTTGAGCGGGAAGACACCTCAGCACTTGAGCGGGAAGACACCTCAGCACTTGAGCGGGAAGACACCTCAGCACTTGAGCGCTAAGACACCTCAGCACTTGAGCGCTAAGACACCTCAGCACTTGAGCGCTAAGACACCTCAGCACTTGAGCGGGAAGACACCTCAGCACTTGAGCGGGAAGACACCTCAGCACTTGAGCGCTAGACACCTCAGCACTTGAGCGGGAAGACACCTCAGCACTAATGAGCAGCAGACAGAGAAACTCTCCTGCATTATCCCACCTCAAATTTGGCCAGAGAAAATATATAAAAAAACCGAACTCTCTCTGAAAGGCAAAAACTGGTCAGCAGGTTGTAGGAAGTAGATAACAAACCTGCTGAGGACAGCAACTTAACAAGTTGGCAGCAGTTGGGCCCCACAAGTTGATACCAAGACGAGCCCAAGTTGGCAACACGCCTCCACAATAACATTAAAATACATATTGTTTAATGACCAAGAGAAGACCGTGTATGACAGAACCCGAGGAAGGAAGTGAAGTGAGCCGGAGCAGGCTGGCTCCCTCACGTCACTCACAGCTCAATATTATCAAGCTGTCAACAGCATTAACAGAGAGAAATATAATAGTGAGAGAGCAAAGGTTTCTGATTACCATTCAGGGAAGAGGTTTATGAGTTTTTGGGGAGAAATTATAAAGAGTTTATGTTAAGAGGATAAGGAACGTTAGGGACGATTACTGTGGGTCTGGGTACTATGGGGCCCTAGGTACTCTGGGGTCTGGGTACTCTGGGGCCCTGGGTACTCTGGGTACTCTGGATCTGGGTACTATGGGTCTGGGTACTATGGGGCCCTAGGTACTCTGGGGTCTGGGTACTCTGGGGCCCTGGGTACTCTGGATCTGGGTACTATGGGTCTGGGTACTATGGGTCTGGGTACTATGGGTCTGGGTACTATGGGGTCTGGGTACTATGGGTCTGGGTACTATGGGGTCTGGGTACTCTGGATCTGGGTACTATGGGTCTGGGTACTATGGGGTCTGGGTACTATGGGTCTGGGTACTATGGGTCTGGGTACTATGGGTCTGGGTACTATGGGGTCTGGGTACTATGGGTCTGGGTACTATGGGGCCCTGGGTACTATAGGGTCTGGGTACTCTGGGTCTGGGTACTCTGGGTCTGGGTACTATAGGGTCTGGGTACTATGGGGTCTGGGTACTATGGGTCTGGGTACTATGGGTCTGGGTACTATGGGTCTGGGTACTCTGGATCTGGGTACTCTGGGTCTGGGTACTATGGGGTCTGGGTACTCTGGATCTGGGTACTATGGGTCTGGGTACAATGGGGTCTGGGTACTATGGGGTCTGGGTACTATGGGTCTGGGTACTATGGGGCCCTGGGTACTATAGGGTCTGGGTACTCTGGGTCTGGGTACTCTGGGTCTGGGTACTCTGGGTCTGGGTACTATAGGGTCTGGGTACTATGGGGTCTGGGTACTATGGGTCTGGGTACTCTGGGTCTGGGTACTATGGGGTCTGGGTACTCTGGATCTGGGTACTATGGGTCTGGGTACTATGGGGTCTGGGTACTATGGGTCTGGGTACTATGGGTCTGGGTACTATGGGTCTGGGTACTATGGGTCTGGGTACTATGGGGTCTGGGTACTATGGGTCTGGGTACTATGGGGTCTGGGTACTATGGGGCCCTGGGTACTATAGGGTCTGGGTACTCTGGGTCTGGGTACTCTGGGTCTGGGTACTATAGGGTCTGGGTACTATGGGGCCCTGGGTGGTCTGGGTACTCTGGGTCTGGGTACTATGGGTCTGGGTACTCTGGGTCTGGGTACTATGGGGTCTGGGTACTCTGGATCTGGGTACTATGGGTCTGGGTACTATGGGGCCCTGGGTACTATGGGTCTGGGTACTCTGGGTCTGGGTACTATGGGTCTGGGTACTCTGGGTCTGGGTACTATGGGGTCTGGGTACTCTGGGTCTGGGTACTATGGGGTCTGGGTACTCTGGGTCTGGGTACTATGGGTCTGGGTACTCTGGGTCTGGGTACTCTGGGTCTGGGTACTCTGGGTCTGGGTACTCTGGGTCTGGGTACTATGGGTCTGGGTACTCTGGGTTTGGGTACTATGGGGTCTGGGTACTCTGGGTCTGGGTACTATGGGTCTGGGTACTCTGGGTCTGGGTACTCTGGGTCTGGGTACTCTGGGTCTGGGTACTCTGGGTCTGGGTACTATGGGGTCTGGGTACTATGGGGTCTGGGTACTCTGGGTCTGGGTACTATGGGGTCTGGGTACTCTGGGTCTGGGTACTATGGGTCTGGGTACTCTGGGTTTGGGTACTCTGGGTCTGGGTACTCTGGGTCTGGGTACTATGGGGTCTGGGTACTCTGGGTCTGGGTACTATGGGGTCTGGGTACTCTGGGTCTGGGTACTATGGGTCTGGGTACTCTGGGTCTGGGTACTATGGGGTTTGGGTACTCTGGGTCTGGGTACTCTGGGTCTGGGTACTATGGGGTCTGGGTACTCTGGGTCTGGGTACTATGGGGTCTGGGTACTCTGGGTCTGGGTACTATGGGTCTGGGTACTCTGGGTCTGGGTACTATGGGGTCTGGGTACTCTGGGTCTGGGTACTATGGGGTCTGGGTACTCTGGGTCTGGGTACTATGGGTCTGGGTACTCTGGGTCTGGGTACTATGGGGTTTGGGTACTCTGGGTCTGGGTACTCTGGGTCTGGGTACTATGGGGTCTGGGTACTCTGGGTCTGGGTACTCTGGGTCTGGGTACTCTGGGTCTGGGTACTCTGGGTCTGGGTACTATGGGGTCTGGGTACTCTGGGTCTGGGTACTATGGGTCTGGGTACTCTGGGTCTGGGTACTATGGGGTTTGGGTACTCTGGGTCTGGGTACTCTGGGTCTGGGTACTATGGGGTCTGGGTACTCTGGGTCTGGGTACTATGGGGTCTGGGTACTCTGGGTCTGGGTACTCTGGGTTTGGGTACTCTGGGTCTGGGTACTCTGGGTCTGGGTACTCTGGGTCTGGGTACTCTGGGTCTGGGTACTCTGGGTCTGGGTACTCTGGGTCTGGGTACTATGGGTCTGGGTACTATGGGTCTGGGTACTATGGGGCCCTGGGTACTCTGGATCTGGGTACTCTGGGTCTGGGTACTATGGGGTCTGGGTACTATGGGTCTGGGTACTATGGGATCTGGGTACTATGGGGCCCTGGGTACTCTGGGTCTGGGTACTCTGGGTCTGGGTACTATGGGTCTGGGTACTATGGGTCTGGGTACTATGGGTCTGGGTACTCTGGGTCTGGGTACTATGGGTCTGGGTACTCTGGGTCTGGGTACTATGGGGCCCTGGGTACTCTGGGTCTGGGTACTCTGGGTCTGGGTACTCTGGGTCTGGGTACTATGGGGTCTGGGTACTATGGGTCTGGGTACTCTGGGGCCCTGGGTACTCTGGGTCTGGGTACTCTGGGGCCCTGGGTACTCTGGGTCTGGGTACTATGGGTCCTGGGTACAACCTGACATCCTTGAACATGGGGACACTCATACGGTAGGTCTATGTATCTATGTGTCTTACAGAGTTTCTCTCCCATGATACATGGACACGTGAAGACCTGTGTGTCATTCCCAACACCTGCCGAGTTGTTGTTGTTGTTGTTTAAGCTTCAGCTTCTGGGAACAAAACGTTCCAAGTAGCACGGGCTATGGTGAGCCCATAGAGTGTAACCTGCCGAGCTTGTGTCCTCCTATGGCAAGAATGTCGCCCTACATCCTAAACACACATTTAAATAAAGTATTTGATTATGTATTCATTGACTTTCTAACTGATCAGCTAGAAACTGCTGACATAATTGGCAGAGAAGACTGGTTACTCAACTACGCTTTGTAGTTGAGTAAGTTCTTCCTCTCCTTCCATCTCCCCCCCCTCCTCCCCCCTCTCCCCTACCCCCCCTCCCCTACCTCCTCTCCCCTACCCCCTTTCCCTCAAGGCATCACACTGGATGTTCCAGCTTAGTCTTGTGGGTGAGATAGAGTTGAGTCACAGGTGTAACAGTGCTAGCGATGATACAATGGTTTATTCATAATGTGATCATTCTCAGGCCGAGTGTCAGACTCATCCCCTCCATATGAGGTGTTTGTCTGTCTTGTCTGACTGATCGATAGTCAACAATTATGATTATTTTTTGGCAGTGTGAGGGGCTGTTTTAGGTAGAAGTTGTGTAGGTGAGGAGGTGAGGGAGTACCTAGGGAGGAGGCTTTTGTTGTCTCCCCCTCCTCCCCCCCCCTCACCGAGAGGCCTAGCGGCTAACCTATGAACTATATTCTGGCGGGAAGAAAGCACAGGTGCTTAAGCCAATAGCAGTTCAGCTTGAGTTAGCTAGTCTGCTCTGATTGGTTGAGAGCCAGAAGTTGAATGAGACAGGTGGGAAGTTTAGGAGTCAGAAGAGGTCATTCAGTACTCACCTAGTTGTGCTTGCGGGGGTTGAGCTCTGGCTCTTTGGTCCCGCCTCTCAACCGTCAATCAGCTGGTGTACAGATTCCTGAGCCTATTGGGCTCTATCATATCTACATTTGAAACTGTGTATGGAGTCAGCCTCCACCACATCACTGCCTAATGCATTCCACCTGTTAACTACTTTGACAGTGAAAAAGTTCTTTCTAACGTCCCTGTGGCTCATGTGGGTACTCAGTCTCCACCTGTGTTCCCTTGTTCGCGAACCACTCGTATTAAATTGTTAAATAGTTTGTCTTAATTTACCCTGTGAAATCCTCTGAGAGTTTTATAGGTAGTGATCATGTCTACCCCTAACTCTTCTGCCTTCCAGTGTTGTAAGGTTTAGTTCCAGAATTTTTTTTTTTTTTTGAGATATATACAAGAGTTGTTACATTCTTGTACAGCCACTAGTACGCGTAGCGTTTCGGGCAAGTCCTTAATCCTATGGTCCCTGGAATACGATCCCCTGCCGCGAAGAATCGTTTTTTATCGTTTTAAAATCTTTCCTCGTAGCTCATTCCTCTTAGCTCTGGGACTAAGAGGAACTGGACACCCCCCCAGACATGTGTCCAGCTGTGTCCTGCACCACCCCCAGACATGTGTCCTGCTGAAGGAATACACAAACTACCTATTTACAACACCTCATACATTCTTCCTTATTACTGTTGCTGGAACGAAATAATTTATTATTATTTTTATGACATATTTTTACTTTTTAGAGTTGTGTTTACTTTAGTGTTGTTCACTGCCACAGTTCAACACAACAGGTTGTTCAAGTGTTACACACTAGTCCCTGTGACGGTGTACCAGAGCCGCCTCGAACGTTGGTACAACGTTGGAACAAGTTTTAACAACTACTAACCAGGGGCCAGATTCACGAAAGCACTTACCCAAGCACTTACGAACCTGTACATCTTTCCTCAATCTTTAACGGCTTTGGTTACATTTATTTAACAGTTTACAAGCATGAAAACTTGCCATTCAACTGTTGTTATTGTTATAAACAGCCTCCTGGTGCTTCGGAGCTCATTAACTGTTTAATAATTGGGAACAAAGCCGCCAAAGATTGAGAAAAGATGTACACGTTCGTAAATATTTGCGTAAGTGGTTTCGTGAATCTGGCCCCCTCTTATAACAACCAATATAGAAAGTTGTAACAACGTTCTAATACGTCATAAACACGTTAAGCCAAGACGTAACAACTTTATTACAAGTTGTAACAAGCGGAAAATAGAGAAAGTTTCGGTTTGTGTTTCCAGGGTTGCCGTCCCTTGAAGTGTGGGTGGTGTTGTTGCAGCTATAAGAGTGCCAGGAACCATGGATGGTAGTGTACTACCCTTGAGGTGTGGGTGGTGTTGTTGCCGCTATAAGAGTACCAGGAACCATGGATGGTAGTGTACTACTCATGTAATACTTGTTATGTGGTCGGTGTACACCTGTGGCTCTCCACACCCACACACACCTGTCAACTCTCAGCCCAGACGGAACGCAGCACAATACTGGCACTCCTCTCTTGTACCTATTACATGTAACTCTACTACACAGTGATCTACAACCACCTCCTACCTCCCGCCTCGGCTTATATTGTCACCACTGAGAGAGAAATAATGGTATAAACCCATTGCCTGACTGCATATCTCTCACTCTCCGGACTATGTCTCCTACCCTCGTCCCTGGAAAATATTCCCTATTTATAGTGAGAGTTGGAGCATCAAGGAGCAGCATGCTCACCCACGCTTCCCACTCCCCAACACCCGTAATCATCCCATGTTTTTTGGTTATAATTTACAGCGTTCCTCCGTACAGGGTACACGCTCAAGCGTCCCTCTTAGGTCCCTCTCAAGTTCTCTTTCTGTAGCACGTAGACGTGTTCCGGTGTCTCAACCACCACCTTCCTGGTGATTAGTCCCCCTCCTTCGCTGTGGTTCTAACTCCTTGTTTATCAGCCACTCTCCTGCTGGATATCCTTCCGACTTACATTCTTGTGCTCCATTACAGGTCTGACCTGCGCCCTCAGCCTGTAGCTGCCCTCAGGTCGAGGCAGGGCTGTGAGGGGTTGAGGCGAGGACCTCCTGCCTCTCACTCATGATGGACACTGAGACACGACTGAGACAAGAGCACACCTCACCCCGAGGTGCACTTCTCCCACCACATAACCTTCTCTCTCTTACCTACCAATGCCAGCTTATATCTGCCACTAATACCACAACAACAATCATAACTCTACAATAACCACCACCATCACCTCAATACACTCACAATCACCATCACAACCACACTACCACAACAACCACTACCACTACCGTCCTCTTACCACACCACACAATCTTCCCCAAACAAGCCACTGTTGTGAGACAACCCGTCTTAAAAACCACCATTTTCTTACGTCACACAAAGCAAAAACTTAAGGCACTTTCTATCTTATCTGAGAACTGGACAAAGTGGGAGACTTTAATAAAATAGCATTAAAAATATACAAGTGGAAAATTTATATATATGCGTATAAATATATATATCAATTTTCCACTTGTATATATGTTTAATGTTATTTTTAAGACGAGACAGAAAGTGTTATGATTAGTGTAAAGTGTTACAACCACGGACATAATGAGTTATGTGTTTGTTGTACTGTAGTGACCTATTTGTTGGCCAGCCTGGCATATGCCGCTGATGTTATCCTCTTGATATGTGCTTCAGGGGACAGGTCTGTGTGCACTTGTGTGTGTGCTCTCACAGTACTCTCAGGGCTCTATCTTGGACTCATCAGGGAGTTGAAGTTCCACTGCTGTTCCTCTTAAGAGCTGAGACCCCGAGAGCTTAAATTAAGAGAAAAATAGATGATAGACTATTCCATCTCAATAGTTTCCCAGTGGGAATTTGAACTATGAGGAGAAAGTGTGAAGCCATTAAGCCCAGTGGGAGAGAAACTTCGTCAGTTAACCCTGGAACTGTAAACCTGTGGCGGGTTTACAACCCGAAACGTTTGCTCGAAACGTTTGCCCGAAACGCTATGCGTACTAGTGGCTTTAGGTATTGTATGTACTACCTCTATCTTTAAATCTAACAGAATATTTGTACTGTAGCTCTGCAACTATGTATGTACTTTTCCTAAATAAATTATTATTATTATTATTATTATTAATGTGTTCGGCTGTGAAAATTTAAAACATTACCAGATTAATTAAATAAAAGTAATTGTAAAGTATGCACAAAGTTATTTACACGAGAAAATGTAATATAGCAGAGGTTTCTGGGTAGGAAAGTTTTCCTGAACTGACCATGTGTGGGATGTTGGCCACACTGTTCTGGTGAAGACATCAGTACTGCCAAGTCTACCCGGCGCTGCTCGGGCACCCGCATTACTAGCAGTAATAAATATTATGTTTTTATTTGTTCCAATTTCCAACTTATTTCATCAAAATAATGATTTAGCTTTTAAATTAAAAACTAATCAAATTGAAATTAATTTCAATTGTTATAAAGTATTATAGTTTTCAATGAACGAAACAAATGACTAATAATATGTATTCCAGATTTTGGCATTATTTCTATTTTTAATATAATCTTATGTAAAAATATAAAATTTAAAGCATGTGTGAATAATGAGTGTTTAGAGTTATGACATAAGTGATGCAACCTCTCCCACGCCACCTCCCTCCCACACAATGACCCAAGCATCCCACTGCTCATCCCACCTGCACTCTGAACCACTCACTCACAACACTGGGCCGTCCGGTCACACTTCACCGCAACAACCAAATGATAACTGTCCAAGAAACTCTTTAAACTGCATTTCCTCGCAGGTGGAAGATGGTGAGAAGCTGGAGTCATCCCAGACTGGCGCATCAGTCATTCACCCCTAAACATTCGCACATGTTTTGAGAAACCATGACTCAACACGGCTTCTTTATAATGTTTAACGTTATAAGTCGGCAGCTTCCGCCGCCGCCACCACCACCACCAGCCTCCCAACATGAACCACAACCTCGTCTACAACACTCAACACAACTCTCCAGGTGAGTATAATCGCCCACAACACAAATTATCCAAAAATATAATTTGTGATAACCAATATGCCATTGATCAATTAACCATTGATCTGCCTGAGATGAGATAAGCACACACCTGAAGGAGCCTCGCTCCTCCACACTACTGTTCCACAAGCAGGACGCCAGTAGACACAGACAGAAGTCAAAGAAACATTGATGAAGTTTCCAAATTAAAGATCTAGTTAATATCAGCCTGTGATATATGGCTTGCAGTTTTGTTTCTCCTGTGAGCCCTCAACCGCTCCAGGCATGACAGTCGCCCTCGTTCTGGGATGATCTTTGTCGATTTGCGTTTAACATTCTCCAGAGCAGACGTGTCCTGACGACGAGGGGCGAGATTCACGAAGCAGTTATGCAAGCACTTACGAACGTGTACATCTTTCTTCAATTTTTGACGGCGTTGGTTACACTTATTAAACAGTTAATGAGCTCCAAAGCACCAGGAGGCTGTTTATAACAATTACCACAGTTGATTGGGAGGTTTTCATGCTTGTAAGCTGTTTAATAAATGTAACCAAAGCCGTCAAATATTGAGGAAAGATGTACAGGTTCGTAAGTCCTTGCGTAAATGCTTCGTGAATCTGGCCCGAGGTCTCCAAGCTTGGGTACAGTAGTCTAGATGTGATGGCACCAGAGACTTGTACGGTTAACATTTAACTTAACGATGGTAATGAATAATCAGGTGTAGGTGCTCCGTCAGTGAACGAGGCAAGACTTAACACAACCAATATCTGCTTGGCAACAACAAATAATAATATTCTTAAATGGCAAAACAGTATTTATGTTACTAACTACTGGACAAGCTGACATGACTTGTCATACCTACAGAACCCTCAGAAGCGATGTCACTAGCCTGTGAGGGCCAGGAGGCTCAAGGTTGTGGCTCACTTGTCTCAACAACCAACAGGAAGGTGATTATTATGGCCATGAGTGGGTCAGCCCTCGTCAGTGCTCCCTCCCGCGGGCTTGTTCAACGACCTCACTCCGTCCTCCATCTTGTGTTCCTGGATGTACTCGTGTCTCAAACATGTTCACTCACTCAACTCCAAGAGTACATACTATCAAATGGCAGTCTGTGTACTCACCTAGTTGTGCTTGCGGCGGTTGAGTTATGGCTCTTTGGTCCCGCCTTTCGATTGACAAACAACTTATGTAGATTCCTGAGCCTACTGGGCTCTATCATATCTACATTTGAAACTGTGTATGGAGTCAGCCTCCACCACATCACTGGCTAATGCATTCCATTTGTTAACTACTCTGACACTGAAAAAATTGTGTGCTAAGTTTCCACCTGTGTTCCCTTGTTCGTGTTCCACACGTGCTAAACAGTTTGTCTTTGTCCACCCTATCAGTTCGTCTGATAATTTTGTTGGTGGTTATCATGTCTCCTCTTACTCTTCTGTCTTCCAGGACCGTAAGGTTTAATCCCGCAGCCTTTCCTCGTAACTCATACCTCTCAATTCTGGGACTAGTCTGGTGGCATACCTCCGAATCTACTCTAACTTTGTCTTGTGTATAACTTTAAGAAACAAATCAGGCCACATCAATACTTCCCAGCTGTGAGCGCTTAACAGGAGATGAATTAGAATGTAAAATCCCACATACTCGCAGCACCAAGAAATGCACAGATTTGAGAAGAGCAAACATCTGTTATTTTATTTTTCCATTAAATTTGGAACGAATGGTCGAGCGTGCGTGTGCAAATAGACCGGTGCTCTGGAGTTGAGAAATGTGCTAATTTTAATTAAAACGGCTTAAATAGGGACGGCAATTTCCTTGGTGGGTTAGAGGCGGCTCTGGCATTACCTGTTCACAACTTTGGAGTGACACGAGAGCAAATGTGTAGTGAGTTTTGTGGGTGGTTGCTCAAGACACATCACGGAAATAATCACTCTCTGATTTATGAAAGCAGAGTTGCAGTGTGGGTGTTTGTGGGCCCCCTCACTGTGGGGTGTTTGTGGCCCCCTCACTGTGGGGGTGTTTGTGGTCCCCCCTACTGTGGGGTGTTTGTGGTCCTGACTGTGGGATGGGCAGAGCAAGTTGAGAGTAGACATCGTGGGAGTTGATGAGCTTCACTACACTGATTACTCTACAGCGATGTTGGGACACATGTGTGTCTACAGAGATGTTGGGACACACATGTGTGTGTGTGTCTACAGCTATGTAAGTACAAGTGTCTTGTGTGGTGTGTTAGGCAGTGAAGGGAAGTGTGTGGTAGTGAGTGAACCCGGGATACAAGAAGGGAGGTGTTGCCTCAAGGTCACTCCTGTGGTGGAATATCCTCAGACGTAACCACCAACACGGCTGCACCGTATACCCTGGTATACCCTGTATACCACTTATGTAAGACCAATCCTGGAGTATGCAGCTCCAGCCTGGAGTCCATACCTAGTTAAACACAAGACAAAGTTAGAGAAGATTCAGCGGTATGCCACCAGACTAGTCCCAGAACTGAGAGGATTGAGCTACGAGGAAAGGCTAAAGGAGCTGAACCTCACATCCCTGGAAAACAGAAGAGTAAGGGGAGACATGATAACCACCTACAAAATTCTCAGGGGAATTGACAGGATGGACAAAGACAAACTCTTCAGCACGGGTGGGACACGAACAAGGGGACACAGGTGGAAACTAAGTACCCAGATGAGCCACAGAGACGTTAGAAAGAATTTTTTCAGTGTCAGAGTAGTTAATAAATGGAATGCTTTAGGCAGTGATGTGGTGGAGGCTGACTCCATACACAGTTTCAAATGTAGATATGATAGAGCCCAGTAGGCTCAGGAATCTGTACACCAGTTGATTGACAGTTGAGAGGCGGGACCAAAGAGCCAAAGCTCAACCCCCGCAAGCACAATTAGGTGAGTACAATTAGGTGAGTACCGGACGCACCGCCATCCCTGGTTCGTCTTCCTCCAACTGTACCCGTCAAAACACCCTTCACTTCCGTCAGGTTACAGGGTAGAGGTAAGTGCGGAAGACGCAACGTCAGTGCAGACACCCGGGTCAGTGACGCTCCGGTCCGTGACGCCCCCGACCCATGACACCCCCGACCCGTGACGACCCGACCCGTGACACCCCCCAGCCCGTGACGCCCCGGACCCGAGACGCCCCCGACCCGTCACACCCCCGACCCGTGACGCCCCCGACCCGTGACGCCCCCGACCCGTGACGCCCCCGACCCGCCACACCTCTCGACCCGTCACTCCCTAGACCCGTCACACCTCTCGACCTGTCACTCCCTCGACCCGTCACACCCCCCGACCCGTAACTCCCTCGACCCGTCACACCTCTCGACCCGTCACTCCCCGACCCGTCACACCCCCGACCCGTCACACCCCCGACCCGTGACGCCTCGCTCATGCTCCACAAGATACAATTGAGTTTCTTTAAAGGATTTTTAAAAGTTGTCACTTCACGCCATTATTTTGTTCACTTCCTCATTCGGTCTTTTGTCAGTGAAGCTGGATATTCTTCCTAGTCTGTGCATGATTCATCTGTTTGTTGCGTCTGGCTCTCCGTCAATGTGGCCCTCGTCTGGCCTCTGTACAAGAGGATGCCTCAGCCACAATAGATGCTAACTGGACCCTCTTCTCTCACCTCTTTAGTGTCCTCACCTTGTGAAAGACCTCTTCGGCACCTCACTTTTGCCTGGTTGTGTTCAGAGTGTCCAGCCAGTGGGGCGCTAATAGTTCAATGGAACAACCTCTTGGTGCAGGTTTGGCTAGGCCCTGTTTGTCACTCCCAGCGTGGTTACTGTGATGGCGGGTGGCCACACCTTCCTGCTGTGGTCACTACTGTGGCCCGGGCCGCCTGCCTCCTCCCTGGTGTGGTCACCACTGTGGCCCGGGCCGCCTGCCTCCCTCTCCTGGGGACTCAAGCTGGCCACTTTTACATTTTGTGTCCAGAAGTGACAGCTTCCCCTTCCATAGTTCACTTGAGCCTTCACCTGACTGTTACACCCCCCCATTACTGCCCAGTCAACACCAACGGACAGTTAAGGGTCAGTGCCCAGTCGATCCTTCCTGCACTGGGCTCGAACCCGGCCAAAACATAACTAAAAAGGTACACAAGACAACAAGAGGTAAACAAGAGATAAACAAGATGTTACGGCCACTATGGGCCAGTAACGGGTTATTGATATGACTTATTCTATATATATTTACACTATAATAGATTATTACCACACGTATGTACAAAAATGCCTCTTTCACTCAGGGCACAACACAACTACAGTGTTCGTCAAGCCCAGTGAACACATCCCAGGTTCACGTTGTCCTCAGGCCAACACTGGGGAGTTCACCTACGTGGGCCAGTCCACCCACACAGCATCACAATGTGCCTACACCCCACCCTCGCTCTCCAGCTACTGGCAGAGAGCTTCAGCAACACGCTGACAGGGGTCCCAAACTAACTCATACAGGGGTAGCGAACACCCTGGCAGAAGCCTCTATATAGCAGCTTGTTAGCAGCACTTCACAATAGCCACATCACTGTCTTCCTTAACCTTTACTAGCCAATCCCGGGTACGCCGATCTTCGCCAACACTGTATATACCAGCAGCTACAACCCGTTCTCGCAAATTTAATAAGTCAATATTGACTTATTAGTTGCGTGCATAGGTGACATACTAAACATAAGTTTCCCTTGAAAAGCTTCATAGAAAACACCGACCTTACCTAACCTACTTAGTATGTTAAAATAAGCATCTTATTGCTTCGTAATTACAATTGTTACTTAACCTATTATAGGTATAGGTTAGGTAATAATTGTAATTACGAAGCAATAAGATGCTTATCTTAACATACTAAGTGGTTAGGTAAGGTCGGTGTTTTCTATGAAGCTTTTCAAGGGAAACTATTATGTTAAGTATGTCACCTATGCACGCAACTAATAAGTCAATATTGACTAATTAAATTTGCGAGAACGGGTTGCGCGCTAACACTGCTCGGATCGACGGCG
Source organism: Procambarus clarkii (assembly GCF_040958095.1). NCBI lineage: Eukaryota > Metazoa > Arthropoda > Malacostraca > Decapoda > Cambaridae > Procambarus > Procambarus clarkii. The sequence goes on along the minus strand of NC_091159.1, from coordinate 48,720,943 downwards.
GCTACTTAAGTCTTCTCGCAGGAACAACTAAGGGTTCGTGGACTGCCCAAAGTAAACTACCTTCCGCAGCTCAATCGCCTCCATAGGTCACCTCTGTGGACATAAATACGTCATTAACCAGACGGACAGTACACTGGGGAACCCTGGGGATAACACTCCTTCACCGGGGACTTGACATTATGCCTTGTAGCCACAACCTAGATGACGCTGATCATGATACGCCAGCCACCAGAGGTCAGCCACATCGACCTCCCTTTCTGACTAAGGCAGGACACTGGAGCCTTCCATCGATACCGCGCCGCCACCAACAGATGGCGTTGTCCGAGTTGCACCAAATACTAGGGGAGTTGGAGTGCAGATCCATAGATGGCGCTGACGTCGCCACTCCCCAGATGGTGTCGATACCGTAACACAAGACAACAAGAGATAAACAAGACAACAAGAGATAAACAAGACAAGAGAGACAGGAGCAGAAACAAGGGCTCAACAATGCGTGAAGTTGGTTGTGTCAAAGTAACTGTAAGAGTGAAGAAAATAGTGGCCAGATACACCAGTGTAGACAATAGTGGCCAGATACACCAGTGTAGACAATAGTGGCCAGATACTTCAGTAAAGATAATAGTGGCCAGATACACCAGTGTAGACAATAGTGGCCAGATACTTCAGTGTAGACAATAGTGGCCAGATACACCAGTGTAGACAATAGTGGCCAGATACTTCAGTAAAGATAATAGTGGCCAGATACACCAGTGTAGACAATAGTGGCCAGATACTTCAGTGTAGACAATAGTGGCCAGATACACCAGTGTAGACAATAGTGGCCAGATACTTCAGTGTAGACAATAGTGGCCAGATACTTCAGTGTAGACAATAGTGGCCAGATACTTCAGTGTAGACAATAGTGGCCAGATACTTCAGTGTAGACAATAGTGGCCAGATACACCAGTGTAGACAATAGTGGCCAGATACTTCAGTAAAGATAATAGTGGCCAGATACACCAGTGTAGACAATAGTGGCCAGATACTTCAGTGTAGACAATAGTGGCCAGATACTTCAGTGTAGACAATAGTGGCCAGATACTTCAGTGTAGACAATAGTGGCCAGATACTTCAGTGTAGACAATAGTGGCCAGATACTTCAGTGTAGACAATAGTGGCCAGATACACCAGTGTAGACAATAGTGGCCAGATACTTCAGTGTAGACAATAGTGGCCAGATACTTCAGTGTAGACAATAGTGGCCAGATACACCAGTGTAGACAATAGTGGCCAGATACACCAGTGTAGACAATAGTGGCCAGATACTTCAGTGTAGACAATAGTGGCCAGATACTTCAGTGTAGACAATAGTGGCCAGATACACCAGTGTAGACAATAGTGGCCAGATACTTCAGTGTAGACAATAGTGGCCAGATACTTCAGTGAAGACAATAGTGGCCAGATACACCAGTGTAGACAATAGTGGCCAGATACTTCAGTGTAGACAATAGTGGCCAGATACTTCAGTGAAGACAATAGTGGCCAGATACACCAGTGTAGACAATAGTGGCCAGATACTTCAGTGTAGACAATAGTGGCCAGATACTTCAGTGAAGACAATAGTGGCCAGATACACCAGTGAAGACAATAGTGGCCAGATACACCAGTGTAGACAATAGTGGCCAGATACTTCAGTAAAGATAATAGTGGCCAGATACACCAGTGTAGACAATAGTGGCCAGATACTTCAGTAAAGATAATAGTGGCCAGATACACCAGTGTAGACAATAGTGGCCAGATACACCAGTGTAGACAATAGTGGCCAGATACACCAGTGTAGACAATAGTGGTCAGATACTTCAGTGTAGACAATAGTGGCCAGATACACCAGTGAAGACAATAGTGGCCAGATACTTCAGTGTAGACAATAGTGGCCAGAAACTTCAGTGAAGACAATAGTGGCCAGATACACCAGTGTAGACAATAGTGGCCAGATACTTCAGTGTAGACAATAGTGGCCAGATACTCCAGTGTAGACAATAGTGGACAGATACTCCAGTGTAGACAATAGTGGCCAGATACTCCAGTGTAGACAATAGTGGCCAGATACTCCAGTGTAGACAATAGTGGCCAGATACACCAGTGAAGACAATAGTGGCCAGATACTCCAGTGTAGACAATAGTGGCCAGATACTTCAGTGTAGACAATAGTGGCCAGATACACCAGTGAAGACAATAGTGGCCAGATACTTCAGTAAAGATAATAGTGGTCAGATACTTCAGTGAAGACAATAGTGGCCAGATACACCAGTGTAGACAATAGTGGCCAGATACTTCAGTGTAGACAATAGTGGCCAGATACTTCAGTGTAGACAATAGTGGCCAGATACTTCAATGTAGACAATAGTGGCCAGATACATCAGTGAAGACAATAGTGGCCAGATACTTCAGTGTAGACAATAGTGGCCAGATACTTCAGTGAAGACAATAGTGGCCAGATACTTCAGTGTAGACAATAGTGGCCAGATACTCCAGTGTAGACAATAGTGGCCAGATACACCAGTGAAGACAATAGTGGCCAGATACTTCAGTGTAGACAATAGTGGCCAGATACTTCAGTGAAGACAATAGTGGCCAGATACTTCAGTGAAGACAATAGTGGCCAGATACACCAGTGTAGACAATAGTGGCCAGATACTTCAGTAAAGATAATAGTGGCCAGATACACCAGTGTAGACAATAGTGGCCAGATACTTCAGTGTAGACAATAGTGGCCAGATACTCCAGTGTAGACAATAGTGGCCAGATACTTCAGTGTAGACAATAGTGACCAGATACACCAGTGTAGACAATAGTGGCCAGATACACCAGTGTAGACAATAGTGGCCAGATACTTCAGTGTAGACAATAGTGGCCAGATACTCCAATGTAGACAATAGTGGCCAGATACTTCAGTGTAGACAATAGTGGCCAGATACACCAGTGTAGACAATAGTGGCCAGATACACCAGTGTAGACAATAGTGGCCAGATACTTCAGTGTAGACAATAGTGGCCAGATACTCCAGTGTAGACAATAGTGGCCAGATACACCAGGGAAGACAATAGTGGCCAGATACTTCAGTGTAGACAATAGTGGCCAGATACTCCAGTGTAGACAATAGTGGCCAGATACTTCAGTGTAGACAATAGTGGCCAGATACATCAGTGTAGACAATAGTGGCCAGATACACCAGTGTAGACAATAGTGGCCAGATACACCAGTGTAGACAATAGTGGCCAGATACTCCAGTGTAGACAATAGTGGCCAGATACTCCAGTGAAGACAATAGTGGCCAGATACTTCAGTGTAGACAATAGTGGCCAGATACATCAGTGTAGACAATAGTGGCCAGATACTCCAGTGAAGACAATAGTGGCCAGATACTTCAGTGTAGACAATAGTGGCCAGATACTTCAGTGTAGACAATAGTGGCCAGATACATCAGTGTAGACAATAGTGGCCAGATACATCAGTGTAGACAATAGTGGCCAGATACATCAGTGTAGACAATAGTGGCCAGATACTCCAGTGAAGACAATAGTGGCCAGATACTTCAGTGTAGACAATAGTGGCCAGATACTTCAGTGTAGACAATAGTGGCCAGATACTTCAGTGTAGACAATAGTGGCCAGATACATCAGTGTAGACAATAGTGGCCAGATACATCAGTGTAGACAATAGTGGCCAGATACTCCAGTGAAGACAATAGTGGCCAGATACTTCAGTGTAGACAATAGTGGCCAGATACTTCAGTGTAGACAATAGTGGCCAGATACTTCAGTGTAGACAATAGTGGCCAGATACTTCAGTGTAGACAATAGTGGCCAGATACATCAGTGTAGACAATAGTGGCCAGATACATCAGTGTAGACAATAGTGGCCAGATACTCCAGTGTAGACAATAGTAACCAGCACACCCAGACGTACCCAGAGCCGCAGGTGAGCGCAGGTGAGCGCTGGTGAGAGGAGTGTGAGAGACGACACACTACCACGATCCAGCAGGGAAAGTTACACAGGTAACAACATGAGGCAGGAGTCTTGCAACCACAGCCGCCAGTACGTACACCCTCACAAGGAGTCTTGCAACCACAGCCGCCAGTACGTACACCCTCACAAGGAGTCTTGCAACCACAGCCGCCAGTACGTACACCCTCACAAGGAGTCTTGCAACCACAGCCGCCAGTACGTACACCCTCACAAAAAATATCCTGACGTCACCGCTGTCATATTGGGAAGTAGGCTGTCTTAGGAATAAAAATGACTTTCACTTTGATCATGTTTCCTCTACTACACCCTTCTCTTTCTTGCTGAGTCTTATGTTTGGTGGCTGGTGGACACGGAGGGACCAGTGTCCCTAGGTTATGGTCCGCTGGCAATGTTGCTTTGACGCGGGGACACTATAAAGCCCCGAGGGAGCCGGTCGGCCGAGCGGACAGCACGCTGGACTTGTGATCCTGTGGTCCTGGGTTCGATCCCAGGCGCCGGCGAGAAATAGTGGGCAGAGTTTCTTTCACCCTATGCCCCTGTTACCTAGCAGTAAAATAGGTACCTGGGTGTTAGTCAGCTGTCACGGGTTTGCTTCCTGGGGGTGGAGGCTTGGTCGAGGACCGGGCCGCGGGGACACTAAAAGCCCCGAAATCATCTCAAGATAACCTGAAGATAACCTTCCCGCCGTGTCGCCACGGTCGTGGAGGGAGGCAGACGTCACTACTCTGGTCCGTGCAACACGGACGCCTCCCACCTTGTTGCTCTTCACTCTGGTTCATTAAACACTCAACAACACCTCGTAATTAAAGGCCTCTTATAATATGAAGTTATAATTACATCACCTATATTTCAAATTTGTGTAATTATATAATAATTCTTGCGTTCCTTTCATAAGTGTTTCAGGGCTTGGATATCTTATTCGGGAAGGAGGGCGGGGGGGGGGGGGGGGTTCTCATGCAGTATAGGACACTATACACAACACCTCACTGAGGAGGGCCACGAGGACCTCATTATACACAACACCTCACTGAGGAGGGCCACGAGGACCTCATTATACACAACACCTCACTGAGGAGGGCCACGAGGACCTCATTATACACAACACCTCACTGAGGAGGGCCACGAGGACCTCATTATACACAACACCTCACTGAGGAGGGCCACGAGGACCTCATTATACACAACACCTCACTGAGGAGGGCCACGAGGACCTCATTATACACAACACCTCACTGAGGAGGGCCACGAGGACTTCATTATACACAACACCTCACTGAGGAGGGCCACGAGGTCCTCATTATACACAACACCTCACTGTGGAGGGCCACGAGGTCCTCATTATACACAACACCTCACTGAGGAGGGCCACGAGGTCCTCATTATACACACCTCACTGAGGAGGGCCACGAGGACCTCATTATACACAACACCTCACTGTGGAGGGCCACGAGGTCCACATTATACACAACACCTCACTGTGGAGGGCCACGAGGTCCTCATTATACACAACACCTCACTGAGGAGGGGCCACGAGGTCCTCATTATACACAACACCTCACTGAGGAGGGCCACGAGGTCCTCATTATACACAACACCTCACTGTGGAGGGCCACAAGGTCCTCATTATACACAACACCTCACTGAGGAGGGCCACGAGGTCCTCATTATACACAACACCTCACTGAGGAGGGCCACGAGGTCCTCATTATACACAACACCTCACTGTGGAGGGCCGCGAGGTCCTCATTATACACAACACCTCACTGAGGAGGGCCACGAGGTCCTCATTATACACAACACCTCACTGTGGAGGGTGAGGAACAGATCAGTTACTCATGTGTCTCATATAACTCGGTCTATAAAATGTTATAGTCGATATAACAGTGTGTGTGTGTGTGTGTGTGTGTGTGTGTGTGTGTGTGTGTGTGTGTGTGTGTGTGTGTGTGTGTGTGTGTGTGTGTGTGTGTGTGTGTGTGTACACCTGGCCGTAGTGAACATTTAGTGATAGTGAGCGGCTTGTGTCAAATGTTTACAAACACTGTTATTCTCTTCATTCTGTTCTTGTGGTGGGAAGACTTGAGAGTTCGCGCGCGAAAGTTACCAAGTTGTTAGCCAGGCAAAGGTGGCATATGAGCGCACCTTTGGTATTTGTACTTGCCTCATCCCAAGTGAAGGAATTGAATGTTTATTCCATCCCTGCTCTTTTGATATTTACTTTACCTCGGTGTACTTGCGTAACCTAACTGTACCAGCAGCCTTCTGTATCTTCAGGTCTAGTTGGCTTGAGTAAAGTATTACCGGAATGTACGGCAGGCAGGCACGCGCACTTGCGCACACACACACACACACACACACACACACACACACACACACACACACACACACACACACACACACACACACACACACACACACACACACACACACACACCTACTGTCAAAGGGATTGACAGAGTGGACATAGACGAAATGTTCACACGGGATAATAACAGAACGAGGGGACATGGATGGAAGCTGGAAACTCAGATGAGTCACAGAGATGTTAGGAAGTTTTCTTTTAGCGTGAGAGTAATGGGAAAATGGAATGCACTTAAGGAACAGGTTGTGGAAGCAAATACTATTCATAATTTTAAAACCAGGTATGATAGGGAAATGGGACAGGAGTCATTGCTGTAAAAACCGATGCTCAAAAGGCGGGATCCAAGAGTCAATGCTCGATCCTGCAGACACAACTAAGTGAGTACAACTAGGTGAGTACACACACACGCACGCACGCACACAACCTATAGATTGCCAGCAGGTTGTCATAACCTGGGGTTCAGGTTAGGTTAACCTGGTGTTTATGAGGGCTCCGGACTGGTGTCAGTGTTACTATAGATTCTTGTGTTTTTTCAGTTTCTCTGAAAATATAAGTATATATTCAGGTGCGACGAGGAGAGTGGATGTGTATTTGTGTGTAGTTAGGAAAGTCCTGTGTGGTCCGACCAGACAACTGTGAGACCCAGTTGGCAAATCATTGTCACTTATAAGTCCACTAAAGTAAAATACTCATAAATTTATATGTACTAATTAGATATTAAGACTCATAATAAAAATACTAATTCCTAGTTATTTTAACCCAGTTGCCAAAGACAATTATCCCCTCACTTTCTCTTAAAAAAATGCAGAATGAAATGCAAGATTAATGGAAGATAATTGCTGTGTTAATTCCTTTTTGAAGAGCGAGAAAGATGAGTTGTTCTCTCAGGTTTGCAGGTTTTGTCTCGCTAATCATAATGTTAATTGTTATAATGTTTGTATTGTGGCATGTGTGTAGTTCCCCAGAGGAGTTGTGGCATGTGTGTAGTTCCCCAGAGGAGTTGTGGCATGTGTGTAGTTCCCCAGAGGAGTTGTGGCATGTGTGTAGTTCCCCAGAGGAGTTGTAGCATGTGTGTAGTTCCCCAGAGCAGTTGTGGCATGTGTGTAGTTCCCCAGAGGAGTTGTGGCATGTGTGTACTTCCCCAGAGGAGTTGTGGCATGTGTGTAGTTCCCCAGAGGAGTTGTGGCATGTGTGTAGTTCCCCAGAGGAGTTGTAGCATGTGTGTAGTTCCCCAGAGCAGTTGTGGCATGTGTGTAGTTCCCCAGAGCAGTTGTGGCATGTGTGTAGTTCCCCAGAGGAGTTGTAGCATGTGTGTAGTTCCCCAGAGCAGTTCTGGCATGTGTGTAGTTCCCCAGAGGAGTTGTGGCATGTGTGTAGTTCCCCAGAGGAGTTGTAGCATGTGTATAGTTCCCCAGAGCAGTTCTGGCATGTGTGTAGTTCCCCAGAGCAGTTGTGGCATGTGTGTAGTTCCCCAGAGGAGTTGTGGCATGTGTGTAGTTCCCCAGAGGAGTTGTGGCATGTGTGTAGTTCCCCAGAGGAGTTGTAGCATGTGTGTAGTTCCCCAGAGCAGTTGTGGCATGTGTGTAGTTCCCCAGAGCAGTTGTGGCATGTGTGTTGTTCCCCAGAGGAGTTGTAGCATGTGTGTAGTTCCTGAGAGGAGTTGTGGCATGTGTGTAGTTCCTGAGAGGAGTTGTGGCATGTGTGTAGTTCCTGAGAGGAGTTGTGGCATGTGTGTAGTTCCTGAGAGGAATTGTGGCATGTGTGTAGTTCCTGAGAGGAGTTGTGGCATGTGTGTAGTTCCTGAGAGGAGTTGTGGCATGTGTGTAGTTCCTGAGAGGAGTTGTGGCATGTGTGTAGTTCCTGAGAGGAGTTGTGGCATGTGTGTAGTTCCTGAGAGGAGTTGTGGCATGTGTGTAGTTGCTGAGAGGAGTTGTGGCATGTGTGTAGTTCCTGAGAGGAGTTGTGGCATGTGTGTAGTTCCTGAGAGGAGTTGTGGCATGTGTGTAGTTGCTGAGAGGAGTTGTGGCATGTGTGTAGTTCCTGAGAGGAGTTGTGGCATGTGTGTAGTTCCTGAGAGGAGTTGTGGCATGTGTGTAGTTCCTGAGAGGAGTTGTGGCATGTGTGTAGTTGCTGAGAGGAGTTGTGGCATGTGTGTAGTTCCTGAGAGGAGTTGTGGCATGTGTGTAGTTCCTGAGAGGAGTTGTGGCATGTGTGTAGTTCCTGAGAGGAGTTGTGGCATGTGTGTAGTTGCTGAGAGGAGTTGTGGCATGTGTGTAGTTCCTGAGAGGAGTTGTGGCATGTGTGTAGTTCCTGAGAGGAGTTGTGGCATGTGTGTAGTTCCTGAGAGGAGTTGTGGCATGTGTGTAGTTGCTGAGAGGAGTTGTGGCATGTGTGTAGTTCCTGAGAGGAGTTGTGGCATGTGTGTAGTTCCTGAGAGGAGTTGTGGCATGTGTGTAGTTCCTGAGAGGAGTTGTGGCATGTGTGTAGTTGCTGAGAGGAGTTGTGGCATGTGTGTAGTTCCTGAGAGGAGTTGTGGCATGTGTGTAGTTCCTGAGAGGAGTTGTGGCATGTGTGTAGTTCCTGAGAGGAGTTGTGGCATGTGTGTAGTTCCTGAGAGGAGTTGTGGCATGTGTGTAGTTCCTGAGAGGAGTTGTGGCATGCTGGCTGTAACACAGTCCCATCAGGACTTTTCTGTTCTCGTATTCACATATGAAGTGCACCACAGTGAGTGCTGGAGCTTCTCTTACCCGAGAGCACAGTTCTCGTCTCAGGTACATTACAACAGTAAGAGTTTGTGATGGTTAATCTCATTATTCAGTTTATCAATGAGAAACTTATATTTTTCTTTACAAGTTTTATTTTGAGTGTCCACTGAAGTGACAGAGAAGTCACTTGTTCACTTAGCAAGAAACGCCCTTTTATACGATTTTTGTTACAGAGGAGATATATATGTATTTGATCATTGTTGATTATTTTCTGGTTCATTATTTTTTCCTCTAAAGTAAAGTATAGTTTAAAATACTCTACAAATTGGAGAATATTAATCCTGATCACTTCTTTATATGGTCAGATGGAACACAAACAAGGAGCAACGGCTTCAGGCACAACAAGCCACAATGTTGTACGGAAAACAAGAGATGCTTTTTCCTGACAAGGTTATAAACCCACGGAACCGCCTACCCGCCGAACCCGTAAATGCCAAGACATCACTGCAGTTCAAAGTCCACATGGAGAAAGTCCTGACGAATAAGAGGCCCCTTAGACAACTCGCCGGCTTCCTGTACCCGTCGAGGTCATTAGAGTTGGTGGCCCTCGGGTAAATTATTCTCCATAGCCATCTTCCATTTTCTATGGCTGAATAACTGATTACAAATAATGTCATTTTATTAATGTATAATAACATATTAGTGAGGTCTGGTGTTGGGGTGATGACTTGTCCACCTCTGGAGAGTCATTAAGGTCACCACTAGCGCATACTGACCAACCCGCACCTGTGCTGTACCTCTACACTCTCCCAACACTTAAGTAGACTCTTAGTGAAGCGGGATACACCTCTCGGTCTATATATCCCTGTGTGTAATCAATCATGTAAACCTACTGAATTCCGTTTGTCTGGGACAGGAAGCCTGTGTATATAGTTTAGGCTTGTATAGAAGGGAACTATCAGGGGAAAGCACAGTCATTACGACTACATAGCACTGGGAAGGGGTCAGGATAAGGACTTGGAATGGGACGGAGGGAAGGAATGGTGCCCAACCTTGGTGCCTCCTCTCCCCTTGGGTCGTACTGATCCTTACTGTTTACTGCTGTTACCTAGCAGTAAAATAGGTACCTGGGAGTTAGTCAGCTGTCACGGGCTGCTTCCTGGGGGTGGAGGCCTGGTCGAGGACCGGGCCGCGGGGACACTAAAGCCCCGAAATCATCTCAAGATAACCGTCATACAACTCCACAAAAATTGCTCACCTTTTGCATACGAAACTCCCAATTGTTACGTAATTGAGTAACTCCTAGATATATATTTCCTGCTAGGTGAACAGAGGCATTAGGCAACAAGAAATGCACCCAACCACTTCGCTCCTGCCCGGGATTCGAACCCGGAATTTCCGATTGAGTCATGAAGGAACCCAACTGTACTCCCGGTACTCTACTGATTGTACTGTATTTGCTGCTATAAAGTATTTTGAGTCGATATATACCTATATTAATTATGACAAGGTAAAAAATATAACAGGAATAACTTTCATTAGTATTGACACATTTAATTATTATATTTATTTAATTATATTTAATTATTAGACGAGCAGCTTTCATTTAGTTTCTCAGTTTCCGACGTTTTCTTCTGATCGGGAAGACTTTATGTGAGAAAACGTTCAAAGTCTACTGTTACGGGGGATACTACGGCTTATATATGAATGTTTCTATAATTTAGTGTTGAAAGACAAATTTGAAACTACACACATATCTATGTTGTTATATATTTTGTTGATGATCTTTTGTATTTATTTATGCGCGAATGTGAACGGTATTTTGTTTAATAATGTAATTGGAGGCACGCATGCACAGGCGCTTGTACTGGTGACGCAAACATTATGAAAGATACATAAGATGAAATACTGAGAAAAATTGCAGGATAATATAGACAACCTGAATGAATGAGCAAACATGTGGCTACTAGAGTTTGACTCAACCAAGTGCAAAGCAATGAAGCTAACTAGCTGCTGGCACCAGATAGAAAAGTTCAGATGTGAGAGGAAACCTTCCTAGAATAGAACAGGAAAAAAATATGTAGGTTGATATCACACTGAACATGAAAAGTTGTTCAGCATAAGAAACACCTTAAAGAACAAAAGTGCATAGTAATTAAGAACCTGTTTACCCCCCCCCCCCCACCCTCACCCTACTGAAATGATAGTACTTATAGTAACTATTTGGTGGAAAGTTCCCGTATGTAATGATGGACATCCATCTTGAGGTTATCTTGAGGTGATTTCGGGGCTTTTTAGTGTTCCCGCGGCCCGGTCCTCGACCAGGCCTCCACCCCCAGGAAGCAGCCCGTGACATGTGTTATGTATAATTTATGTATACCGGGGTATATGTATGTATGTGGTATGTATAATTTATGTATACCGGGGTATATGTATGTATGTGGTATGTATAATTTATGTATACCGGGGTATATGTAGTTATGTGTTATGAGTGTACGTGTTTGTGTGTGTTGTACCTGTGGCTGTGTGTATTTACTATTTGTGCTTGCAGAATCGAGCTATTAGCTCTTGGACCCCGCTTTTCTAACCAATAAATTTTTCTTCTATTATGTCTACTATGTATATTTGTATATAACACACACACACACACATATACATCTCCAGGAAGCAGCCCGTAGCAGCTGTCTAACTCCCAGGTACCTATTTGCTGCTAGGTAACAGGGGCATCAGGGTGAAAAAAATATTTCGCCCATTTTTCTCCATTTGTAAGTGATAATTATATCACATCTAAACCATCCGCTTTAGGCTTTCTTCATAACTCATGACTCTCAACTCTGGTATGTGTCTGATGGCATACCTCTGGACTTTATCCAACTTTGATTTGTATTTAACGAGATAAGAACGCTGATGCAGCACTAAATATGTCTGACATACGTGATAAATCAGCCCAGCCTCCTGGAATGATAGTGTTTATAGCATCAATCGACTTGAGAATGGTCCAGGACGGACCGAAACGTCGTCATCCCTTCACCTTCTAGTGTGTGGTCTGGTCAACATACTTTAGCCACGTTATTGTGACTCATCGCCTGCATGTTTATAGCAACAGTTTGGTGGAAAGTGTCAATATGTAGTGATGGTCCGCCAAAAATGGACATTTGTATTATTGAATTTGGACAAACCGGAAACTTTTTTAACAGCAACATAAATATATGACCTAACCTAAAGTAGCTAATCTCTCCTAGCAATGCTAGGAATAATACTCGCTATCTTGGGCCTAATAAAGCAAATACACGCGCTATATTAGACCTGGGAATATTTAACGTAGAGATTTAGCTTTATTTTTCCACACTATAAAATTACTAGTACAAAAAGTGGGTTATGGGCTATATGGGAGCCGGTCGGCCGAGCGGACAGCACGCTGGACTTGTGATCCTGTGGTCCTGGGTTCGATCCCAGGCGCCGGCGAGAAACAATGGGCAGAGTTTCTTTCACCCTATGCCCCTGTTACCTAGCAGTAAAATAAGTACCTGGGTGTTGGCAACCCGTTCTCGCAAATTTAATAAGTCAATATTGACTTAATTAATATGTGCATAGGTGACATACTTAACATAATAGATACCCTTAAAAAGATTCATAGAAAACACCGACCTTACCTAACCTTGTTAGTATCTTAAGATAAGCATCTTATTGCTTCGTAATTACAATTATTACCTAACCTATAATAGGTATAGGTTAAGTAATAATTGTAATTACGAAGCAATAAGATGCTTATCTTAAGATACTAACAAGGTTAGGTAAGGTCGGTGTTTTCTATGAATCTTTTTAAGGGTATCTATTATGTTAAGTATGTCACCTATGCACATATTAATTAAGTCAATATTGACTTATTAAATTTGCGAGAACGGGTTGAACACATACATACATATACCCCGGTATACATAACACATACATATACCCCGGTATACATAAATTACTGTGAGTGAACAATGTGATGTGTTGGGAGGATGTTGGTGGTGTGTGAGCGAGAGAGACAACATTACGGCCAGACCTCCACAGCCACCGTGGGCGTCCACACTTTTATCACACACACAAACATGCCGCTCGCTGATACTCACCGGGGAAAAAACGAAACCAAGGAAAAACAAAAAACTAATTCAATTCAGGGAGGTTGCTGTGTCTGTGTGTCCGTGTGTTATCTATCATCTCTCCCTGAGTCTCTCTCTCTCTCTCTCTCTCTCTCTCTCTCTCTCTCTCTCTCTCTCTCTCTCTCTCTCTGTCTCTCTCTCTCTGTCTCTCTCTCTCTCTGCCTCTCTCTCTCTCTGTCTGTCTGTCTCTCTCTCTCTCTCTCTGCCTCTCTCAGTCTGTCTGTCTCTGTCTCTCTCTCTCTCTCTCTCTCTCTCTCTCTCTCTCTCTCTCTCTCTCTCTCTCTCTCTCTCTCTCTCTCTCTCTGCCTCTCTCTCTCTCTCTCTCTCTCTCTCTCTCTCTCTCTCTCTCTCTCTCTCTCTCTCTCTCTCTCTCTCTCTCTCTCTCTCTCTGCCTCTCTCTCTCTCTCTCTCTCTCTCTCTCTCTCTCTCTCTCTCTCTCTCTCTCTCTCTCTCTCTCTCTCTCTATCTCTCTGCCTCTGTCTGTCTGTCTGTCTCTGTCTCTGTCTCTGTCTCTGTCTCTCTCTCTCTCTCTCTCTCTCTCTCTCTCTCTCTCTCTCTCTCTCTCTCTCTCTCTTTTATTTTTGTTAAACTAAGACTAGGGTTCATAAGAGCTGTCAAATGATGTATCTAGTGAAACTGCAAGCAAGAGCTGTTATCCTACCTCAGCTCATCTGAAGCCTATTCCTAGACACTCATTTATTTCATGAGAATGTACGTTGAAATAATGTCACACACACACACACACACACACACACACACACACACACACACACACACACACACACACACACACACACACACACACACACACACACATATATATATATATATATATATATATATATATATATATATATATATATATATAACTGAAAACTCACACCCCAGAAGTGACTCGAACCCATACTCCCACAACTGGTATGTACAGGGACGCCTTAATCCGCTTGACCATCACGACCGGACAAAAGGAAGTGATAGCCGAGGCTATATGAACCACTTCCCCGCCGGCACTCGGATGGTAATCTTGGGCATAGCATTTTATCAAATCACCTCATTCTTTGGGGCACACGTGAGGAACACAAATGCAAACAAGCCTGAATGGTCCCCAGGACTATATACAACTGAAAACTCACACCCCAGAAGTGACTCGAACCCATACTCCCACAACTGGTATGTACAGGGACGCCTTAATCCGCTTGACCATCACGACCGGACAAAAGGAAGTGATAGCCGAGGCTATATGAACCACTTCCCCGCCGGCACAAGATTATATATGCCCAAGATATATATGCACAAGATATGCCCAAGATTACCATCCGAGTGCCGGCGGGGAAGTGGTTCATATAGCCTCGGCTATCACTTCCTTTTGTCCGGTCGTGATGGTCAAGCGGATTAAGGCGTCCCTGTACATACCAGTTGTGGGAGTATGGGTTCGAGTCACTTCTGGGGTGTGAGTTTTCAGTTGTATATAGTCCTGGGGACCATTCAGGCTTGTTTGCATTTGTGTTCCTCACGTGTGCCCCAAAGAATGAGGTGATTTGATAAAATGCTATGCCCAAGATTACCATCCGAGTGCCGGCGGGGAAGTGGTTCATATAGCCTCGGCTATCACTTCCTTTTGTCCGGTCGTGATGGTCAAGCGGATTAAGGCGTCCCTGTACATACCAGTTGTGGGAGTATGGGTTCGAGTCACTTCTGGGGTGTGAGTTTTCAGTTGTATATAGTCCTGGGGACCATTCAGGCTTGTTTGCATTTGTGTTCCTCACGTGTGCCCCAAAGAATGAGGTGATTTGATAAAATGCTATGCCCAAGATTACCATCCGAGTGCCGGCGGGGAAGTGGTTCATATAGCCTCGGCTATCACTTCCTTTTGTCCGGTCGTGATGGTCAAGCGGATTAAGGCGTCCCTGTACATACCAGTTGTGGGAGTATGGGTTCGAGTCACTTCTGGGGTGTGAGTTTTCAGTTGTATATAGTCCTGGGGACCATTCAGGCTTGTTTGCATATATATATATATATATATATATATATATATATATATATATATATATCCACACACAAATACAAACAGTGAACTCATTACAAGATCTCATCATTCCGTGATATTTGCATTCGTCCCCCGCCCCTACTCCAGCACCGTCCCTCCCCCAGTAACTGTTCCACTTCCCACCCTCACAACCTCACCCCCATTGTCCCCCCCCCCCACCACCACACCACACTCCTTTTTTTGAGTAAAGAGGAAGGAGAGGCACAGGTGAAGGGAAGTTTAGAAGTGGGATATACAGTGAGAGGTATGAAAGCAGGCGGGCTGTCCGCCTTGCTGACACCATGTGTGGGTGTTGGCAGCTAAGCTAAGCTGGCTCCCTCTTGTCAGGGAGCTGCGAGTGTGTGAGAGGTTCTACACATGTGTTTCACCATATATGGATGTCTATAGATAAATACTGTGTAGCATTTATATATACACACTCCGATGCTTCCACACATGTTGTTCTGTTTAAGGTCCAAATCTGTACTCTCTTGAGCGCAGGCGGGAGAGATACATAATAATTTACACGTGTAAAATAGTAGAGGTGCTGGTCCCAAACCTGCACACAGAAATAACATCACATGAGGCCAAAAGGCATGGCAGGATGTGCAGAATACCTACACACAGAGATCACACTAACGTGATGCATCAAATGAACAAATCCACAAGGGCCGTGACGAGGATTCGAACCTGCGTCCGGGAGCATCCCAGACACTGCCTTAATCGACTGAGCTACGACAGGGTTAAAAGGGTTGAAACCGAAGTTCTACTGAACTTACTGGATCCCGTAGCCTCTCCGAGGCACAAACCAGGCTTTTACCAGGCTTTTTAACCCTGTCGTAGCTCAGTCGATTAAGGCAGTGTCTGGGATGCTCCCGGACGCAGGTTCGAATCCTCGTCACGGCCTTTGTGGATTTGTTCATCTCACGGTAGCCTCAAGGTAGGTACTGGGGGATACTCTAGATGCTGCCGAACTAGAGCCTTATATAGGTGGATCTGAATGTTAGTACTGAGGCTTCGGAATCTCCTCAGTTTTCCTAAGGCTGCTTTGGCTTTGTTTAGTCGGTCCCTTATGTGAATTTTTATCCCTGTTCTATTGACCATGAGTCCCAGTACTCTGCCGACCTCCGTATATTGGATCGGGCGGTTGTCAAGGATAATGGGGTCCGGGTTTCTTTTTGCTAATTTTCCATTGCTCCTCAAAGTTGTTTATGAGTTCAATTGCTGCCTTGGTCTTGTCGGCTAGTAGCGGCTTTGATGGTCCTGGTTGGCATATTTGGGTGACATCGTCAGCGTATGTGATGTATTCTCCATGTTGGGGTTGGGGTAGGTCAGCTGTATATATGTTGAATAGAGTGGGGGAGAGGCAGCTTCCTAAGCCTAACAGTTCTGTTGTCTATAAAGCTGCAGAGAGTAGCAGTAAATTACTCAGGAAGTCCTAGCTCAGATATCTAATATTTTAGGCCTGTGCCAAACTTTGTCGAAGGCTTTCGAAACGTCTCTAAGCACTATATTACACTGATCTTTTTTCGACACTATATTGGCTATATGCTGGTAGATGAGGGCTATAGCTGTATGGGCCGCTCTGTGGTGTGTAAACCCATGTTGCCTGGTGTTATACTTCTCTTCCTCTTCCATGTACTTCACAACTCTGATTATTTTTCGATTATTTTGCCTGGTAATTCGAGGAAGGGAATTATCAGGGAAAAGCGCCAAACCATTACGACTATATAGCACTGGTAAGGGGTTAGGATAAGGATTTGGGATGGGATGGAGTTGGGAAGGAATGGTGCCCAACCACTTGTGGACGGTCGGGGATTGAACGCCGACCTGCATGAACCGAGACCGTCGCTCTACCGTCCAGCCCAAATGGTTGGACTGGTACTTCGAGGAGGGAAATTGGCCTGTAATTTTCAGTTTGGGTTGGGGGTTTACCTGGCTTGGGGATTAATCATATTGTGGCATTCTTGAAGTATGTGGGGAATAGTCCAGATGTAAGAGCTGCATTTATTATACATGTGTATTGATGGAGTGCAATCACTGGTAGGTTGGATAATACCATCTTATTTATCTTGCTGTTGCCCGGCGCCTTGTTCTTGAAACCTATAATTGTTTTATGGACCTCCGCAATGGTTATGTGTTTCATAAGGTGGCAGTCATCGCGTATGTTGTTAAGGTCTATTGTTTGCGTCGGGAGTAGTGCTGCAGCTCTGTTATCGACTCGAGTTGTAATTTCCCTTTCAGTAATTGGGGCAAAAGTTTAAATTTTCTTCCGGGTTTATCCTGAATATTTTTCCCAGAACTTCCTGAATTCCTGCTCTTGTTCTCTCTCCTCATAGAGTTTATTTCCTGAGGCGTCTATGATGTAGGGTGTTTCCTCAGAAGAGCTTCCCATCACGGTCTTTACTTTTTTCCAGAACTTTCCCGGGTTTCTGTAGTCGACTTGGATATTGCTTATTAGGTCATCCCATTGTTTGGTGTACTCTGTTCTGCACAGATCTTGCAGCTCATCTTGTAGTTCCCTTTGTAGTCTTTTACGCTCATCCGTCCACCCGTGTTGTGTTATGAGTTGTAGAAGATTGTTATATCTGGTTTGCAGTGTCCTGAGCGCCTCAGTGGCTGGGGGGGGGGTGGGAGCGTTATATGGTGAGCTACGGGAATGTGATCATTCATGCATTTTTCTATGGTGCATGAATGTATTTATGTATTATCCCCATGTATTTAACTCAGCGTTTATGCATGATCTTTCCTTTCCATTAAAATCTGTGACACTGATTTCCTGTGCACTGCTTTTGAACGCTTCCCAGTCAGTTTTAGTGTATTGAAGTCTTGGTGGTGAGGGTTTCTGAATGGGGTTAGTTGACAGCGTCATTATTATTGGTAGGTGGTCGCTTGTGCTCACAGGGCCCCTTTCTATGTGGGTGTTTAGGAAGTGGTGGTTGTTTGACAGTATTATGTCTGGTTTACCACTGTGGCCTTGTCTGACGTAAGTTGGGAAGTCTGGGCCCAGGTGGGTTAGATTTCCGTTCCTTATCATATTGTGGATGGCTTCTCCTGCTTGGTTGTTCCTTCCGTGTGCCAGTGTTCTGTCCTTGGCGTTCAGATCTCCCAGGAAGTAGGCAGGTCTGTTGCTTCTGGTGAGTTTCATGATGTCGGCAAGGGGAAGGTAAGGACGTCTTGGTGGACACCTGCTTGATACCTGCTTGATGGGGTTCTGGGAGTTCTTCTACTCCCCAAGCCCGGCCCGAGGCCAGACTTGACTTGTGACAGTTTGGTCCACCAGGCTGTTGCTTGGAGCGGCCCGCAGGCCCACAGACCCACCACAGCCCCGTTGGGTACCCACATGAGCCACAGGGTACCCACTGAGTACCCTTATGAGCCACAGGGACGTAAGAAGGAACTTTTTCAGTGTCAGAGTAGTTAACAGGTGGAATGCATTAGGCAGTGATGTGGTGGAGGCTGACTCCATACACAGTTTCAAGTGTAGATATGATAGAGCCCAGAAGGCTCAGGAATCTGTACACCAGTTGATTGACAGTTGAGAGACGGGACCAAAGAGCCAGAGCTCAACCCCCGCAAGCACAAATAGGTGAGTACACACACACACACACACACACACACACACACACACACACACATTGTGGGGGTTGATATCACGCCAGACCTGTCTCCTGCAGCACATATCAAGCGGATAACATCAGCGGCATATGCCAGGCTGGCCAACATACGAACGGCATTCAGAAACTTGTGTAAAGAATCATTCAGAACTTTGTATACCACATATGTCAGGCCAATCCTGGAGTATGCAGCCCCAGCATGGAGTCCATATCTAGTCAAGGATAAGACTAAACTGGAAAAGGTTCAAAGGTTTGCCACCAGACTAGTACCCGAGCTGAGAGGTATGAGCTACGAGGAGAGACTACGGGAATTAAACCTCACTTCGCTGGAAGACAGAAGAGTTAGGGGGGACATGATCACCACATTCAAGATTCTGAAGGGGATTGATAGGGTAGATAAAGACAGTCTATTTAACACAAGGGGAACGCACAAGGGGACACAGGTGGAAACTGAGTGCCCAAATGAGCCACAGAGATATTAGAAAGAACTTTTTTAGTGTCAGAGTGGTTGACAAATGGAATGCATTAGGAAGTGATGTGGTGGAGGCTGACTCCATACACAGTTTCAAGTGTAGATATGACAGAGCCCGATAGGCTCATGAATCTGTACACCTGTTGATTGACGGTTGAGAGGCGGGACCAAAGAGCCAGAGCTCAACCCCCGCAAACACAACTAGGTGAGTACAACTAGGTGAGTACACACACACACACACACACACACACACACACACACACACACACACACACACACACACACACACACACACACACACCTTCTGGAATTCTATGATAAAATAACGAGGATAAGACAGGACAGAGATGGTTGGGCAGACTGCATATTTCTGGACTGCCAAAAAGCCTTTGATACAGTACCGCACATGAGACTGCTGTTCAAGCTCGAGAGGCAGGCGGGGGTGGGGGGAAAGGTCCTAGCATGGATAAGGAACTACCTAACAGGAAGGAGTCAAAGAGTTACGGTAAGGGGCGAGAAGTCCGACTGGCGAACAGTAACAAGTGGAGTACCACAAGGATCGGTTATTTCTTGTATATGTTAACGACATGTTTACAGGCGTAGAGTCCTACATGTCGATGTTTGCGGATGACGCAAAGTTGATGAGAAGAGTTGTGACAGATGAGGATTGCAGGATCCTCCAAGAGGACCTGAACAGGTTGCAGAGATGGTCAGAGAAATGGCTACTGGAATTCAACGAGCAAATGTAAAGTTATGGAAATGGGACTAGGAGATAGGAGACCAAAGGGACAGTACACAATGAAGGGGAACAGCCTGCCTGTGACGACGCGCGAAAGAGACCTGGGGGTGGACGTAACACCTAATCTATCTCCTGAGGCACATATAAATAGGATAACGACAGCAGCGTACTCTACACTGGCAAAAGTTAGAACATCATTCAGAAACCTAAGTAAGGAGGCATTTAGGGCGCTTTACACTGCCTACGTGAGGCCAGTCTTAGAGTATGCCGCCTCATCATGGAGTCCCCATCTGAAGAAGTATATAATGAAATTGGAAAAGGTTCAGAGGTTTGCAACGAGACTCGTCCCAGAGGTACGAGGGATGGGGTATGAGGAGCGCCTGAGGGAACTGTGCCTTACGACACTAGAAAGAAGAAGGGAGAGGGGGGACATGATAGGAACGTATAAAATACTCAGGGGGATTGACAGAGTGGACATAGACGAAATGTTCACACGGAATAGTAACAGAATGAGGGGACATGGATGGAAGCTGGAAACTCAGATGAGTCACAGAGATGTTAGGAAGTTTTCTTTTAGCGTGAGAGTAGTGGGGAAATGGAATGCACTTCAGGAACAGGTTGTGGAAGCAAATACTATTCATAATTATAAAACCAGGTATGATAGGGAAATGGGACAGGAGTCATTGCTGTAAACAACCGATGCTCGAAAGGCGGGATCCAAGAGTCAATGCGGGATCCAAGAGTCAATGCTCGATCCTGCAGACACAACTAGGTGAGTACACACACACACAATAAGAGTAAGAAACAACAATTAGGTCACCATCACCATCACCAGAGGAGCACCAGCCAGGATGACGCAGGTAACCTCCCTCAGGGTCGTTGTGGACCATCACAACTCCACCCTCCTCCCTCCCTCCCTTCCTTCCTTCCTTCCTTCTTACCTATCTCCCTCCTTCTCTCCCTCCCTTCCTCATTACCCCCCCCCTCTCTCTCATTCTCTTCATCAGTTTCCTGCGTGTTCTGATTGCTTGCCTGCTTGTCTGCTGACCTGCCTGCTTGCCTGTCAATTTGCCTGTTTGCCTACTGACTTGCCTGCCTGCTTGCCTGCCTGCATGACTGCCTGCCTGCCTGTTCGCCTACTTGCTTACCTTCCCTGCCTCAGCCTACCTTACCCACCTCAGCCTACCTTACCCACCTCAGCCTACCTTACCCACCTCAGCCTACCTTACCCACCTCAGCCTACCTTACCCACCTCAACCTACCTTACCCACCTCAGCCTACCTTACCCACCTCAGCCTACCTTACCCACCTCAACCTACCTTACCCACCTCAGCCCACCTTACCCTCCTCAGCCTACCTTACCCACCTCAGCCTACCTTACCCACCTCAGCCCACCTTACCCACCTCAGCCTACACCACCAAACTCACCTATTTAACAACACTACAAAACACGTATTCATCCTGCCAGAAAAGGTAATAAAACGATAAAAAAATTATACATCAGAAAAAGTTTGTCAGTCACAATACCATCATTTAATTGTTGACTGTCGGTCAGACGGCGCAGTTGGCGGTAATATGTGATTAGGGGGAAACTGGCGCGCAATATTGGCCCTTGACCGCGGGCAACGAGCGACCTTGGCCAGGGGGAACAGGTGCCTCAGGTGCATGTGTGGTGACGGTGGGGGGGGGGGACAGGTTACCTTATGATACTCTACATGTGTAGTGGTTCAATGTCACTGGCAGCCATGTGGCGACGGTATAGCAGCCATGTGGCGACGGTATAGCAGCCATGTGGCGACGGTATAGCAGCCATGTGGCGACGGTATAGCAGGCATGTGGCGACGGTATAGCAGCCATGTGGCGACGGTATAGCAGCCATGTGGCGACGGTATAGCAGCCATGTGGCGACAGTATAGCAGCCATGTGGCGACGGTATAGCAGCCATGTGGCGACGGTATAGCAGCCATGTGGCGACGGTATAGCAGCCATGTGGCGACGGTATAGTAGCCATGTGGCGACGGTATAGCAGCCATGTGGCGACGGTATAGCAGCCATGTGGCGACGGTATAGCAGCCATGTGGCGACGGTATAGCAGCCATGTGGCGACGGTATAGCAGCCATGTGGCGACGGTATAGCAGCCATGTACTCACCTAGTTGTGCTTGCGGGGGTTGAGCTCTGGCTCTTTGGTCCCGCCTCTCAACTGTCAATCAACTGGTGTACAGATTCCTGAGCCTACTGGGCTCTATCATATCTACATTTGAAACTGTGTATGGAGTCAGCCTCCACCACATCACTGCCTAATGCATTCCATCCGTTAACTACTCTGACACTGAAACAGTTCTTTCTAACGTCCCTGTGGCTCATGTGGGTACTCAGCTGTGTCCCATTGTTCGCGTACCACCCGTGTTAAATAATCCATCCATGTCTACCCTGTCAATTCCCCTGAGAATTTTGTATGTGGTGATCATGTCTTCCCGAGCTCTTCTGTCTTCCAGTGTCGTGAGGTGCATTTCCCGCAGCCTTTCCCCGTAACTCATGCCTCTTAGTTCTGGGACTAGTCTAGCGGCATACCTCTGAACATTTCCCAGCTTCGTCTTGTGCTTGACAAGGTACGGGCTCCATGCTGGGGCCGCATACTCCAGGACTGGTCTTACATATGTGGTATGTGGAAGGTTGTGATTGTATTTGTTCCCGGTGTAGTTTCTGTCTTGCCATTCTCATTTTTGTGCACAGACGTGATGTGGAGAGTATCGTGGACAGTCCGTTCACCCAGGGCACTCCTCAGCTCCTGACCAGTTCCAGTGGGAAGTGGAACACGTTATCGTGTGTCTGTGATACTTGGTGAAGTATTGGTGGTTAACCCGACGTGTCCTGGGATGGCCAAGTTGAGTTACGAGACGGAAGTTCGAGCCGTCTGTTATGGCTTGTAAGGCTGTTGTGTGGAGCCGTGCCAGTGTGGTGGTGGTGGAGAGTAGAGGAGGTGTTTGGGCACGGTGAGAATACTGTGCAGGACTGGGCCATGATTTACTGTGTATGAGGTATGAGGTGAACTTTCCGGTGTGAGGACCATGGTAGACACTCACGGAGGGACACCTGAATGTCCCTCCACTTGAATATATATATATATATATATATATATATATATATATATATATATATATATATATATATATATTATATATATATATATAATATATATATATATATATAGTGGTTATATATATATAACCACTTCCCCGCCGGCATTTGTGTTCCTCACGTGTTGCCCCAAAGAATGAGGTGATTTGATAAAATGCTATGCCCAAGATTACTATCCGAGTGCCGGCGGGGAAGTGGTTCAAATAGCTTAGGCTATCACTTCCTTATTGTCCGGTCGTGATGGTCAAGCGGATTAAGGCATCCCTGTACATACCAGTTGCGTTGCTCCTGGCAGTATGGGTTCGAGTCACTTCTGGGGTGTGAGTTTTCAGTTGTATATAGTCCTGGGGACCATTTAGGCTTGTTTGCATATATATATATATATATATATATATATATATATATATATATATATATATATATATAATATGCGGGATTTCTCTGTGGATTTTCCGCATAAAATGATCAGTGTTTTGTGATCGTCAATTGCATATATATATATATATATATATATATATATATATATATATATTAGTATATTTTGGTAGCAGTCTTTCCTGTAGACATATATTATTAAATATGACCGAAAAAGTAAGATTAATAATTCTAACACGAATTTTCTCAATCTTTCGTACATTACGCTTCACTGTTGGAGGTAAATAAAAAATCAATTCTCCAAAATTCATTTTTATTTCTAGTCTGACGCGACACGGGCGCGTTTCGTAAAACTTATTACATTTTCAAAGACTTTGGTTCACAAATACACAACTGATTAGAACTTACGTATCTCCGATTTTATATCTACATTTGAGTGAGGTGGGAGGGGTGATGTGGCATTAACACAAGACAGAACAAGAGGGGATATTAATAGGGTATTAAAAGTATCAACACAAGACAGAACACAAACAATGGGTATTGAATAGAAGTGTTTGTAGAAAGCCTATTGGTCCATATTTCTTGATGCTTCTATATTGGAGCGGAGTCTTGAGGTGGGTAGAATATAGTTGTGCAATAATTGGCTGTTGATTGCTGGTGTTGACTTCTTGATGTGTAGTGCCTCGCAAACGTCAAGCCGCCTGCTATCGCTGTATCTATCGATGATTTCTGTGTTGTTTACTAGGATTTCTCTGGCGATGGTTTGGTTGTGGGAAGAGATTATATGTTCCTTAATGGAGCCCTGTTGCTTATGCATCGTTAAACGCCTAGAAAGAGATGTTGTTGTCTTGCCTATATACTGGGTTTTTTGGAGCTTACAGTCCCCAAGTGGACATTTGAAGGCATAGACGACGTTAGTCTCTTTTAAAGCGTTCTGTTTTGTGTCTGGAGAGTTTCTCATGAGAAGGCTGGCCGTTTTTCTGGTTTTATAGTAAATCGTCAGTTGTATCCTCTGATTTTTGTCTGTAGGGATAACGTTTCTATTAACAATATCTTTCAGGACCCTTTCTTCCGTTTTATGAGCTGTGGAAAAGAAGTTCCTGTAAAATAGTCTAATAGGGGGTATAGGTGTTGTGTTAGTTGTCTCTTCAGAGGTTGCATGGCTTTTCACTTTCCTTCTTATGATGTCTTCGATGAAACCATTGGAGAAGCCGTTATTGACTAGGACCTGCCTTACCCTACAGAGTTCTTCGTCGACTTGCTTCCATTCTGAGCTGTGGCTGAGAGCACGGTCGACATATGCGTTAACAACACTCCTCTTGTACCTGTCAGGGCAGTCGCTGTTGGCATTTAGGCACATTCCTATGTTTGTCTCCTTAGTGTAGACTGCAGTGTGGAAACCTCTGCCCTTTTCCATGACTGTTACATCTAGAAAGGGCAGCTTCCCATCCTTTTCCATCTCGTAAGTGAAACGCAGCACGGAACTCTGCTCAAATGCCTCCTTCAGCTCCTGCAGATGTCTGACATCAGGTACCTGTGTAAAAATGTCGTCAACATACCTGCAGTATATGGCCGGTTTCAAGTTCATGTCGACTAAGACTTTTTGCTCGATGGTACCCATGTAGAAGTTTGCAAACAGGACACCTAGGGGAGAACCCATGGCGACCCCATCTACTTGCTTATACATGTGCCCATCCGGGCTCAAGAAGGGTGCCTCTTTAGTACAAGCTTGGAGTAGTTTCCTCAGAATATTTTCTGGCATGTCAAGAGGAGTACAGGCTGGATCACGATACACTCTGTCGGCTATCATTCCGATTGTCTCGTCCACAGGTACGTTGGTAAACAGCGATTCTACGTCCAACGAGGCTCTTATCCCTGTGGCCCGTGTGCCCCGCAGTAAGTCAACAAATTCCTTTGGAGACTTCAGGCTGAAGGCGGAAGGAACATAAGGAGTCAGCAGGCCGTTGAGTCGCTTCGCCAGTCTGTACGTGGGTGTGGGTATCTGGCTAATGATTGGCCGAAGTGGGTTTCCAGGCTTGTGCGTCTTGACATTTCCATACGCATATCCAGGTTTATATTCCCCAATGATCTTTGGCAGGTGGAGTCCGGATTTCTTGGCGTTCACAGTTTCGATCAGTTTGTTGACCTTTGCTTTTAATTCGGCTGTAGTGTCCTTCGTTACCCTTTGGAACTTAGTTTGGTCAGAGAGTATGATGTTCATTTTCGCCAGATATTCGTCTTTTTTAAGAATGACATATATTGGCGACTTGTCACCTCTCCTGACAACTATCTCCTTGTTCTCACGAAGGCTTTTAGCTGCCGCTTTAAGCTCGGGGGACAGTATGGTGCTTCTGTAGTTGCCTCGATTCTTTCCTCCTTCTGCAATAAGTTCTGCTTGTAAGGTATCTTTGGTAGTGACCTTCTTTTGTGTCTCGAGGTCGAATATGTCGTCCAACAGAATTTCCAACTCTACTTTCCGGGCCATCTCACTCGGTCTGGACATAACATGACAGTTTATGCCCAGATTTAGGAGAGTGACTTTCTGGCATGTCCTCTTGACATGCCAGAAAATATTCTGAGGAAACTACTCCAAGCTTGTACTAAAGAGGCACCCTTCTTGAGCCCGGATGGGCACATGTATAAGCAAGTAGATGGGGTCGCCATGGGTTCTCCCCTAGGTGTCCTGTTTGCAAACTTCTACATGGGTACCATCGAGCAAAAAGTCTTAGTCGACATGAACTTGAAACCGGCCATATACTGCAGGTATGTTGACGACATTTTTACACAGGTACCTGATGTCAGACATCTGCAGGAGCTGAAGGAGGCATTTGAGCAGAGTTCCGTGCTGCGTTTCACTTACGAGATGGAAAAGGATGGGAAGCTGCCCTTTCTAGATGTAACAGTCATGGAAAAGGGCGGAGGTTTCCGCACTGCAGTCTACACTAAGGAAACAAACATAGGAATGTGCCTAAATGCCAACAGCGACTGCCCTGACAGGTACAAGAGGAGTGTTGTTAACGCATATGTCGACCGTGCTCTCAGCCACAGCTCAGAATGGAAGCAAGTCGACGAAGAACTCTGTAGGGTAAGGCAGGTCCTAGTCAATAACGGCTTCTCCAATGGTTTCATCGAAGACATCATAAGAAGGAAAGTGAAAAGCCATGCAACCTCTGAAGAGACAACTAACACAACACCTATACCCCCTATTAGACTATTTTACAGGAACTTCTTTTCCACAGCTCATAAAACGGAAGAAAGGGTCCTGAAAGATATTGTTAATAGAAACGTTATCCCTACAGACAAAAATCAGAGGATACAACTGACGATTTACTATAAAACCAGAAAAACGGCCAGCCTTCTCATGAGAAACTCTCCAGACACAAAACAGAACGCTTTAAAAGAGACTAACGTCGTCTATGCCTTCAAATGTCCACTTGGGGACTGTAAGCTCCAAAAAACCCAGTATATAGGCAAGACAACAACATCTCTTTCTAGGCGTTTAACGATGCATAAGCAACAGGGCTCCATTAAGGAACATATAATCTCTTCCCACAACCAAACCATCGCCAGAGAAATCCTAGTAAACAACACAGAAATCATCGATAGATACAGCGATAGCAGGCGGCTTGACGTTTGCGAGGCACTACACATCAAGAAGTCAACACCAGCAATCAACAGCCAATTATTGCACAACTATATTCTACCCACCTCAAGACTCCGCTCCAATATAGAAGCATCAAGAAATATGGACCAATAGGCTTTCTACAAACACTTCTATTCAATACCCATTGTTTGTGTTCTGTCTTGTGTTGATACTTTTAATACCCTATTAATATCCCCTCTTGTTCTGTCTTGTGTTAATGCCACATCACCCCTCCCACCTCACTCAAATGTAGATATAAAATCGGAGATACGTAAGTTCTAATCAGTTGTGTATTTGTGAACTAAAGTCTTTGAAAATGTAATAAGTTTTACGAAACGCGCCCGTGTCGCGTCAGACTAGAAATAAAAATGAATTTTGGAGAATTGATTTTTTATTTACCTCCAACAGTGAAGCGTAATGTACGAAAGATTGAGAAAATTCGTGTTAGAATTATTAATCTTACTTTTTCGGTCATATTTAATAATATATATATATATATATATATATATATATATATATATATATATATATATATATATATATATATATATATATATATATATTTTAAGAAGTACATTTGGTGAAGGTTTTGTTTAGCATGGTTTATCGCCATTTTCCTTTCACTATTAATTATTACAGTCACTGTCAGTTCTGGATAAGTGACCTATGACTCCGGGTGAGGTAGGAAGATGCCCTGAGGCCCCACATACAGTGTGTCAAGTAGAGAACCCGCTTACTGGCCAAGTCTGGCCCCTACAAGGAAGTGACTTGTATATAATTTCCGTGTGTGGGGGGACTTTTGTAAACAACTTCTTGACTTTGCCAGTCCAGTTGGGACTTTGTTTCCTGAAGGCAAAGTTCACTGACCTGTGTTTGTTAATGTTAATGCCAAGACATTAACCCCCCCCCCCCCACACACACACACACTGGTTAAGTCATTGTAACATTGTAACATCACCATCATGTTGTCTGTTATACTCATGTTAATTTACTTATAATTACTTTGTTGTGGTTATGTAAATATTGTATGTTTATGATGTGTCATGTAAATAATTTCGTCCCAGTAAACTGCTGGTTTTTACTTAAGACTTTCACTCAACCGTAGACAGGTTTGATTGATGTACTTGAGGCCAGGAAGTTCACTGATTAAAAATGGAAAGTTGTACACAACGAGCCTTGCTCGGGGGTTACCTTACCTTATATAACATATGTGTCATGACATGTGTGTCATGACATGTGTGTCATGACATAACTTCCACCACAACACTGATGTATACACAACACCAGTGGTGTAGCCCACAGTGTTGTAGGTGTAGCCTTTCACAGCCATCTGGCCCCAGGCCAGCTGGCTCCTCCAGGGCCCCCCAGGCCAGCTGGCTCCTCCAGGGCCCCCAGGCCAGCTGGCTCCTCCAGGGCACCCCAGGAGCTGTCTTACCTGGAAAAAACAAGAATGTGCATTAGGTGACGGGTTTACACATTATGTACGTAATAAATTATATCCCATGTAACGTCATATTTCACATGAAGAAAAACAATAAGAATGATGATAAAATATATGCTGATCTGTGTTTAATTAGAGCAGGGAGTGCGCCTGGGGGTAGTGAGAGGGGACCTAGAGGCACGGCCAGCACGCCGCGGCGACATTTGCAGCGTTGTCACCAAGAATTGGAAGGAAAAGATGTGTGTTGCTTTCAAGTGGAGAACAGACTATGTTGAAGCTCTAAAGACTGGGTCAGTCTGGAAACATTCACCAGTCACACTCAGTCAGTCTTCATGTTGCCTGAGGTCTGACTGCGGAGTGTTCGACAGGAAAAGCCTCACTCCTGCGGAGAGACGCTGATCCTGCCATGGACCAGACATAATAGGAATTATGCTGAGGAACTCAATACTTTGAGTTCCTCAGTATATGGTAATAAACTCAATACTTTGAAGGTGTTAAATAGCATAGTCCAGCGACCTCTATCTCACGTGTCCGTAGATATCAACCACTACGTTGTTTCTGAGATGTAAACTCTGAAATGTATTGACTATCGAGTTGAATGACGCCAGCGGGAACTACTCGTTCATCCCATCCGCCTTTTGTGATAATATTTTTGTGTAACAATGTGGTCGATCGTTCCAATATGTAGTAACGGAGCCCCAGTAAGCCACTTTATCTACTACTTTCTTGTATAGTTCCAAACACAATAAAGCTAAACACCCAACATATATCCCTCAGCCTAGTACGGTACTTGTGGGCTCTATATTAGGCCTCAAATAGTGTGTATATTAGGCCCAAGGATAATTAGGTTTTATTAGCAACAAATATAGAACCTGTTCCGGTTTATCCAAATTCATCTGCTTATAATGTCCTCTTGACCTTCGGGTGATCAATGGTTAATTAACGTTGGACGATATGCAGTGACAATTATTACTTAATTCCATTTAACACAAGTTTCATATTATAGGAACCAATATGTCTCTCTTAGATACAAGCATCTTGTGTGGTGGACCAACAGCGTCGGAGGTGGAGAGGTGTACATAGTGCAGGCGACGAGTCACAATAACGTGGCTGAAGTAGTCTGACCAGACCACACACTACAAGGTGAAGGGACGACGACGTTTCGGTCCGTCCTGGACCATTCTTAAGTTGATTCTACACAGTCAGTCAGGTGTACATGGTGACCGCTCAACACCTGCCTCTCACCATCACCAATACGCTTCGTGACGTTAAGCTGGAGACCAGCTTTTAAAGCCTTTATAAGCATATAGATGTTAAAAATATTGTTTGGAACGACAAGTCGTGTAATGTACAAAGCCTTAAAGCCATACGGTGTTTGGTCCTGTAACATGGTAACTGTAACCCATAATGGTAACCGCCTCAAGTCATTAACACACCTGGCGAAAAAGAGAGCACACAACCTGAGCCAGGATACTTAAGAATATATTCCGTGTTGTGGAAGATCAAACAATAGTACTGGCAGTCACCAGAAACGTTGTGGTATTGAAATCTGGCAATGGTTACCCGCAGACTGAATCACACCCGCAGGAAATATATTGCCAGTGCAGACCGCTGATCACATGCCTCTGTACGACTAACCATCTTGTGTGATGGGAATGTTTTAGCATCACGTGGCTACTTTTGTGCCACACTGTCAGACCTGACGGTGTGAGGAACCTGGAGTTTGCATCTACTTTATCCACTACACACAGAGATCACACTAACGTGATGCATCAAATGAACAAATCCACAAGGGCCGTGACGAGGTCGATTAAGGGAGTGTCTGGGATGCTTCCGGACGCAGGTTCGAATCCTTGTCACGGCCCTTGTGGATTTCTTTACATTATCCACTATGGTGTTGTTGAGGCTATCCTCCAGATATCCGCCGAGTGGTTATAGTACTGGACATGCCAACAGGCCTGGAGGCCCGGGTTCGAATCCTTCAGGCGTCTATAGTATTCTGATTATATATATATATATATATATATATATATATATATATATATATATATATATATATATATATATATATATATATATATATATATATATATATATATAATTTAGATATTGACAGGGAAAGCATATTTTCGCACAACCGCTTCTACTGTGCTGTTTAAGTATTTAATGTGTGTGCAAAAGTTGTCTTCAAACTGACCCAAGCAACAACTGAGTTTCACCAATTTATTTGCCTGACATAAATGACATATACATTCCGAAATCTAATTGTATATATATGATACTAACTACATTAAGTATGGCACATATTTATTTCATATGAGGTTTTCATTTTCTTTCCCTTGTTTTCCCTTTTCAATAAACATTTTTTTCGTGGTCCCCTAACACAGGGGTGAGGGGGGGGGGGTGAGGGTGGCATGCGGGAGACAGACAGACACACACACACAATGTTCCGTGGGTTTACATTCACTCTAGAATAATCAAGCATTAACAAAAACCTTATTTCAATAGTTTACATTTTTTCATTCTGTTAAAAAGTTATTGAGAGACGTTCCTTTGTGGAGATTGGGAGCATCCTTGTGGACTCTGGCTGGTGTGTGGGGGAGACAGGTGTGTGTGGGGGAGACGGGTGTGTGGGGGGGACGGGTGTGGGGGAGACGGGTGTGTGGGGGGGACGGGTGTGGGGGAGACAGGTGTGTGTGGGGGAGACGGGTGTGTGGGGGGACGGGTGTGGGGGAGACAGGTGTGTGCGGGGGGGAGACAGGTGTGGGGGGGTCGTCTCAGGAAGCCCACACACTCCTCCAACCTTAACCACGTCATTCACCGTCAAAATTAAAGAAAACTGGCAGCCTTTGTTGACATTTTCTTTCACAGTGGTCCCTTGGCGATTGTTTAGGGGGGTGGGGGGTGGGGGGGGGTCCTTGTTACACCCCCCCAGCTCATGCCAACCCTCACACTCCTCCTCACTCACCTGTCTCACTCACTCACGCTTGTGTGCGTGCGTGCATGAGTGAACATATGAACTTAGCGATAATTGTTGTTGTTGTTGTTGTGTGTAGTGGTGAGGTAAACAATGAGGTGAGTGAAGGTGGCCAGCACCAGCTGCCTGGCCCCACACCCTTCACTTGTGACTAATTCAATATTTGCATGTATACTAAAGGTATACATACATACATATCTTCAGGGTCAAGCTCCACACGGGAATGTTTCCTGTGTTGAAGCAACAGTTTTGGGACGAATATGACGTTGATGTATGATAATGTGCTGTATTAACACACTGAGGTAACAAGTAAATTGTTGCATAAGTAAAGAGTAAAGTAATAAGTAAAGTGACTTAATGTCTGACCATTTAGCCATAACAGCTAACATACACGTGGGCAATGTTGACCTACCTGGCACTAAGCTCAGTAGACGCAGGCTAACAGTAAGGAAAGAGCAAGAACAATTCTTTACAGACAGCATAACACATTGGTATAACAATTATGAGCCTGAGAATGTACAACAGTTTTATGATGACCTCATAAATAATACATATGAAGCCATCAACAATAGTGAGTCACACCAAACAAAAAGAAGTACCGGTAAGCAGGTCAGACACAACCAGTACTATGATGATGCTAAACTGAAAGAGCTTAAATCAATTGCTAGACAGACAGGTAAAGCATATAAGAGCCTTAGAACTCCTCAAATGTTAAAACTGTTTCAGGCCGCGCTTGCAGCGGCAAGGGAGAGAATGACTGAACTGAGACAAACTGAATGGGAGGGTTTTGTTAGTGGACTTAACCTGCATACTCCAACCCGTTCTCGCACTTTCGTATAGTCAATATTGACTTATTAAATAGGTGCATATGTGACATACTAAACAAACTAGTTTACCTTGAAAAGCTTCATAGAAAACGCCAACCTTACCTAACCTTCTTAGTATGTTAAGATAAGCATCTTATTGCTTCTTAATTACAATTATTACTTAACCTATACCTATAATAGGTTAAGTAATAATTGTAATTACGAAGCAATAAGATGCTTATCTTAACATATTAAGAAGGTTAGGTAAGGTCGGTGTTTTCTATGAAGTTTTTCAAGGTAAACTAGTTTGTTTAGTATGTCACATATGCACGTATTTAATAAGTCAATATTGACTGTAAGAAAGTGCGAGAACGGGTTGCATACTGCCCTGGGCAAAGGCTGGAAAGGCATAAACAAAATTATTGGTAAAAATAGTAGACAAGTTTCACACCCAAACCCGCTACAGAAAGCCAATCAGTTAATTGCAAAATGGGCTCAGGTTTTCAGCTTTGGAATGTTACCAGCTAGCACAAGGGAGAAATTGCAGGAGAGGTCCACAGACAGAAATACTCTCACTAACTCATGTTGAGCAAGCAACATGATGAATGTGATGTTCCATATACAGATTATGAATTGGCTGCAGCCCTCTCCAGGGGCAGTAGCACTGCTCCTGGTGAGGACGGTCTCACCTATGATATTCTAAGACTCCTACATCGTGTACCCGGTAACCCATTATTAGAACTGTTTAATGCCAGTTATGTCACTGGGCAGTTGCCTGTATCATGGACCACCAGTCTTACGGTACCTGTACCAAAGCCTGGCCAACCTGATGCTTTCCGTCCCATCTCACTGAAAATAGCACTTTCTTTGTAACTAGCTGACATTGTAACTATAAGGTGTGAAGGATAGATGAAATTGTTCATGTAATAATCTAAGATGAGGTCTGATAAAGACCTTTTGTGCCCTCTGTAATGCTTTTGCGCTACTGCTCACAGGATGAGTATGGGGTGCACAATAAACTACCGCTCACAGGATGAGTATGGGGTGCACAATAAACTAGCCGCCTTCGGCGGCAACAATCAATCAAAAATCCACTACCACTCACAGGATGGGTATGGGGTCCACTACCACCCACAGGATGGGTATGGGTCCACTACCACCCACAGGATGGGTATGGGTCCACTACCACCCACAGGATGGGTATGGGGTCCACTACCACTCACAGGATGGTTGTGGATCCACTACCACCCACAGGATGGGTATGGGGTCCACTACCACTCACAGGATGGGTGTGGGGTCCACTACCACTCACAGGATGGGTGTGGGGTCCACTACCACTCACAGGATGGGTGTGGATCCACTACCACCCACAGGATGGGTATGGGGTCCACTACCACTCACAGGATGGGTGTGGGGTCCACTACCACTCACAGGATGGGTGTGGGTCCACTACCACTCACAGGATGGGTGTGGGGTCCACTACCACTCACAGGATGGGTGTGGGGTCCACTACCACTCACAGGATGGGTGTGGGTCCACTACCACTCACAGGATGGGTGTGGGGTCCACTACCACTCACAGGATGGGTGTGGGGTCCACTACCACTCACAGGATGGGTGTGGGGTCCACTACCACTCACAGGATGGGTGTGGGGTCCACCACCACCCACAGGATTGGGTATGGGTCCACTACCACCCACAGGATGGGGGCTGCAAAAAATGCAGGAAGACATTGACAAAAATAATACATTGACCTTGCAAAAAACAGTTGCATGAGTGGGTAAAGAAATTAGTGTTGGAGTTTAATGTCAATAAGAGTGAGGTTGAGACGACTGGAGGAGAGACAGTAGACCATGGGGGCCCATGATTCACCAAGCATTTACACAAGCACTTACGAAGTCTGTATATCCTTCCTCAGTCATGCACGCCTTGTTTACCTTTCTTAAACAAGTTATGAGCTACAACTATACGAAGTTTTTGATAATAATAAACATGGGTTGTGAAGTTTGGGGACTTGTAAACAAAGCCACCATGATTAAAGTAACACGTACAGGTTTGTAACAGGTACAGGTCTCCTTTATGGCAGTGAGTCTTGGACACTCCGCGCCCGTCAGGAAAGACAGCTGAATGCCTACCACATGCGCTGCCTTCGACACATCTTGGACATCACCTGGCAGGACAAGGTGACAAACAACAACGTCTTGGGGAGAGCAAGAATCACCAGCATGTACACAATGCTGAAACAGAGACGAATGCGCTGGCTCGGGCACGTTGTGCGAATGGGCGACGGCAGGATCCCCAAGGATCTCCTGTACGGAGAGCTGAGGCAGGGAAAGCGTCCAACAGGCAAGCCCCAGCTACGGTACAAAGACGTATGCAAGAGGGACCTGAAAGCTATGGACGTCGATCTAGCTATATGGGAGACACTGGCTGCAGACCGTTCAACCTGGAGGCAGTCTGTTCAAAGAGGTCTCTCCAAGTTCGAGGAGTCACTTGCCAAAGAATCGGAGGCAAAGAGACAGAGAAGGAAAGCCGGTAGCCAGGAAGACAGACCAGAATCGGACTTCATTTGTGCTCGGTGTGGGAAGGACTGCCACTCTGGGATTGGCCTCATCAGTCACACCAGACGCTGCACCAGGATTGACAACTAGGGCGCAACTCCATAGTCTCCCGAGACTGAAGGATGCCTACTACTACAGGGTTGTGAGTGGTGCGTGATACTTGATGGGTCCAGGTCCTCAAGGTGTCTCCACTACAACAACTGGAGACATTTACCAGTGGATATGCAACACTAATTACACTATACACATGAACACGACAACATCGGCGGCATATGCCACGCTGGTAAAAATTAAAACGTCGTTTAGAAACCTATAACAGGACGCCTTCAAGGACTCTACACAGCAATTGTCAGACCAATACTAAGCAACGCCGGCATAGAAGCATCACTTTGTGAATCATAAAATTACAATTGAAAACGTATAAAGGTTTACGACAAGATTTATGACCAGACCTAAGATAATGCTGTGAGGAATGGATTAGGGAACTGGACCTCACAATCCTGGAAGACAGAAGAAACAGAGGAGACATGACCACAACATACAAGATAATAACAATAGACAACGTATATAACACACAAAATATACACAAACTGTAACGCAATAAGTATAACAGCTGGTGGTGGGGTGGTGGTGGTGGTGGTGGTGAGCTGGTGGTGGTGAGCTGCTGGTGGTGGTGGTGGTGGTGGGCTGGTGGTGGTGAGCTGGTGGTGGTGGTGGTGGTGGTGGGCTGGTGGTGTTGGTGTTGGTGGTGGTGGTGGTGGTGGTGGTGGTGGTGGTGGTGGTGGGTTGGTGGTGTTGGTGTTGGTGGTGGTGGTGGTGGTGGTGGTGGTGGTGGTGGTGGTGGTGGTGAGCTGGTGGTGGTGAGCCGGTGGTGGTGGTGGTGGTGGTGGTGGTGGTGGTGGGCTGGTGGTGTTGGTGTTGGTGGTGGTGGTGGTGGTGGTGGTGGTGAGCTGGTGGTGGTGAGCTGGTGGTGGTGGTGGTGGTGGTGGTGGTGGGCTGGTGGTGTTGGTGTTGGTGGTGGTGGTGGTGGTGGTGGTGGGTTGGTGGTGGTGGTGGTGGTGGTGGTGGGCTGGTGGTGTTGGTGTTGGTGGTGGTG
>NC_091159.1:48578680-48684334 GCF_040958095.1 Procambarus clarkii | reverse complement strand
AGTCGAATTGTCTTGAGAATTCACAATCGACTTGAGAATGGTCCAGGACGGACTGAAACGTCGTCGTCCCTTCACCTTCTAGTGTGTGGTCTGGTCAACATACTTTAGCTACGTTATTGTGACTTATCGCCTGTACTTTATATAATAGATTTAACCTTGGATAAGCCGAGGTAAGACAAGTACATATAGCAGTGTATGTGTAAGTACCTACATAGGAAAACTGAACCGAAATTGATCTTATAATACGAGCTCTTTCATGAGTCAACATGTGTTGAATCACGCCAGCGCTCGGATTAATTTGTTTCATTTTTCCTGTGGATACATACATACGTACAGCTGAATCACGCGTCTTGTGATTATACGAAAAACAGTAATTAATACTGGTATGACCTCGCGGTTGATTTGGCATTATAAGTTTATACTTTGATTTTATTTATATTTTCATATATCAGAATGAGCCAAGACATATTATCCATTACATCCTTCCCTGAGTATACGCATCCCATTTTCTCGCATGGCACTGGATGGGGTGTCCAGTGCAGGCAGACTCCATGGTTTGTCTGCAATGGTTCCCTCTCAGATAACTATGCGTCCAGCCGTCTATATTACCTTAAGGTTTAGCTTATTTATTATGCATGCCATATCCATCCTGTGGGCGGTAGGGGGAAAGGGTTTCAGAGGCACATAATGGGCTCAGGTACTGAAGGGATTTTAATATATATAATGCTATACTCTTATCATAAATTTTCCTTCTATTCAAGTTATGGGTAACATTTTGCGTCGTCTTTATTAAAACTTTCAATGTTACATTTACAACTTCATATGGCCTCTTTGATCAAATTTGGAGTTCGTCTGCTAGGCTATCCACAAATCACCAACATTCCATGCTACAGTGCTTCCCATCCTTGTCTAGTCTCATTCTTCAATCTGAGTAACTATCAGGCATCAATAGTGTTGTGCACCGTCACATACCACTATTTATATTTAATTTAACCCCCAATTACTCAAGCCATAACCTGACAATATTTAAATTTGTCCTCTCTCACGTTCTTACCAATCGTCCATTCAAGTACCCTGAAAAGACAATCGGCAGCATGACTATTTTTCAACAACACAAATTTATTTTAGTTGCTGAAATCAGACATACCAAATTATATACAACAAAAGAATTAGGGAAACCTAATCATGACTGGTCTAGTGATATATGACCCACCTCCGGCTCACGTCACGCCAACAGGACAAACACCTTTTCAGTATTGTAACTGTTGTGCGATTTAGAAATACCATGATCATCATCATTGCATCCTATATATATAACGAGGTATCTGCCTGTGTCCAACCAAAGTGTCGGCTGTGTAGGAGTCTTTCACTTGTATTTTTCTAAGTCCTAAGCCCAATGTTCACTACCACTGTCAGTATTAACGGACTTCCTCCTCACATGGAAACTTCACCAGCATATTGACTTGATCCTAATTCTAGCAATCTAAATAAATGTAAACACAAGGTGAAATTAACTCATGTGGTATAACGAGTCACGTTACAGAGGTACATTCTAAAAATTGCATATAAAACCTGCTATGATTTGTCATATATGAGAAAAATTATGAACTTTTGTCACAAAAGAAATCAAATAAATGCATTGTCGCTGCGTTGGCACGGAAGGTAGTGCATAATTTATGTTGACGTCATACAGCCGCAATATAAATATATATATATATATATATATATATATATATATATATATATATATATATATATATATATATATATATATATAGTCTAAGAACCGTAGGCTATATAAGGTACTCAAGAATTTTTAGACACATAATATATGTCAAGGGGGCAGCAAGACCTGCTACTCAACATACAACATGTGTCAGGGAGCTAGGAACACCTGCTACACAAGACAGACAACATGTGTCAGGGAGCTAGGAACACCTGCTACACAACACAGACAACATGTGTGCCAGGAAGGCGGGAACACCTGCTCCTCAACACTCCAGTAAAGACAATACGCCCCAGCGCCATATCACACGATAACTTCGGGGTATTGTCTACTGTAACTAGAACAATGATAATGACCCACACAATATCCCCACTACTGTCGCTTCACACTTATCAATATTTATATCAACCACTACACCCCCAAAGGTGTAGTGATGATCGCATACTTAACATTGGGTGAATATATCTAATTTTTAAAATTAAAGAATCATTTTATGTTGTAGTAGCCTAATGACTGAAAGTTTCGGTTACCAACAAGTTGCAAAAATGAGCTTCATGGTGGGAATTTTGGAAGATATAAACATCGGCTAATTGAGAACATGAAAACATGTTGCAAGTTCATGGAGAGAATCCCCCAACATCTCACAGAGAACAATCTTGTAAAACCAACGCAACACGGGTTTGTTAAAAATAGATCCTGCCTTACAAACCTGCTCACATTTCTGGAAACGGTAACCGGCTATTTAGACAAAGGATTTCCGGTAGATGTAGCCTACATGGACTTTGTTTGCCAAAGCCTTTGACAAGGTACCACATGAGAGACTGGCAGGGAAAATTACAGGCCCTTGGAATAAATGGGAGAATACGGGATTGGATAAAACAATGGTGAAAAGATAGAAAACAAAGGGTCGTGCTAAATGGGAATGAATCTGACTTGAGAAATGTGCTGTGAGGTGCCACAGGGGTCCATTTTGGGGCCAACCCTTTTTGTCATATACATCAATGACAAAGGTGAGAATATTGCAAACCACATCATCAAATTTACAGGTGACACTAAGATCTATGGTAAAGTAGGAAGTGAAAGTGATATATTGAGACATTACAAAGAGATCTACATCAACTCCACAAATTGTCAGATGACTGACAAATGCTTTTTAATGTCGATAAATGCAAGACCTTACATGTTGGGCATAACAATCCAAGTCACAACTACCAAATTGACAGCTTACAATAACTACCTTACAACAGATAGATGAAGAAAAGGACATTGGAGTCAGACTCAATCATTCACTAAAAGTTACACAAGTGGTTTATTTATTTATTTATTTATTTATTTATTTATTTATTTATTTATTTATTTATTTATACAAGAGTTCTTACATTCTTGTAACAGCCACTAGCATGCATAGCGTTTCGAGCAAATCCTTAATCCTATGTTCCCCGGAATACGACCCGCCAAATCGTTTAACAACCAGGTACCCATTTTCCTGTTGGGCAAATAAAGGCTACAGTTAAGGATGGACGCCCAGTAAATCCTCCCCGGCAGGATACGAACCCAGGACAAAGCGCTCGCGAAACGCCAGGCGAGGGTCTTACCATTTCACATCGGGGACCTTCCAGGAAAAGAAATTAGTCGTTCAATTGTATAAGTCTCTGGTGCGCCCCCACCTGGATTATTGCAGCTAGGCCTGGAGACCTTATGGGGACTACGGGGTCACCATAGCTCGTGCTACTTGGAACTTTTTGTTCCCGGTAGCGAATCTTTAACAATAACAACAACTCTTGGGGGTAGAAATAGCCTAAGCTACTCTATCCCTTTGAGATGTATTTTTTCTTGTCTCAATAAACATACTTGAACTTGGAGACCTCATCTTCAGAAAGACATAGCTGCTCTGGAGAAGGTGCAACACCGGACAATAAAAATCATCCCAGAGCATAGTCACCTATCGTACCTGGAACGGTTGAGGGCCACAGGGCTAACGATACTGGAAACCAGGCATGACAGGGCGGATATCATCGAGACCTTTAAAATACTGAACAATTTGTAGGATGTCGATCCGGAGAATTTCTTCAAAAAGTCAGATGTAACACGAACGAGGAGCAACGGGTTCAAGCTCAACAAGCCACAATGTAGGACATAAAAGAGGAGATGTTTCTCACCCAGGATTGTAAACTCGTGGAACTGCCTACCCGACAAAGCTATAAACCGCCACAACTCTGCGGGGTTTTAAAATACAGCTGGAAAAGATCATCAGGGGCAAATGGGGGGACCTTTGACAAGCCGCCGGCTTTCCGTCCTCATCTGTAGTTCCCTCATGACCATCCTCATGCCGAGGACAACATCACAGTAGTTCTCTTATGGAATCTCTCTCTGCTGCTGCATCTCCCTCATCTTCAGTAAGGTATTTACACTACTACAACGTTGACATGAGCCGGCTTATCATCTGCGTGATAAGGAGACAGACAAGGCATCATTAGGTCAAGTAATATAGAGATTATCCCAGCGTGTTGTTATCTGGGAGAGTCAACATGGGACCATGGTCTCCAG
Source organism: Procambarus clarkii (assembly GCF_040958095.1). Lineage (NCBI taxonomy): Eukaryota > Metazoa > Arthropoda > Malacostraca > Decapoda > Cambaridae > Procambarus > Procambarus clarkii. The sequence continues at coordinate 48,680,061 of NC_091159.1, read as the reverse complement.
CCTCTGTAGAGTCAACATGGGACCATGGTCTCCTGCCTCAAGAGAGTCAACACAGAACCACGGTGCCAAGTCCCCGGAGAGTCAACAAAGAACCACGGTGCCAAGTCCCTGGAGAGTCAGCATAGGACCACGGTGCCAATACACTACACTACACTTACTAGGAATTAGTAAGGCTGCGTCAGAGTCACAAGACAGTTGAGCATCACGGCTGCCAACTCTCCCGCACTACTCAGTCTCGCCATCAATGGGCAATACAAAACGTTTCTGCCACATAAACCATCCGCAGATTCCACCAGTCTCGCGCATCATTCTGGCTTAATTAACACATTGCAATTTGCTTCAATATTCATGCTGCTATTTTGGGGATTCTATTACACGTTGAAGGTGAGAAATAAGGCAACCAGCGGCCTTAGTAATCCCAGCAGCCGTGAGACAAAACTTTTATAAAACACTAAAAAGAGTTTATGACAGCGGCTGCAATAGAGGAAGCCTAGTCCTTCCTGAGTATACTCCCTCCCCTGATTTGACGCCGTGGTTCTGTGTTGACTCTCCGGGGACTAGGCACCATGGTTCTGTGTTGACTCTCCGGGGACTTGGCACCGTGGTTCTGTGCTGACTCCAGGGACTAGGCACCATGGTTCTGTGTTGACTCTTCGGGGACTTGGCACCGTGGTTCTGTGCTGACTCCAGGGACTAGGCACCATGGTTCTGTGTTGACTCTCCGGGGACTTGGCACCGTGGTTCTATGCTGACTCTCCGGGGACTTGGCACCGTGGTTCTATGCTGACTCTCCAGGGACGTGGTACCGTGAACAAATGCATTTGTTCTCACCTTCAACGTGTAATAGAATCCCCAAAATAGCAGCATGAATATTGAAGCAAATTGCAATGTGTTAATTAAGCCAGAATGATGCGCGAGACTGGTGGAATCCGCGGATGTTTTATGTGGCAGAAACGTTTTAAATCCCATTGATTGCGAGACTGAGTAGTGCGGGAGAGTTGGCAGCCGTGATGCTCAACTGTCTTGTGACTGACGCCGCCTTACTAATTCCTCAGGGTACATGCGCGTACATTCTTTCTTCCCCCACGCATACACGCACGCACATACTCTTACATTCCTCCCAGTTGTACGTCGCATTTTTGACGTATACTCTACTAAAGGCCATTAATGGTCGCACTTGAAAATGGAAGCGGCTGGCGAAATTGACATACTGTCACGTTTTCTGTTTTGGGTCCTCTGATAGGTTAGGAAAAGGGCACTTTAGTACGACACATTCTTGACGTTGGGAAACCTTAGGATGACAGGCTGCTTACACACGCACAAAGAAGGTTCAGAGGTATGCCACCAGACTAGTCCCAGAACTGAGAAATATGAGCTAAGAGGAAAGTCTACGGGAGCTAAACCTCACGTCGTGGAAATTGAAATTGAAATAAGTTTATTGATGTAAAATACACACAAAGGGATGAGGTAGCTCAAGCTATTCTCACCCCGTTCAGTACATCGTGTTAATACATACATAGACACACATCACAAACAATAAACATATTACCAAACATTCTGAGAGATAAACATATACATTTCCTCCTTTACACAAGTAGTATGGTATCATACGTACACACAAATATTTTTATGACCTAGGTATACTGTATAGACAATTTGCAAGAGACATGCAGATAATTCAACAAAAAATTACAGTCTTGGTGCAAAATTCTTATATCTCTCAAGAATATCATCAACCTTTCCGTTGTACGTCTTGGAAGACAGAAGAATAAGGGGAGACATGATAACCACCTACAAAATTCTCAGGGGAATTGACAGGGTGGACAAAGACAAACTATTTAGCACGGGTGGAACACGAACAAGGGGACGCAGGTGGATACTTAGTACTCAAATGAGCCACAGAGACGACAGAAAGAATTTTTTCAGTGTCAGAGTAGTTAACAAATGGAATGCACTAGACAATGATGTGGTGGAGGCTGACTCCATACACAGTTTCAAGTGTAGATATGATAGAGCCCAGTAGGCTCAGGAATCTGTACACCAGTTGATTGACAGTTGAGAGGCGGGACCAAAGAGCCAGAGCTCAACCCCCGCAGCACAACTAGGTGAACACAGCCGAGCGGACAGCGCTCTGGGGTCGTAGTCCTAAGGTCCCGCGTTCTTTTCCCGGTTAAGGCAGAAACAGACAGAATTTCTTTTACTTAGTAATAAACAGGTACCTGTTTCAGCGCTTCACTGAGGTGATCCAGAGAGGACACGCCTGCTGTGTCCGAGGTTTCAGTCCGCGGGAACTGAAGAGCTCCAAGAGATCAACGACCTTTAACCTTTCATTGTATTCACTAACTTGTAGCTTTTACAAATATTAAATAAAGCACAACAAAAATGGAAGGGGCGGTAGGACAAAGAAACATCAGCTGTAACTGATATGTCTAGCAAAGAATAAAGGAGTCCCAAGCGAAGGGGAGAAGGGGAAAGGGGAGGGGAGAGAAAGGGAAGGAGGAGAGAAAGGGAAGGGGAGAGAAAGGGAGAAGGGAAAAAGGTTGGTTTGTGTAACAGACCATTACAGCATTGAACCAGACAGTCTTCAACTATAAGGTGAAGCCTAGTAAAGTCTGTTCCGCACAAACACATTTAGGTGAGACCATGTACACCAACCCACCAACCCCTACCCAGAGAGCAGCTCTCAATTACTCCAGTTATGCTCAAGGATCTGCCAAGCCCAGGAACTGCGTTCACTTCCTCTGCTCATCTAAACTTAAGTTGCATGAGATGGCAAAGAATTTTATTGCAAGTGATAAAATATCTGAAATTCTTGCATTGTATATCTATAATTTCCATCTAGTAGATAAATGAAAATATTTCTTTAGAGCTACCTCTAAATGGCTCAATTTCTGTATGATATAAGTTTTTTTTAACAAAGCATGTCCTATGGTTTACCTGCTCCCCCCCCCCCTATCTCTTACCTCACAAAATATGCTTCTTCAGAAATGTTAGAGTATACTATTATAAAAACAAATGACAACTGTGGTAGCATGGACATCCACAGCCAAGGTCAGAGTTATTGCAAACGTCTGCAACATAGAACATGCAATAATAGCTGACATTCCTAATCCAGCTGACGAGGCTATTATCTGCTAAGCAGATAACAGCTGTATTATTGTAAACAATAATAACAGGCTACAAGCTCTGCTTGATACGTTTGCCAGAGGAATTTAACAAAATTCGGTCTTATCGTTTCCAGAAAACAAACTGTCTCTAAGTCATAAAAATAAACCACTAACCTCCTTATTTTTAAAGTCAATAAACATGACATCGAAAATTTTTAGCACTATAAATGTATCAAAGTGAATATCAACATTTAGATTATAAGTGAATTGCATCTTCGGCTCAAAGAAAGACTAAAATCTCTTTCTCTCTATAAAAAAGTAAAGAAATTTAGTATTAATGTTTCCCAAGCAGTTGTACATGATTAGTGAAATGAGAAATAGTTGTCTAATCCAACGGGCATCTTCCCTCTGGGTCAGACCATCATACATTTAAGGATGTTTTAAGTTAAATTCCGATGACAGAGTTAATTACTAGGACCAGCTCACGAATGAAGGTGTGGTCAAGTGTTCATAGCCTCCTGCTGCTTGTAGTGCCCGTTACAAAAAAAAAATACAAATATTTATTCAGGTAGAGTACATACATACAAGGTAAGATACAAAAGTTGATGGATTTATAGATAGAGCTAGTACATACAATGCCTAAAGCCACTATTACGCAAAGAGTTTCGGGAAGGAAAAACACTAAGACTAAAACTTAATACTAATTGAGATTAAAGTATAAATTGTGTTAAGAAAAAATAAGAAAAAAAATGAAAAAAGGGGAGGGAACATGGCAGAAAAACAAACAAAAATACAATTTGGTCAACAAACAGCATTGATTAAAATAGTAGACATGAGTAGACATTTTGGGGGTGAGGTAGGTTACATTGAGTTAATTAGGTAGTACTTAGTTTTAACTTAAACTGGTTGGGAGAAGTACAGTCTTTAACATAATTGGGAAGGTCATTCCACATTCTGGGTCCCTTGATTTGTAAAGCATTTATAGTTTGACTAAGTCGTACTCTTGGAATATCAAATAGATATTTGTTTCTGGTGTGGTGCTCATGGGATCTGTTACAACCTTCTAGGAAGCTTTTAAGATCAGGATTGACATTACAGTTCAGCGTTTTATATATATAAAATACACATGAGAGGATGTGCAGGGACTTAATATCTAACATATTCAGAGATTTGAGTAAGGGTACCGAGTGCTGTCTGGGGCCAGAGTTGGGTATTGTCCTAATTGCAGCTTTGTGTTGAGTAATTAGAGGACGTAAATGATTTTGGGTAGTAGAACCCCAAGCACAAATACCATAGTTGAGATAAGGATAGATGAGAGAGTAATAGAGCGTTACCAGGGCAGGGCGAGGTACATAATATCTGATCTTAGAAAGAATGCCAACAGTTTTTGAAACTTTTTTTTATATATTTAGAATGTGTCCCTGGAAATTCAGCTTGCGGTCAATGAGAACGCCAAGGAATTTGCCATCTACTTTGTTACAAATTTGGGTATTGTTAATCCTGAGATTTATTTGATTTGAGGATTTATTGCCAAACAAAATATAGAAAGTTTTGTCAATGTTGAGGGTGAGTTTGTTGGCAGTTAGCCAGTGATGAACTTTATTTAGCTCAGTATTCACTGTGACATTTAGAGCAAGAGGGTCAGGACTGGAGTAAATGAAGGTCGTGTCGTCAGCAAATAGAATTGGTTTGAGATGTTGGGAGGCATTTGGAAGGTCATTAATGTAGATGAGAAAGAGGAGAGGGCCAAGTATGCTGCCCTGAGGAACACCGATGTTGATGGGTAGGGTGGGAGAAATTGAATTATTCACAGAAACATATTGGAGCCTGTCAGTAAGGTAAGATTTATTAAGGTACTGCAGGGAGTTACCTCTGACTCCATAATGATGTAATTTAAGAAGAAGGTTTTGGTGGTTGACAGTGTCAAAAGCCTTACGCAGGTCTACAAATAACCCAACAGGGAACTCTTTTTTATCAAGAGCTGCATGTATCAAGTTAATCATACTAATAAGTGCATCGTTAGTGCTTTTTTGTGGTCTGAAGCCATATTGACGATGCAAGTCTGAAGTCCATATGGTCTGAAGCCATATTATGATGCAATAAATGTTACGATGAGTGAGGATGGTGTTGTGGTGTGTTGCTTAATGCTTCCTTCTTGCATACGGAATGTGAGACACCTACTCGATGTGATAGCGTCTAATATGAACAAATGCACAAGGGGCCGTGATGAGGCTTCGAACCCCTCATCACGGCCATTGTCGATTTGTTCATTCGATGCATCACGCTATTGTGATTTCTGTGTGTAGTGTCCAATATGTTTCAGGACGCAGTCTCCAGAAGTTCACTTGTGTTCATATACTATATTAGTACACTTCAGCTTGTCAGCGGCGTACGAGGGTTGTTACAGTAAGTGATAGGACGAATCCAAGTGTTTTTACTGCTTGGTTTACAACTTCTGCTAATTATATCCTATATTGTCTTTTCACCCTTTTTATAGGCCTGGGTAAACGTATTTGTATGATACACAACAATGTCTTCATCCATTCTTGTCGTCATTCAAAATTATCTGGTACCAGAAATTTTAGCCAAATATCCATAGTTTGCTAACTGTAGGTAGTTACTGGGTGATTATAACCTTTCCACCACCGCTGCCCACTGGCACAGTGCCACATGAAAGTCTGATTAAAAAGTTAGAGGCTCGCGGTATTTATTTATTTATTTATTTATTTATTTATTTATATACAAGAAGGTACATTGGGTTTGTGAGAATACATAGCATAGTATTTACAATCTTGTAAAGCCACTAGTACGCGCAGCGTTTCGGGCAGGTCCTTAATCTAACAGATAATTTTAAGTACGTAAATTCTAGCAGAATTTATAAAATAACAGATACATTGCAAGAAAAAAATGAGATGAGAGAGATTAGTAAGTATATTACTATATACTATATTAAGTATTATTATATTAAATATATTATTATTATATTAAGCTATATTAAGCTTGATTAGGGCATGGCTATACCAAAGGAAACAAAGAGTTAGTATAAATTGGACTAAGTCAGAGTGGGAAAATGTTGTAAGTGGAGTGCCTCAAGGCTCTGTCTTATACATGTATATTCCCAGATACAAAGTTGGCACCCTTCAGCCAGGCTCCATCCCATGTCATGGACATATATATGAGTGGGATTGGGCGGTTATAAATAGAAGCTGCCTCGTATGGGCCACTAGGCCTTCTGCAGTTACCTTTATTCTTATGTTCTTATTTGTGGAACCAATTACCACGAAATGTGGTGGAGGTGAGGTCCCTTGATTGTTTCAAGCGTGGGTTGGAAATGTATGAATGGGATTGGATATCTCGGGGAAATTTATAAAGAAGCCGGAGACGAACTAGATCAAATCTACACTGATGGGTCAACTAACCCTGTCAATGGCAGAGCTGACGCAGAATATACTGAAATTAGGAATAATGCCTTTCAACGCAGCAATGAAGAAAAAGCACGTATTGAGAACTATGCCTCTTCAACGCAAGCAAAGCTAACTGCCATTGTTATGTATGCCCGAAACGCTTTGCGTAATAGTGGCTTTAGGCATTGTATGTACTAGCTATACCTATAAGTTAAACAATCCTTGTAAATATTTATTGTATGTATGTACCTTACCTAAATAAAATTGTATTGTATTGTATTGTATTGTTATGGCGTTAAGATTCCTCGAACGAAACACTAATGGCGCAGTGATCTGCACTGATTCAAAAACAGCGTTACAAGGCCTAAATAAAAATCGGGCAGAAAATCATGCGATAGTCGCTGAGATCAAGAGAGCTGTGAGGGTACTAATCAACCAGGGAAGAGTCGTCTAGTTTCTATGGATCCCCTCCCATGTTGGGGCTCCCCTCCCATGTTGGAATATGTGGAAATGAACGAGCAGATGTGCTGGCTGCTGAAGGCGCTGAAGGAGACCACATCGAGTACTTCATACCCAAGACTCTGCTACAAATTAGAGGTATTATCAGGCAACATCACCGTGACAAGGTAACTGAGGAAAGGAGGATAGAAGCACAAACCAGTTAATCTGTACGATGGTACAACATGGTTGCAGCTGGCGATCCCAATCATTATGGACGAAGAGGAGGTGGCCACGGGAGAGAATCAGTAATAGCAAGAATCCGTCTTGGATATAAATATCCATGGAGATTCGGAATGGAAACAGCAGTTGAGCAGCGGAGTTGCAGAATCTGTGATGAGAGTGATGGACACCGCCTTGACCCCAATCAACGTGAATGTGAAACATTAGAAATATGTGTAGAATAATAAACCCCACATTGTTTGAGTTAGGAAAACACTATTTGTCAAATATTGATACTGGTCTTAAAATATTCCCCCATTTTGCACCCGCATGATAACGTAAGATTTTAAGGGTTGATAGATGTTAATCTTCTTGTTTGAGGAGCTGTTCACTTGAGACAGTTAAGCAAGTCCCAGCTGTGTCTGGGTACAAGTGACAGGATGAACAACCCAGCGGGTTTTCTTTCTATTGGGGAGTGTTGTACATGCTGCTATGGCGGTGTGTCCACTCACAGGATGAGTGGCGCTGCCCAATACTGTCACTATGGCGGTGTGTCCACTCACAGGATGAGTGACGCTGCCCAATACTGTCACTATGGCGGTGTGTCCACTCACAGGATGAGTGGCGCTGCCCAATACTGTCACTATGGCGGTGTGTCCCTCACAGGATGAGTGGCGCTGCCCAATACTGTCACTATGGCGGTGTGTCCACTCACAGGATGAGTGGCGTTGCCCAATACTGTCACTATGGCGGTGTGTCCACTCACAGGATGAGTGGCGCTGCCCAATACTGTCACTATGGCGGTGTGTCCACTCACAGGATGAGTGGCGCTGCCCAATAAACTCGCCCCTCGGGTCAAAATTAAAAAAAAAATGGGTGGGTATAAATAGGCGCTGCCTCGTATGGGCCAGTAGGCCTTCTGGCGTTACCTTTATTCTTATGTTCTGACGTGTTAAGGATGTGTAATACACTCCATGATGTGTTAAGGATATGTAACACACTCCATGATGTGTTAAGGATATGTAACACACTCCATGATGTGTTAAGGATGTGTAATACACTCCATGATGTGTTAAGGATGTGTAACACACTCCATGATGTGTTAAGGATGTGTAACACACTCCATGATGTGTTAAGGATGTGTAACACACTCCATGATGTGTCAAGGATGTGTAACACACTCCATGATGTGTTAAGAATGTGTAACACACTCCATGATGTATCAAGGATGTGTAACACACTCCATGATGTGTTAAGGATGTGTAACACACTCCATGTTGTGTTAAGGATGTGTAACACACTCCATGTTGTGTTAAGGATGTGTAACACACTCCATGTTGTGTTAAGAATGTGTAACACACTCCATGATGTATCAAGGATGTGTAACACACTCCATGATGTGTTAAGGATGTGTAACACACTCCATGATGTGTTAAATATCAGTTGGCGTTACTTGTCACATATTTTCCTCCTCCAACATGTTTCACTCCATCATAGAAAACGCATCAGATCAGCTGATTTTTGCAGACACCTTGCGTTATGTTTCGTCTGTTGCTTTTAGTTTTATTTAATTTGAGAACTTGAGAACTAGAAGCTTCATTTACTTAAAATTATTATACCTGTAAAAACAGAAGTTAAGTGTATTTTTTAAACGTACTAATTTTCGTACTGGGAATAAGTTGGGTGAAAATGATCGGATAAAGTTAGTAGGAGAGGGAATAATTATAAGAAATGTTGTTAAGTTGTGAGAGTGAACGAAGATAAGTGGGCGGCGTGTGTTGGTGTCAGACGGGAGCCCAGCCGCTCTCCCACCAGCAGCAGCATCACTCCCACACACATCGATTTTCCTCCCCTCTCCCACCTCGCACACCCCAGCTACTCGCTCCCAGGGTGAGTTACTGCTCCACCTGGAGGCTGTGAAGGGGGCAGAGGATAGAGTGGACGCCTGGGGGTAGCGGCGTGGTGCTGTGTGGGTATTGGAGGCATTGGTCAATGTTTTGAACGCTCCCTCGTGTTGTGTATTCATATGTGTGTATGTGTAATGTTGGTGTGTATGTGTGGCTCTGGCCTCTGGATGTGTACTCCGGGGACCTCAACATTTATCGGTTGGTTCTGTTACCGTAGCGTAATTGGCCAGGGTGTGAGGGTGGTAATAGGGGAGGATAATTGTGTATGATGCTGACTTGTGCAAGTTCATGGTGATGCTTGAGGTCTACAGGGACACGAGCACCACACTGGACCACCACTCAAGTATCTGAGTTATCTTTGTTATCATATATTGTAGTACAGGAATGCAGAGCTGTGGGGGCCCTGTTATTATGGGCCCTTACCTAAGGTTTGTGAGTTTATTACTCATAAACCTTAGGTAAGGGTTAATTATTCCGAGGATTTCTCCCAGTTACCCCTCTAGGAGAGCTCTGGGCACTTGTGATTGTTGTAGATCACTTCTTCCCTAAGATAATTGCCTACTCTACTCAGCCTGGTCAAACCTAACCTAAAATAACCTGACTAATCAATCTACAGGGATACTGTTTTTACAATTGGGACACAATCTTTGTTAAACAAGGGAGCCAGTCGGCCGAGCGGACAGCACACTGGACTTGTGATCCTGTGGTCCTGGGTTCGATCCCGGGCGCCGGCAAGAAACAATGGGCAGTTTCTTTCACCCTATGCTCCTGTTACCTAGCAGTAAAATAGGTATCTGGGTGTTAGTCAGCCGTCACGAGCTGCTTCCTGAGGGTGGAGGCCTGGTTGAGGACCAGGCCACGGGGACACTAAAGCCCCGAAATCATCTCAAGATAACCACCTGTGTATGATTTGACTACCCATTTCTGATGTGGCTTATGAACGATGTGCTAAACCATTTCCTGCTTCATTCAATCATGAGAGAAAACGTGCAGTAGTTTTTCAGACAGTAATTTTAGAATCGTCTAATAATAAACTGCTACCTATCAACTCGGTAAAACATCTAAACTATTGGGGCCGACTAAAGAGCCTAAATCTGTATTCTCTTGAGTGCAGGCGGGAGAGATAAAGCCAGGAGGCATGGCAGGATGTGCAGAATACCCCCGTTGAAGAACAGAGGTGCAATAGATACTCTCAGAGAGAACTCTTATCAACATCAGAGGCCCGAGACTGTACAACACGCTTTCACAACTGGCAGACCCCTCACAGTGTTCAAGAGAGAACTGGGTAAACACCTCCAAAAGATACCTGCTCAATCAGGCTTTGACTCATACGTCAGGCTGCGAGCAGCCATGTCCAACAGCCTGGTTGACCAGTCCAGCAACGAGGAGGCCTGGTCAACGACCGGCCCGCAGGGATGCTAAGCCCCAAAAACACCTCAAAGTAACCTCAAGGTAGGTAAGGTATCTGGAGGATTGCTGATGTTGTACTGTGTCTTGTATACAAGATCATGAAGTATGGTGATGAATGGATACAGGATTGGATAACATTGTATAAGCATCATACAATATCAGCATAGTGATACTGTATTAGTATCTGTCTCCATATATACCAGGGCCCATTAGACTTACATTGACAATCCTTGGGCAAGTGTTCTTACCCAAGACTATTTTCAATTTATTCTAAAAATTGCTGCATTTTTTTATGTGGTGGCATCACCCACACAAACACTGGGTTCACTGCTGCTGAGCTTCCTCCGCTGACAAACAGTTAGGCACATTACCTTTTACCTGATGCCTCTGTTTACCTAGCAATTAAATTGGTACCCAAGACTCATGCTGTGAGCCAACAGATCAAGCTGGAGGTTTGATGGCTCCTGTGCTAATGGCTCAGTACAGTGAACTATCAGGTCAGGCTGTTAGGTATCTTACAGCTTTGTATACCCACTCGCTGGTGATGTATAGACCAATGCTGCTTACCCATTGGCTGAGTAAAACATCCTACTCCGGCAAAATGTCCCCGACATAGGCCTTATCAAGAATATACAATTAACTGGTGAAGATCTGACCACGTGCAACACACTGGCAGTGATGGTGTTGTAAAGATGTGATTAAATCACTAGAAATCCAAGAAGAATGTGGACCACTGCAGCAGCAGCTATGTGAAAATTAGAACAAGGCACCAGATTGAATGTATTGTATTGTATGAAGAATGATATAGGTAGATTCTTTTGAGAAACCTGGAGATACTAGTGCAAGGCATCGACAGAACAGAGGGTTACCGTACCTTGAGGTGATTCCGGGGCTTAGCGACCCCGCGGCCCGGTCGTCGACCAGGCCTCCTCGTTGCTGGACTGGTAAACCAGGCTGTTGGAAGTGGCTGCGGTATCTTGGACCCCAGTACAGTATGTACGAACCATGCCTGATATAAGATAGAGCACTTGGACTGGACGGTAGAGTAACAGTCTCATTTCTTGCAGGTTGGCATTCAATTCCAGATCATTCAAGTCCTTGGCACCATTAATCCTATCCTAAATCCTTATCCTCATATCCCTTCCTCACCTTGTGCAGGCGATGAGTCACAATAACGTGGCTAAAGTATGCTGACCAGACCACACACTAGAAGGTGAAGTGACGATGATGTTTAGGTCCGTCCTGGACCATTCTCAAGTCGATTCATTCTCAAATCGACTTGAGAATGGTCCAGGACGGACCGAAACGTCGTCGTCCCTTCACCTTCTAGTGTGTGGTCTGGTCAACCTTCCTCACCTTACCTACACTTCCCCACCTCGGTGCCCTGTGGAGCCTGGCTTTTCAGGCAAATGCTGACCATCATGGACTGTAAATTTTAACTTAAAATGGAGTGTGTGTGTGTTTATTTACTAGCATATTTAATTATTTATGTTGATATTCTGCTCATTAATGGCAGTATTATTTCAGGTACAGTATTTCCTCACTGAAGTTTTGTTATTAGTCTACCAAAGATGGAGGGCAATGGTAGTAATTCAGGTCTCAACATGGAGTCCATATGCAGTGCAAGAGGTGACAAAAAACAAGATCAGGTTTGTCTCAATGTGTATTTGTAAGGTCAGGTTAGTCCGAATGTGAATTTGACAAGCTCTCAAGTCTTCTGAACATGTGTTAAGAATATTACTCTCAAATGCAGACGAAAAGTCACAATAACACGGCTGAAAAATGTTGACCAAGCCACACACTAGAAATTGAAGAAACGACAAAGACGTTGTCGTCTCTTCAATTTCTAGTGTGGGGTTTGGTCAACATTAATCTCAAATGTTCAGTTATATAATTTGTTTATTGAGTGCATGTAAACATTAGCAGCTCTGACCCATTATGCATTCAGTAGTAATACTGGCATGAACATTTTGGGAAATCTATTGAAATGTATGATACAGGGTATGATTTTTTTTTACTCGTGAAAAATTTCTTGCCATTTATTGCCCCAGAATAATTAAGTGTACATTTTATACTTGTAACACAAGTTGTATAGGTAACTTTACTGTAAATACTTATTATTATACTGTATGTAAATTTTTTTTAGTATTTTTAAATTAAATACTGTACTGTAAATAAATTTTTATATATTTTTTATGTTTTGCTAATTTTGTATTATATATTTTCTTCAGGTACTGCTTCAGCCCTTCATTTATGTGCTCCAAGTTCCTGGGAAGATGATCAGAGGAAAACTTGCTCAGGCTTTCAATTATTGGATGAGGATTCCCGAGGACAAGCTTATGGCAATATCAGAAGTTATCCATATGTTACACAATGCGAGTCTCTTGTAAGATTCATTGGATTTCCAAGTTCTTAATTATATTTTTTTATATGTACAGTGCTTTATAAAACTTCCTGGGCCCATCAGTTGCTCCCTGAAGTAATTATTACCCGTGTAGTTAGCGGGTGACACCATCCTCATGGTGTCCCGTCTTCCCAGTACTCTTTGTTGTATAACGCTTTGAAACTACTGTACTGATGGTTTTGGCCTCCACCTTCTCACTTAGTTTGTTCCAACCGTCTACCACTCTGTTTGCAAAAGAAGTTGTTCTCTTGTTCGTGAAGTTGCTGGTTTCAGGAATTCCTTTTTGTCAATTTGGTCTCTTCCTGTTAGTATTTTGTTAGTGGTGATGATACAGTATCACCTCTCTTCTATTTTCTAGTTTCGGCATGTTTAACACCTCCAGTCTCTCCTCGTAAATCTTGTTTTTCAGTTCCGGAAGCCATTTTGTAGCATGAAGTTGCACCTTTTCCAGTATATTTATGTACTTAAGATTTGGGTTCCATACAACTGCTGCATATTCCAATTTTGGTTTCAAAAAAGTCATGAACAGTTTCTTTAGTATTTCACCATCCATATAAATAAAAGCAAGTCTGAAGTTGGAAAGTGACATACGCTCCTCTCACAATGTTCTGTGTGTTCCTCTGGCGACAACTTATTATCCAAAACCACCCCTAGGTCTCGTTCTTTTTTTTTTGAGTTCTGTAATTCCTTTCCACATAATTTGTAAGTTGTGCGTTGTCTATTTTCTCTGATTCCATATTCCATAAATGGTATTCATTCTCATTGAATTACATTTGCTACATGACACTCCAAGCACTTATTTTATCTAGATCAATTTGAAGAGCATTACAATCATCTGCATCGCCTATCTTCCCCACTGTCTTGGCATCATCCGCAAACATGTTCATATAAGTCTGTATTTCTTCTGGTAGATCGTTTTTTGTAGACGATGAACATTACTGGTGCAAGAACTGAACCATATGGTACTCCACTAATAACGCTCCTCTAGTCAGATACATTGTCTCTAATTACTGCCCTCATCTGTCTGTCAGTTAGAAAATTTTTCATCCATGTAAGTCTTCCTGTCACCCCTCCATCATCAGCCTCTTATGTGGGACTGTATCAAAAGCCTTTTTTAGGTCCAGATACACAGTCAACTCAACCAGTCACTCAACAACTCAGTGGCCTCGTAGCCTGGTGGATAGCGCACAGGACTCGTAATTCTGTGGCGCGGGTTCGATTCCCGCACGAGGCAGAAACAAATGGGCAAAGTTTCTTTCACCCTGAATGCCCCTGTTACCTAGCAGTAAATAGGTACCTGGGAGTTGGTCAGCTGTCACGGGCTGCTTCCTGGGGGTGGAGGCCTGGTCGAGGACCGGGCCGCGGGGACACTAAAAAAAAGCCCCGAAATCATCTCAAGATAACCTCAAGATAACCATCTCATTCCTGTAGTATCTCTGTGGCTTTATCATAAAAGCTAAGTAGATTTGGTACACAGGGTCTTTCTGTTTGAAAACCATGCTGTCTGTTCGTTATTATGTCATTTCACTCTAGGTGTTCAACCCATTTGACTTTAACTATTCTTTCTAGTGTTTTGACTGCGATGCTTGTTAATGACACGGGCCTATAATTTATGTTTGCCTTTTTCCATATATCTGCTAAGATTCCTGTGCACAAGGATGTCTGGAATATTTATTGGAGTGGAATGCTCAGTTCAGTTGCACATTCTCGCAGCACCCAAATCTGTGCATGGTTTGACTTTAGCGCCTGGGCCCCCTCTTACCACTTGAGAGATCTCCCCGTTCTCATCCTGGCCCCTCTTCCCATGATGTTTAGGGATTATGCATTGGTCCGTGTGTGAAAACTGGGTTGACAGGTTGGGGAGTATTGTAATTGGTATGAATTTTTGGGACTAGTGTTTCGACTCTGTTAATGATTACTTACATTATTGGGATCAGCATTGCAAATGTGTTCCATGCAATTCTGTTTTGGTGTGCTCTACTTTTCTGGTTGTCATTTTTCTTGGTTAATATGGTGGTCCTGAACCCCAAGGCTTCCCTTTTTCACTATTGAGTGAACTGGGTTCAGGTACAGATCTCCAGTGGACACTTAAAGCCTGGTGTATATTGAATTCTTTACAGGTGTACTAGTGTGTAATTCTGCGATAATAAGGCACCCACAAGAAAGAGACATTTCATTATATAATAGTTTGTTTTGGTTCCTGTTTTGCCCTCCAAACTCTGAGTTTCTATCCTCTTTCATTGGCTGTAGGGCTTATGAGGCTTTGGTTCTCTTACTGATTAATGCAGGGATGGAACCTGGATGAAGTTGGAGTTCATTCATTTAGCTGTCTCTCTTCTCTGGGCCGAGGTTCACCATGCTTCACCACAAAGTTCAGCTTCTATGTGGTGCATGGAGGCAGGCTCTTCCTCTTACCTAGTCTATGGATGGATGAGGGTCTGATTTGCTTTTCCTTTGATCCCTCCTGAGATTGGATTTGTAGATTGGATTGAAACTTCCTGCTTGTCTGGGGTTTCTTGCAACCTTTCCTCATCAGCTTGAAATTGATGACTCGGTACATTTGCCTTGCTGAAATGCTTATGGTGTTTGCATGTCAGGCATGTTTCAACATCAGGTGGAGTTCACTAACCTGGATGGTAGCACGAATGTTGGTTAGAGGCTCTGGTGTTCTTATGCAGTCCTGCATCTCTGTGAACTGTTGTGCTATACCCATTTTTGGCCAATTGCTCAATGCTTTATGATTTGGTGGGGAGACTACTCCATACAATTAATAATTATTCAATCAATGAAACCTAGTGGTCGGATTTTCTGACACATCATGTCAGTGACACGAGTTATCCCTTCAGAACTATTCTATCCGGGTAGAATCTGACAACCAGGTCCTTCACCTAGTTGACGGTGGTGGTAATGCAACATTAAAGTTTTGTTATATGTACTTTGTCCCATAAACTAGGTGTTTATGCAGTGTAATTTCTAGTCTTAAGAATTATTCATGATAGGTTTTTGCTGATAGAAATTAGCAAAGCAAAGAAGTTTATGTAATACATTATTTATGATTTTTTCCATGTGTACTATTTTGTTTATTTTCTCTTCGTTGATTCTTTACAGAATAGATGACATCGAGGACAGCAGTGTGCTCCGAAGGGGCATCCCTGTTGCCCACAGCATATATGGTGTTGCTTCAACAATCAATTCGGCTAATTATGTTTATTTTTTGGGTCTGGAGAAAGTTCTTACCTTAGATCATCCTCAGGTATGATTACAAATACACTAATAATTTTATTAAAAGTGTTTATTTCTTTTAAAGAAACTAAAATGAGTAAAACGTTTTGATGGAAATTGGGCTGAAATACTGGTGTGGATCATTTGTTAGTGTAGTGGGACTAGTTCCCCATAATGCTGCAGTATGTGGAAGGTTGAGGGATATCAGGCGTTGCTCTATACATGAATTTTTAACCGTCTTTTCCTATGATACTTTTCCATCCTTTCCTGGCAGGTGTCTCCCAACCCCATGAGTGGGAAACGGGGTAGTGATGATGATGATGATATTTTCCACAGGCAACTACAGTATTCTGCGAACAGTTGCTTGAACTCCACCGAGGCCAGGGGATGGAAATATACTGGCGGGACTCCTTCACATGTCCGTCTGAAGAGGAATACCGGCAAATGACTATCAAGAGTAAGATTATTAGTTTTTTCTCTGGCAAATATATTTGAAGTTGATGATGAAGAGTGTCAAATAGTCAATAATTCTTGCTAAGGGGGTGCAGCTGTTACCCCTAGGTAGAATGTTGATCTGTTATGCACACTTAAAAGGCCAAAGATGGATGCTGTGTGGATGTTATCTATGCATTTTTCTTTGTTCAGTTCCACTGTTTCATACCAAATAATATTTTACAGATTGTTTACTGTATTGTTTGATTTGGTTGTCTCGTAAGGTAAAATGTTTCGTCAATATACCAGACTTGTGAACCATCAGGCTGGGTCATGGAAGGTTCTTGGGGATTACTGGAGATCACTCGGTCCAATCCAGGATGGTTGGAGTTGGTGAAACTAAGCCGTTCCATGCCTTCTCTTGGCATCGTAAGTGGCCGGCAAGCAAACTACTCATTTGCCAGCCTGGCAACCTTCTTACCCTGTTACCGGGTAGTAGACAAAGGTGCATCTAAGACCAGGTGCTCCTCACATTGTGTGTGTGTTTGGCAGGTGGGGACATATCCATAGTTAGGTTGACTTTTTGTCTTATCCAAAAGTCAAAACTTTGTTTTATCTATATATTATTATTTTATTTTTGACCTTATTCTACTTTGTGCAGGGAAAATAAAGTAATATACAGTACATATATACTAGCACATAGATATATGTATACAGTACTAGTAAAAAAAAAAATATATATATGTATATATATATATATATATTTTACATACGCACACACATACATACAGTGGTACCTCGGAATGCGAGTGTCCCTGTATGCGAGTTTTTCGGAAGACGAGCAGGATTTCCTCAGAAAATATGTCTCGGAAGGCGAGGGTTACCTCGGAACGCGAGTTTGTTGATACGTATGCAGGCCGACTGGCGCGTGGTGGCATGGCGATCGCGCCTCAGTTTACCAGTGTCTCGTATCCAGTGACTATCCCACCTGAATTCTTCACAAGGATTTACAGTTTTTTATCGTTTTTTTGGCCATTTGAGCATAAAAGTTGTCATTATATATCTTGCCATGGGTCTCAAGAAAGCCATTGGTAAGGTTCAACCTAAGAAAATAGCTGTGAGTAGAGGCAGTAGAGGATGTCCCTTCTTGATTAAGAAAATGTGTGAAGTATGGGAAGAACTGCAAAGTTTTGTTGAAAAAACTCACCCAGATAAAGCTGTAGCAGGCCGTTGCATTGACCTTTTAAATGATAATGTGATGTCTTACTACAGACAAGTGTTAAAATGTAGGGAAAAACAAGTGTCATTAGACAAATTCTTAGTAAAACAAGCAAGTCCTAGTGGTATGCAGGCAAAATGTGCCAGAGTGTGCATACCAGTGAAGTCATCACTGCCTGATGTGATAATGGAAGGGGACTCCCCTTCCAAACAGTAACTCCTCTCTTCCTCCCACCTCCTCACCATCTTCCATACGCCTACAGCATTCAACAGCAAGGTAATAGCTTGAACATAGTTTTATAGGTTTATTTAAATGAATTAGGTATAAAAATTTAGTTTGATGTGGGGTTTTTGGGGTAGTCAGGAACGGATTAATTCATTTCCCTTTATTTCTTATGGGGAAATTAGCTTCGGAATGCGAGTTTTCGGAATACGAGGCGTCTCCAGGAACCAATTAAACTCTTAAACTGAGGTATGCCTGTACATACACTCTCACTCGTACAGTCTATACATATTTACTAGTACAGGAGTATGAAATCATTTGCTATACTGTAGCAAGCCAGGTTTCACATTCTACATAATGTGGCCTTGAGAGGGAAGCTTTCCCCATCCAGGAGATAAATGACTGAGCTACAATAATTTTGAGTACTGAACTGATGTGTGCGTCAGTAAGTTGATGATAAAGCCAAGATTTGTTAATGTTCGTTACAAAAAACTTGACTCTGCTCTTCCAAACATTGACATAATTTTTACAGATACTGTAGTGATAAAATGTGCTGACACACTCAAATCCCTCAAAATAGATTCATGCAGTAAGTAAATTTATATTAGGTAAAATTAGGTTTCATGCTGTACGATAGTGTAGGATTCATTGGTACTACATCTGGCAGTGTTGAACTGCATTCAGTGTAGCTCAGTCAATCCGTCAGTCCCGTGTTTACGTTGAGTGAAGGTGGTGTCACATGTTGTTAGTGATGCTCAAGTTGCTTTGAATACTTTATAGGTTTAATTACTTTCCATTGTTACACGACTTGATAATGGTCCAGGACGGACCGAAATATTGTCATCGTCTTCATTTTCTGATGTGTGTCTGGTCATTGCTAATAAGTGATGTAATTTTTAATAGTAAAGACAGAACACATACTGTATGAATAATAGTGCCAACTCCTGTATCGGAACTGGAGACTCGACTAGCTACCTTAGTTTATATATAGATTAGTGGTCCTACCTAGCTAATTAAATCACATGAAGCACTGCTTATCTTGACTATCACAAAAGGTAGTTCCTGACACACCAAGAGCACATGTGACCCACACCATTCCAATGTTTCTTTCCTAGTTTTCAACATTTACACTTATGACTTCTTGAATGTCCAAGATATACGATTTGCAGCTGTAAATTACAGTATTCTCTTCGTATTTTTTATGCTTTACATAGTACCATACAGTACTTCTTAAAACACTGAACGATTGGTTGAGACACTTGTCCAGCCTCACTTGTCCTTAACTCTGTTTTTGAGACCAGCTCAAATTTCCTGCATATTTCACTTCCACACAGGCGTATGCAAAAAAATAAAAAATATCAGAGGTGCTTTGTGATTAATGCTCTTTTTGCCTATACTGTACAGTATTAGGTCAATCTTACAGCCCTTCCTTACTAATAGAAGTTTCCTGCTGAGCTGGTGAGGGATGTTGACCTCTGACTGCACCAAATGTTAATCAGGGGTCAGTAGTATCTTGCTTTAGGGACCAATCAAGTGGGATCACTCAAAAAAAAAAAATGCATGCGATGGAACATTAGATTTTGTATCTGATGGTACTATATTTTCTTGTCTTTTTCAGAGACTGGTGGACTTTTTGGCTTGGCTATTCGTTTAATGCAGCTCTTCAGTCAGGTTCAAGATGATTTTTCTACTATCACAGGAATTTTGGGGTTGTACTTCCAGATTCGTGATGATTATGCAAATTTGTGTATGAAAGAGGTGAGAAAAAAAAAGTGTAGATATTGTTACTTGAAGTCTGCCAAAGTTACTTGGAATCTGCCAAAATATCTAGGAAATATTCTGATCATCAGGGAAGGGGAAATACTTAAAGGGAACAAAACATCAAACCTATTAGTAGTATAGCTCTGTGGTCTATGTCTTCAGCTCACAATCAGGGGGACAGGACTGAAGTGATTGAACACAGGCATCGGGTAAAAGGAAATGTGCCCATCTAGCAATTAAATAGGTACTTGGGAAATTGGCAATTGGTATTGGATGCATCCTTAGGAAAGTTGGTAGTTGGCCCTATGGACCTCGATAACCCTTAGTACAGGCTTCCTGCCCTGGATAATGGGAATTACGATTCATTTTCACTGTTGTTTTTGTTGGATAATTTGGCAATTAAAGTTAGAACAAAGTTATTTCTGCTCTGTATATATTGACAGAATCTCCCATGTATATACTTATGAAATGTCTATAGAAAGGCAGACTTTCAGTACAATGTAAACACCTAAATCAATTACTATATCGAGATGATGATACTGTTGAATAATAATGCCACTAAATTTAGGTACATTATAGAAAACTAGGAAAGACATCTGTTTTAGACTTAAATTATTTGCTTTAAGTTTGCAGAATACCTTATTATTTAAGGCATAGATATTGATACTTCAATCTTAGGAAATTACTAATTAAAGATAGAAGGTCTATAATAAGTTTTGAGTGATGTTTGTTTCTTAATCCAACAGTATAGTGACAGCAAGAGTTACTGTGAAGATCTGACGGAAGGAAAATTCAGCTTCCCTGTTATTCACGCAATCAGAACACAGCCGGATGACCAACAAGTTATCAGTATCCTTTACTGTGGGTTTTGTGTAATGTATGTGGGAGGCAATTTTAATATACAATCACATTTACAGAGATTCATCCTTGGAAAAACAATGGGGTGAGTTGCACATTATAAAATATACAATTTGTAATCATATAATCTGCTCTATGGCTGAACAATTTTATGTTCGTCGCAAGGTAAGAATGTGTGTTATTCATTTACATAGCCCAGGGAAGAGTACTGCTAGCTAGATTTTTTGCTTGTAGATATATATGTTGATAATGAAGTCATTTCTCATATTAACCAGGAGCTGTTGCTTACAGTTCCTGGTATTAGAACATTATTTACTTCTTGAGATTAAGATTGTCTAATAATTTTTAACTAGATTTTGTATGCTATTCTGTAGTGTACAGTGTGAACTCATTCGAATCAACTATAAGGGGCAGAGTAGATTCTTGGCGTTGGAATTTCATTTGAACCAGGTGGCCAGCTTGGGGAGCCACCGAGGGATCCCACCGGAGTTTAGTTTAGTTCATTTATTATGCACCCCATACCCATCTTGTGGGCGGTAGTGGAAAGGGTTACAGAGGCACATAATGGGCTCAGGGACTGAACCCCACAATTCATTTAGCTAAGCAAGTTACAATCTTGATGAGCTAGTTACAAAATTCAATATAAGTCGTCACATCAACAATGGGTTCGAGATCGACCTCAAGTACAGGAAAAGGTATTTTATTACATTCAATGCTGGATTTTTAAGTTTGATGTTTTATCAATAATGAATTTGTATTCAGCACTGAAATTGTTAGGTATGGACACGGTATGGTAACACATGCGGCAATAATATTCATTTAAGGTTGTCTGTACAGTATATATTTTTCTCAAATGGTTTTTGGTAATATAATTCATAAAATATTTTGTATTTGGGTTAATTTAAAATATTTTCAGCACTGTACACAGGTTTGCTTCAAGTTTGCAGCATCCTGACAGGCTAGCTCAGCTGCAGCTTTGAGGAAAATTTAAATTTCCTTTTTAAGACCGCTCATAACCTAGTTGATAGTGCTATGGCCTCACACGGGTGGGGTCCGCACTCCAAGACCCATACAGTCCAGGTGAGTGGAATGTTTATTTCCACGGAAGTGTTGATGGCAATTTGTATATGGTATTCTTAAATGTGACCTATTGCCATGGCATTCCTCCTTTCACCATAGTAGGTTGTGGAGAAGTGTCTCTGGCTAGGCTGCATACCACCCACATGCACTTAAGGAAGCGAGCCCAGCTGCTCATTGTCTGAATTGCATCGTACCACTTAGTTGTGCACCTTTTCACATAACGAACCGTTTTCACGAGGATTGTAAGTCTTGTGTTCCCCCTCGATAGAATCCTTGGATGAATCGGATGCCTTTGACATTGCTAGTCTTATAACTTTTTACTTTTGCATTTTCATCCTGAGTGATAACTAGGACATTTTGCATATTCTGCAACTTGGACATAAATAAATAAATAGCCTTTCCAGGTTGGTGCCTCTTGATTAGAAGGCACCTTACTTGGTTGTCAAGTTATTGGGTATATGCTATTTTTATCAGCAAGTTTTGCTTCCATCTAAAAAATTATGGTTAATATAGGTGCAGCAAGAGAGGAGACTCAACACAACCTGTCCTGAAAAAAAAAAAAAGAGTTTCCTTAACTGTTATTTAGATATTATCCGACAACGTCCGAAGGACCTAGAAGTGAAGAGGTATTGTGTATCCCTCCTTGAAAAGTTTGGATCTCTACAACATACCAAAGAAACATTGAGGACATTGGAGAGTGAAGCTCGGGAGGAAATTCGGAGACTAGGTGGAAATCCTCATTTAGAGAAAGTTATGGATGAATTACGAAACTGGGAAAATTTGTAATTACAGTAATGCTGATATCAGGGTTTTGCCTCTGGCATGTAGCCTAATTCAGTGCTCAGTTGAAATAAATACATTTCTTTTTACTGTACATGTGTAAGTTAATTTAAACTTATTAGTTTAAAAGGTATAAATTTTGTTTTATACAAAATATAATCTATTGCCAAAGTTTGGTATAATGCTGTACATTTCAATATTTATTTTATATGTTCTACCAATTATTATTTATGAGGACATTTTAAAATTTTACAATGGTCAATATTCTAATGTTTGTATTATTTTTGGGAGAATTTGTTTATTTCATACTTATACAGTAGAACTGTATAGATTGTTATCTGACATGTATATGTTTGCTGAAAATGCTTTAGAATCCAAGGAAAGCAAAACTGAAGTCATTCATATAGTACCAGATGCATTAGGCTTAATTATGATTAGTATTACTTGTCAACTTTTTTTATACATATCTCGAGGGTCTTGATTTTGTATATTAATTTTATAAATACAGCCGAGTGATACCATGAATTTGAGTTTTAATTTGGTAAAAATTGATTTAACGTATTCTTTTGGGAGTTTCGTTTCAATATTAAAATAATTATAAATTTCAAGAATCAAATCAGTCTCCAGAAATAATGCATATTTAATACTGTACAGTACAGTACTTTGAAAATATCTATAGGCTCAATTTACCATGGAAAAAGAAAAAAAGATTCTCTGAAGATAATGTTTTTTAAGAGAAAGCCCCAGCTGCATGATGTACCTCGTAGTTGTCCTCGGCTTATTTGCAGTCCCTTGTCATACTCTTCAACATGGCCCTTCCCCACTTGAGCTCGCATGCTGTCGTGGAGCTCCTACCTCAAAGAGCAAATAAGGAAACATGAAAATGAACGGAGGTTTGCAATGAGGCTCGTTCCTGAATTATGAGGGATGGGGTATGAAGAAATGCACTGAGCTGGACCTAAATTTGCTAGAGAGAGGGGGTCTGAATTAAACGAACAGGTTGTAGAAGTGAACTCCAGCCGTAAACTCAAAAGTAGATAAAGAAAGAAAAAAGTATTCTTCTATCTATTGCATTAAATAACCAGCAGATGTAAAGATTGGGTCAAAGTGCTCAACTTGAGTCCAGCAAGCACAAATAGGCGAGCGCATTCACATGCGCGTGTGTGTGCGCACACTACACATTCATGCAAATTTAAAGCATGCACACACTACATTTGTTAATATATTTGACAAAATTATTAGTATTGGGGAAACATGCTCCAGGAAAAACTAGTTCACAAAGGGTTAATATTGAAAGAGTAATATACAGTAACATCATTCAAAGAATATTTCTCTTAAAAAAAAATCTGCTTCAATAATGGGTTAATTTTTATCTTTCGAGTCATTATTTCCTTTGGTAAATTAGCTGTATTAAGAAAGTGGTTCCTTATTGAGCCTTCTCCAAGATGTGAAGGCTATCACAGGAGCTAAGCAGCCACACCTTGCACTCAAACGTGACAACAGTGTAAAACGTGGAGGCTGCAGATTTTTTTAATAATAACCAGAAATAAACGCAACAATTTCAGTTATGAGCATTATTCATTAAGAGACTGTTGTTAAAACGTTTATGATAAAATTCTACATGATGCCTGTAGAAAGAATGAACATTCAAAGGAATAATTCTCTTTACCATTTAGTAGTGGCTTCCATGGGTGCCCCTACTCAGATAGTCTACTCCATATTTTGCCGGCTCATTTTAAGATAACTATGTTTGGGAAATGGTATTTAATAAATTTACTTGAGCAAAAGTTGTTATACATTTGCTGTTGGGAATTTTAGTTAAGCATGGCAATAATTTTTATAATTTTGCAAAGTTTAAAAAACAATTCCTTCCTCAGGTTTTACAACACATGATCTCCGAGTAATCTAAATCAGTCACATTTTTCAACTTCTCTTTTATAAAGAAAATGTTACAGTAACGCCTCTTGTCGAGAATTCCACAAAATTGAAGGCTTCCCAGCGAGCAAAATATGCTTGAGCAACATTAAATCAATGTAGGTTCAGTGTTGACAACATTGATTCAATGTTAATGACATTGACCTAGATTTTCCTAGGGACATTGTTTGAAAGATGGGGGGGGGGTTGTATTGGTAATAATTTAGCTGTCAGGGGACAATAAACACCATTATTGCTGTTGATAATTAACTACTCTTGCTGCTCCACAGTATACAAACTAAGAATATCATTTTTAATGTATTTGAGTGTTAGGCATTTAAATCGGAAAAATTTTCATATTGTAATAACTTTCAATAAATATACAAGTTAATATTTAACCCACAAGCTAATATTATGCAGTAACACCTAATGTTACAATGTACATTAGGCAGTAACACCGAATGTTCCAATGTACATTGTAACATTAGGTGTAATATTATACATTGGGCCGTAACACCTAATGTTACAGTTCACATTCCATTTGTTTTCTTCAGGGAAGATATCAGTATTATGTTCAAGTCAGTGCTTAGTTATATACAGTACTGATGTTGGTTTTGTATATTCTGTATGAATTGGTGCATCTTTCCAAGACTGACGAATCATAGATAAGTATTTTTGCACGAATCTTGAGATGCACGGAGAAACATGCAGAGAACAGGCACGAAGATGGCAGTAGATACTTCACCCAGATTGATGTTTTTTTCTAATTGAATATTAAATTTATATGCATGAATTCTAAGCAGATAATTACTTTATAATTTTTGCATTGGTCGGTGTTATGACTGCTAATTTTATTGGCATTTAATTGCATGAAAATTATTTAGTATTAAAGGTGTTCATTATTGACTAGTTAATACAACATATAACCAGTGGTGCTGGAAATACACAGTAACACGTCACACGTAAGATTACAACCAACAACAGTTGTATACGCTTACAGACTGGCCATGTTACAGTTCAGCACTGCACTCAAATATTAACTCACTTTATTTTCAATTAAACTAGTTTTGTATTTTGCCTAAATATAAGCTCCTTTAAAATAAGGCTCAAGTTTGATATTGATGAAACCTAATGTTGCAGCAAGCCTTTATTAAATATGCATCTTTGTTCATATCAATCATATGCCTGTATTAACTATGACATCGAGACTGAACCTGGTACTATATGCTGTACTATATGAACCTGGTACTATATATATATATATATATATATATAGTATATATATATATATATATATATATATATATATATATATATATATATATATATATATATATATATATATATATATATATATATATATATATATATATATATATACACACACACACACACACATGCAATTGGTGTGACTTATTATTTTTTTGTGTGTGTGTATTTGACATCTAATTAAATGCTTAACTTTTATAAGTGATAAACTAATTAATACACAGACATGTAACGTGACATAGATTGCAAGGGGCCAGGCACCAGCTGATATGCCTTATATGCTGCAGTTTTAAAGAGCCTGTTTGTAAGCAGTAACTTTGCTTATGAGAATATTTTTGTGGACGCGAGTTTATAAAAATTAAGAATTTTCAATTTGTGCTTCCAAACTCACCGAGTGTTATTAGTGCCTCACTTGTATCCCCCCCATTATACGACTGATGTTGAGCGATGGTACGTAACCCTTAAATGGCTGGCTTATCTAAAAGGTCCTAAATTGTGGCGCACATAACAGCAAAAATATTTTCACAAAATCAAATATAAAGAAATAGCATGTCGTGATTGGAGCACTGGAGGTAAGTGCAGATAGTTATTGGAGCCATGTAAGGGTTAAGCATGTGGGAGGAAAGTTTTCCCCATGTATCAGCACCAATAATATTTTGAAGTGGTTAGCTCAAGGTGAGGGCAAGTTTACATTAAAGCATAATTATTCTTCAGGTATTTTGATAGTGTTACTGTGTATTGACACTGGGAAGTTGTGTTGTTGTTGTCTTCAGATTTAGGATCTGTGATGCAGCAATAACCACACATTCCACAACAGCCAATGCATTTATAAAGAAAGTTTGCATTCAGCTTGCCATTAAAAAAGGGCATCCTGTATCAGACATTCACAAGTGGGTTATAATTATTTTCTGCATTAGACTGCCCTCAGAATACTCAAGAGCCAGAGCCATTATGGACCATGCAGGACTCTTATCCTGTGTCTGGGGGGCAGTTGGTCACAAACAAAAGCTGGTCACAAAGTGACCAGCTTGCAGTAAGCCTAGAGATAAATACCCCTAAATAATTCCCTGTAGGTAATACACAATTAGAAATGAAAAAAAAAAGTTTTGCACTACAAACTACTAAGCATGATCAAACCATACATCAAAAGATGAAGAAATGACGATGTTTCGGTCATCGTTTTGACCCAATAATGGTTCAGGATGGACCAAAACACCGTCGTTTCTTCATCTTCTGGTGTGCGGTTTTGTCATCATATCTTCAGCCACTTTATCGTGATTCATCATCTACTATTAAGTACACAAAGGTTATTTTGGTGGTGTGCGGGCATACAATTTCTCTTCCCCCAGGAGGTTACATCTGTTGGTGATCATGTCAGTATTAAGCTTTTGTCTCCTGTACTCTTTGCCTTCATTCTTTTAGTATATTCAGGGCCCTATTGTGGTAGTTTCAAAATTTGCTCTGGTTGTGTGAGGTTTATTCCTTTATCTATGATCTGACTGTGCCTTTGAACCAACCCAACTTGCTTTGTCCTGTTAGAAGGTAGGGAAGGGGGGTGCTTTCTAATCTGTATCTTGAGTTTTACTGTTTTCTCTGAGGTACCCAAGTAGATTTTATTGCCCGATTGTGTGTGCTGTGGTCCTTGATTGGGTGCCCTGGGTTCCATGGGGGTGGAGCCCCATCCTCTCTCGACCCCAATGACTGGGTGTGTGTGATTCCTGTGATATTGCCTGGTTTCACATGAGGATATTTGTCTTTTTCCTGCTTGGGCACTCTTGTATTTTCCTATTAGTTTTCATGGGTTCCTGGCTATGTGTACTGGCTCTCTGTATGTTCTCTAGCTGTGTGCGGCAGTTCCACCGAGTTCTCTCTAGCTGAATGTGCCAATTTCCCAAATGTTCCCGAGGGTGTGCCCTGGATTCTTTGGCATTGGCTTTCACACATGTGCTCTACATGCACTATATGTCCATGGACTATTGTGTAATCTTTCCTTCATCCTTTATTGTGCTAGTAAATAAATAATATCCCTTAACCTGGTACTTACCCTCAGCTTAGATATTTAATGGCGGTTATGTTTTGTTTGTTGATTTCTCACTTCTAATGGAAGTTTGTACTTAAAAGTTTCTCCATTACATCTCTTACGAGGACTGTGAAAGTTCTTGTGCTGAATACCACGTCTTATTTCATTACCCTCTATGTGCTTTTGGTTTCCTTCATGGCTCTTGTGGTTGGGTGCCCATGTTTCTGGGTGTGTTTTCCAGAACTCATTTTCCAGTTGGTTTGCTGCCATCCATTTCCTCTGAGACCCAATGGCAAACACAGTCAGGAGTTCAATTTCTGTGGGAGGACAGAATCATTTGTGCAGCATTTCCTTTCACCTATGCTGGCTGTTTCACCTAGCAGTAAATAGGTACCCAGATTTAGACAACCATTGCTGCTTACATCATAGGAAAGGTCAGTAATTGACCTGGGGGGGAGGGGGCCTCGATAAGCCTAACATTCTTCCATTCCTTAATACGAGTTGTTTCTGTTTTTTTTTGGAGTTTGGGGTTCAATTTTCCCTTCTCAGGCTGGTGGTTTGCTGGGCTTGGGCATCCCCACAGCAAGTCTCCAGGCATGGCCATTTTCCTGGTATCCTTGAATTGGGTTTCCTGGTGTTCTCGGTGTGGTTCTCCTTTCCAGTTCCTTTAGCCTTTTAATCGTCTTTGGGTAGTGCCATCATTTGTTTTGGTGTTATCCAGGTCCTTTACTATGCCTTGTTTGGCTCTCTGCTTACAAGTTGTCCTTTGAGCAATTCATCTTATACCTGGTGCCCAGTCTATGATGCTTCTCTGTTGTTGGTTGGGTTGTTTTGTATAGTATATTTCTTTTCTGGCTATATATTCATATGACAAGACATATATTCACTGGCTATTTTCTATATTTTTTTTTTCTATATTCACTGCTTGTGTGTGTGTGGTGGCTCAGTTGTGGGTACTTCTGGAGGTAACCTTCCTTTTGTGCTGCTTCACTTCACAGGCACCATTGCTGGTTTTTCAACTTTGA
The DNA here is from genome assembly GCF_040958095.1 of Procambarus clarkii. NCBI lineage: Eukaryota > Metazoa > Arthropoda > Malacostraca > Decapoda > Cambaridae > Procambarus > Procambarus clarkii. The sequence continues at coordinate 48,651,367 of NC_091159.1, read as the reverse complement.
GATGGGCATTCCAGGGCCCATCTGCATTTTATTTGGTGGACTTTATGCTACTTTCCTGGTGCAGGTTTGGGGCACCCTGTGCCCTCTGCTTGGGGCCCTGATGATGGTTTCTCCAGCCTGTGCTTTTGTATACGAAACACTTCCTTGCAGTTTGACCTGTTCCATGTTTTTCCACCGGGTACACACAATAGTCCTGCAGTCTGGGAACCTGGCCTACTTGTCTGTCCAGGACTTTGCCCTATGGCTCAGATTACATTCATTACTCATGTGAGTAAGATTCCCTATCTATATTTCTGGTTTGGATGTAACCTTGCATATTGTGACAAGTTTGCTCAGGGAGCATCTGAGGGACATGGGTTCAGAGATTGGGTCTAGAGTGTAATGAAATACTCCTCTTTGAACTAGTTTGTCGAGTGTTCCCCTTCTGTGTGATCTTATCCTGTCTTACGGAAGCTCGTTTGGGTGGCCAGGGCTTAAATTTGAGATTACAGACTCTGTTGACACATTTGGTGATGGGTCATATAGTGGCAGTTGGAGATGGTTGCATAGTTGGCGCTCACGTTCAACTTGCCACTGACTCCTTTCCCCAATATGTAACAAGGCCAATTAAAAAGATGCTTGCCATGTTGGGGAACAGTATCCTTGAGAGCATAGGTGGTGATGCAAATCCAGGGTGGACCATAATGGCTCTTGACTAGAGTAGAAAGGAGTGATGACCAAACCACGCATCAGAAAATGGAGAAACTACGACATTTCAGTTCATCCTGAACCATTATCAAGTCATGTGATCAACTTGATAATTATCAAGGATGGAATGAAACGTTTCTCCATTTTCTGATGTATGGTTTGGTCATCGTATCTTCAGCCACATTATTGAAACTCGTTGTCTGCAGTAGAAAAGGAGTGATTCATTACACTATTTCCTATTTTGTTCTTAAATGAGGCATTGGAATTAGTTGCATTATTTGCACAAGTTCAGAATGAATTATTAAATGATGAAATTTTATTTACATAAAGTTTGATATCAAATGCTTTAAAAGCATTCCCTGTTGCACTGTACTTAAGATTCTTGATTTATCCATGTTACAGTAATTTCAGAATTATACAAGATGGGTAAGAAGTTCTGTATTACTTCCTATTTTGCACAGGTACTGTGAAAATGCTTAGCCAAGCATAACATGGGCTGTGTGTATCTTTAGAATATAATTTATATAAAAATTTATAATTTTTATGTTTTTTTTGTGTTTTACAACTTCTGTGCATTCTTACCCCATAAAACTGGTGAGGATATGGCAAGTGTTTGTGGAATGATAATTTTTATTAGCAATACGTTATGATATGCTCAGTGTTGAAAATTGGCTTACATAGAGGAGAGTGATGAAGGTTAAACCAGTTTCTTAATGTAAAGGCAATGTCAACATATCACAAGAATTCTACATTATCATAGCCAATGTTCCAAAAAAGCAGAAATAGTTCAGCTGAATAGTTATTAACCCTTTTAATTTGTGCTTATTGGAAAGTAAAGATGTTACTAGTGTTAGGGCATTTGCCATCTGATATAGATACTGTAATTAGAAGTGCTGAATGCATATGTCAATTATTTTGAAGAAATCAAAAGTCTACCAAATACATCAGCCAGTTTTTTTTTTTTAACTGTATGATATATCTGGACTAAACTATAATCAAGGAAACTTTGGATGTTGAGCATTAATGTCATAATTGCATTTTAGGGGAGAATTGTTTTTTAATGCTATTTTTTTAACTTGAGTTATTAACTCTGTGTTTATTGTGTAACCCCTTTATTAGAGAATGGTTATATTAAATGGATTTTTAGTCAGCATACAGTGGTGTTGGGCTGATTTGAATTTTCATATTTTTTTTTTTACAGCTACAACTAAATTTATATTTTCTGTTGAATAATTTATCCACAACATCCTCAAGTGTATAAAAGACAATGAACACTATGAATAGTGTTCGAGTGATAATTCTTGCATCCTGATGCAAAATAAAACCTTATCCTGGTCTTCATGTTAGAAATGCACAATATTGAAGTCGGTGCATCTCTGGTGATCTCAAACGAAACACTGCTTTTGATGCATTTAGAATCACAAGATGCTTAACGAGAGCCCTAACGAGAGTGTAATGAGCGAGGAATTTGACTGTAAGCTCACTTTAATGCAAGATTGTACTTAAAAGGCATGTAATCATCCGTTAGCCTTTCCATAACATCTCTCACGAGGACTGTTTGTGAAGCTTCATTTCGCATAGCATAATATTTTAATAACTTATTTTGCTAATTTGTATATAATAGTGATTAATATTTATTGAAACTTTTGTGCAATGTGTGATTATTTATTCACTGTAATTTAATTTGCTACAAGTGATTTCAGTGTCATGAGCTAGTATGCAAAAATGTAAATAAAGAACCCAATCAACACACGTGAAAGGAAAGTGACAATGTTTTGGCCTGTCCTGGACCCTTACCAATTTTAAACTTAGAAATAAAGGAAAAGCAAGTCATGAGGCAAGAGGTGAAGTATCAGTGGGAAGTAGAGTGTGAACTCTACCATTTTCACTTGCCTTTCACCTCATCTCTTAATGTACTATGGTTTCCTTTCCCTGTATTCTGCGTTTCAATTTGACGAGAGTTCCAAGACAGACTGAAACACTGTCACGTGTTTTATTTCATGTGTAGGATGGAATATTTATTTTCGGCCATGTTATTGAGATACTCTGCACGTTTGTACAGTATATAGATCTGTATCATGCTTCTAGTATTTATTTTTGTTATGTTTTTGAAGATATTGTATTATAGTTACTCATGTAGCAGACTTGCATGAACTTCCAATATTATAATGCCTTGTCAATAAGTCAACATCCATTCTATAATACTCAAAGGCTGTTCATAGATAATATTTCAATCAATTGGAAATTTTGAAGTACAAGACTAAGGTTTAGAGTCTTGATAGCAAATATTGTATACTGTGATGCTTACATTTTTTTTAATTACTAAATTCTCTAGGTCAAATTTAGCTTGATAACCAAATAAAAAACAGAATATATTGAATTACCGTAGTTTTATTACCATTTGAATTTAGCATGTTAAAATACTAAAGATATTAGAGACTTAACTAGTACCGTACAGACACTGTATATCTAACGTGACTTCACCCCTTATGGGTACTGGCGTCTTCCAGCAGAGGGTGGTATTCACCTAGTTGTGCTTGCAGGGGTCGAGCTCTGCTCTTTCGGCCCGCCTCTCGACTCTCAATCAACTGTTACTAATTAAATAAAATTTAATTTTTAATTTCTTGTGATAAGTTACCACTTGAATAATAACAAGGAAATTACAGGCACATGTGATAAATGGTAGAATAGTAGAATGAATAAAACAATTGTTAAAACAAAGAAAGTGTTGTGCTAAATGAGAATGAAACTGACTGGAGAAATATGGAGTTGGGTAATAATTGTTCTTATATACATCAATGACATTACAAACCACATCATCAAACTTGCAGATGACATTTAAGATCTATGGTAAAATGGGAAATGAAAACGAGATTTAAAATCTTACGAAATGATCTACTTGAACTCCACAAATGGTCAAGACCAAATGCTTTTTAATATCGAAAATTCAATACTGCATGTGGGGCATAACGCTCATCACAACCACAAATTTAATAACATATCTTGTTGCAGATTGATGAAGACAATTACCTTGTAGTCAAAATCCACCATTTACTGAAAGTTGTGCAACAGGTAGAGGTTATCTTGAGATGATTTCGGGGCTTTTTTAGTGTCCCCGTGGCCCGGTCCTCGACCAGGCCTCCACCCCCAGGAAGCAGCCCGTGACAGCTGACTAACACCCAGGTACCTATTTTACTGCTAGGTAACAGGGGCATAGGGTGAAAGAAACTCTGCCCATTGTTTCTCGCCGGCGCCTGGGATCGAACCCAGGATCACAAGTCCAGCGTGCTGTCCGCTCGGCCGACCGGCTCCAAGCCGGTAGAAGCAACAGTAAAAAACAAATAATAATAACCAAATCCTTGGAATAATCGAGCATACTTTCGACTTAAAGGAAAAGAAGGTAGTGATTCAACTGTATAAATCTCTGGTGCGCCTCCACGTCGCTTATTGTATCCAAGCGTGGCGATTTCATCTTCAGAAGGACACAGCTGCTCTGGAGAAAGTACAACACCGAGCAACAAAAATCACTCCAGACCCGTCAACTCTCACACCAGGAGCGGTTGAGGGCCACAGAGTTAACACAACAAACTCATGAGTGGGAGGATCTCGTCGAAACCCTAAAAATACTGAACAGTTTGGAAAATATTGATACAGAATTTCTTTTAAAAGGTCAGATGTAACAGAAATAAGTAACAAAGGTTTCAAGCTCAACACGCCACAATGTAGGACAGAAAATAGAAGATGCTTGTTCACCCACAGGGTTATAAACACAAGAACCCGCTGTCCCGCCAAAGCCGTAAATGCAAAAAAATAAAACTTTAATATCCAACTGAAAACAAAAATCATCCGGGGGATATTGAGGGAATCTCTGACAAGCCGCAGCTTCCTGTCCTCGTCGAAGCCACTAGTGTCAGTGATCCTCTGGGTAAATTCAGGTCAACCTCCTGGCCTATTGTACCACCAACTGTGTAACTATTTCATTGACACAGGTGTTCTGGACGACATCCTAACAATTTACCCAAAATTTGCTTGTCCATTTTAAAGAATGAAGAACAATTTTATTTATATTACTTCTAAGCTGCATCACTTATGAACCCATCCCTGCCCTTGTGTGGCAGTGCACAATATAAAGTTGTTTTCACATATCCATACATTAAAACATTGATTGTAACCATGATATATATGTGCTCCAGCCTACAGTTTAGACCTATTGTCTTGTGTATGACCCCTCTGTCCTGCGTGACAGTGAATACCAGCATTATTCTCACTTTAATAAGACTCAAAATCCTCAGATTAGGCAAAATTGTAATTAATTTTGTCAGTAAAGATGTTAAATAATAAATTTCACGGCAGCGCACCATGAACACGGCTCTAATCCCGGGCGGGACAGAAATGGTTGGGCGCGTTTCCTTTCATCTAATGACCTATTCATCTAGCAGTAAATAGGTAGCCAACAGTTAATCAGCTTGTTGAGGTCTTCCCCAGGATACAACCCCACGATATATGCCTAACGTGTATATTAATATTATTATTATGGTATATAATGTGTATATACCTACACACACACTGGCTGTCTGTCCCCCGACACGATGAATTATCATCTACTATAAGTTATATTATTGTTGATGTGACGACTTATACTGAATTTTGTAACTAGCTCATCAAGATTGTAACTTGCTTAGCTAAATGAATTGTGGGGTTCAGTCCCTGAGCCCATTATGTGCCTCTGTAACCCTCTCCACTACCGCCCACAAGATGGGTATGGGGGGCATAATAAATGAACTCTACTATACGTTATGTACCATTATGTTGGTAGCGGACACGAAAAAAAAAAAAACTTCCCTAGGCCTGGCAAATGTGACCTCGTAGAGGTCTCTAGGGTTAGCGACCCTCGGGTAAATCAGGTTCTGAATTAGACTTAAGATATACACTCTCAATCCTAGAGTGTCAGGTGTGCACATATGATCATGTGCACACAGTCAGCTGGTGTGTACGTCAGCCAACTACAACAAAATTTAAAAATAAAATTCGAATTATTTGTAAGTACATTAGATAATGTGGCAATAAACTTAGTAAAGCCGAAAATGTTGCAGCGAATACATGAACATTGCAAGCCGAGGGCAGCCATTGCAACACAGCAGCAACAACACCCTGGCTTATGACTCCCTGTCGATCCAGAGAGCTGTTGTGTCTGAGGAAACGTGCCACCGTTGCCCTGCAACGTTCCTCGCTATATATTGCTGTTTGTGTCTAGGCTTATTACTGTAAATGGCACCTCTTCGCCACCGTGAGCAGATTCCTTCGCTCCATCAAGATGGTCGCCACCCTTGCTCAGGTCTCCTCTGTTCTTTATGTCGCGCTGCTCAGAGTAGTTAATTAGTTTTGTCGGGGACACCCAGCCTGTGTATATATAATTTATATTTTTTTTCAAACCTAAAAGGGGTACCACCTCTGGTGCAAGTGTAGGGACCCATAGCCTCGGAGAAGAAAATAATGAGTACTCAGAGAAGACCTTGTGGATCCTCACTGAATACTTTGATATTTTCTTCCCCTACCACCCCTATTCTTTTAGTGTGTGTATATATATCTAACTTTATTTAAAATTTCATTACGCAAAATTCATATTATATATATATATATATATATATATATATATATATAATATAATATTATATATATATATATATATATATATATATATATATATATATATATATATATATATATATATATATATATATATATATATGTCGTACCTAATAGCCAGAACGCACTTCTATGCCTACTATTCAAGGCCCGATTTGCCTAATAAGCCAAGTTTTCATAAATTAATATATTTTCTCTAATTTTTTTCTTATGAAATGATAAAGCTACCCATTTCATTATGTATGAGGTCAATTTTTTTTTATTGGAGTTAAAAATAACGTAGATATCTGACCGAACCTAACCAACCCTACCTAACCTAACCTAACCTATCTTTATAGGTTAGGTTAGGTTAGGTAGCCGAAAAAGTTAGGTTAGGTTAGGTTAGGTAGGTTAGGTAGTCGAAAAACAATTAATTCATGAAAACTTGGCTTATTAGGCAAATCGGGCCTTGAATAGTAGGCATAGAAGTGCGTTCTGGCTATTAGGTACGACATATATATATATATATATATATATATATATATATATGTCGTACCTAATAGCCAGAACGCACTTCTCAGCCTACTATGCATGACCCGATTTGCCTAATAAGCCTAGTTTTCCTGAATTAATATATTTTCTCTAATTTTTTTATTATGAAATGATAAAGCTACCCATTTCATTATGTTTGAGGTCAATTTTTTTTTATTTGAGTTAAAATTAACGTAGATATATGACCGAACCTAACCAACCCTACCTAACCTAACCTAACCTATCTCTATAGGTTAGGTTAGGTTAGGTAGCCAAAAAAGTTAGGTTAGGTTAGGTTAGGTAGGTTAGGTAATCGAAAAACAAATAATTCATGAAAACTTGGCTTATTAGGCAAACCGGGCCTTGCATAGTAGGCTGAGCAGTGCGTTCTAGCTACTAGGTACGACATATATATATATATATATATATATATATATATATATATATATATATATATATATATATACACACTTTAGGCTTCATAGTCTTTTATCTAGGTCCCCCCCCCCCTCCACCAAGGTGGAACTGACCCTCTCCCAGGATGCAATCCCACAACAGTTTACTAACTCTCCGAGTACCTATTTAATGCTGTATTTTATTTATATATACAAGAGTTCTTACATTCTTGTACAGCCACTAGCACGCATAGCGTTTCGGGCAGGTCCTTAATCCTAATTATCATAGGAATACGACCCACCAAATCGTTTAACAACAACCATTCACCGATGGGTGAACAGAGGCTACAGTTCAGGATTGGCGCCCAGTCAATCCTCTCCGGCCAGGATACGAACCCAGGCCAAAACGCTGGCGAAGCGCGGCGTCTTACCACTGCGCCACGGGGAAAGTTTTTTGGGGTACTGCCATATGAACAGAAGCATTAGGTGAAAGGAAACGTGCCTCAAAATTGCATGTTTAGAGATGTGATGAAATAACTGCCACAAGTGTCATCGGGCGTTGGTTAATAACTTGTTCAGACAGGTTCCGTGACCAACAAACAGCTTGACAATCGCTGGTGCGGTGGTCACAGTAAATTGTAAAGTGAGCTTTGGAGATCTAATTTTTCAAATTCTTTTTCAAGCGAAGAACTAAATTTTCTGCTAAATTGCTTAGCAGAAAAGTGTCTTATCATCGCTATATTTGTATATATTTCTTTTACCATTATGGTGGTCTACACGCAACATGCATTATTATAAAAATATCCCAAAGTGGTCATGGATTAAATAGTTTCCTTGCCCTAGTTACTTGTCAAGCTAAATAAATTCGGTTCACTTTCTCTAATCCATTATGTGTGTACCTTATTATGAACCTCTGTAACCCATTTCATGCATAACCTACTATATGCCTCTGTAACCAATTTTGTGCCTAACTCTCCACCACTAGCAGAAGCCCATTTAAGCTTTCTTGTGGGAAACGTTGCATGCCGTGTTGATGACATTATTAAGAGAGCTTGCATGCTTATGGGTCTCATGCATTGTTACAAGCTTCGCATTCACACAGTGTAAACAGTCACTAACTCTGACGCCAGCCAGTTTATCGAGCTCTGAGGTGTAGTCAGTAGCCCTAATCACTATAGTTCCCTCACACACAAGATTTGGCGGGACCAAGAGCCGAAGCTCAACCCCCGCAAGCGCAACTAGGCGAGTACACGTGGTCTCCCTCACTGGTCCACAAGGTTGGCCATAGTCTAGGTGATCACAGTCCTCGTAGGGGCCCAGGGGTACAACCCCCCAACCAGTGAAAGACGACTCTGGACTAGTACTCTTGAATTCACCCGGTTAGTCTTAGTGAGCCCAACCGCTACAGTCAATTCGTTGCTATAAGATCTGCCTACTTCGTACATCAGGGTCCTTTGCACTTTCGCGAGATCACACTAGCCCTCAGGGCCGCCTTACAGCGCCCTCAGACACCCACGTGGCGCCCCACGGCGTCCTCTATCCCGACATTTCACCACAGAGCCCAATAGGCTCAGGAATCTGTACACCAGTTGATTGACAGTTGAGAGGCGGGACCAAAGAGCCAGAGCTCAACCCCCGCAAGCACAACTAGGCGAGTACTGAACTGCTGCTACGAAATCGATAACCGATTTGCTTGCGCCTCCGAGTCGTTAGAAGGAAGGGAGTCGAGCTACTATACTCCGTCCAAATAATTCAAAACGGCTCCAAAGTGCCACAACACACTGCAACACTTTGACAACAGAAAAATCTAAACCTATTAACAAAAACACGTCTTAAAAATAAAATATAAGAAAGAATATTACACCGGGCCAGCTGCAGGTCACGTGATACAACACTCCCTCGCTACAGTCATGTACACACAGCCTCTTTCTCAATAATACTCTCAATAATTACCAACTTATTCCTTTAAGTTCCTTTAATTGCCCTAAACGCTGCGAGTATCAGTGATTCAGGCAGTGTATGTACTGAACTATCTAGAAATCCAACATTATGTTTGAACTTTTTCAATGCATGTGCCTTTACCTGAACAAACATCTTGTCTAAGCCTCTCCAATTTCAGCCAAAAGTACTCTTATTTGGAATTTATAGCACACTAGATGATAATATCCAAACTCGCGAAAACGAAAATAATTATTAAAATAGTCAAAATTAAAATTCGTCAAATTAAAAGCTCCCAAATAGCGAATTTACAGGACCGCTAAAACTCGTCACTAAGGCGACAACCAACAAAATTAACTCAAAGAACTCTCTAAAACTTCACTTAGACCAGCGCCATCAGGTAATCACATAGGGAGCGCGGGTCTAGTATAATTAATATCTAAACCGCTGCCACCATTTGTAACGGAGTGGGGGGAGCTAAAGTAGAGGGGTCGGCGAAAGAATAGTAATTATAATAAAAAAGGTGAAAGAACAATATTTATAATAAAAAAAGGAAGGAGCTAGGGAAAGGGGAATGAATAAAAAAACGGGGAAAGCAGAGGGGAGACTAAAAGGGAGAAAATAGAAAACGGGGTTGAAGTAGAGGAGAGAGGGGAGATGAGAGAAGGAAGAAGAAGTAGAAGGATAAATATATAGAGATACTTATTACTAATGCTCCGACATATTAAATGTCATCTTATACACATATTAAAGTGCGACAGGAAGACGCGGCTTAACCAGACTGGCGGAGGGATACACACGTTCTTCAGTGGAAGTTAGAAAAGTGTTTCTCATAACTGATGTTAGGCTTTATGTCTAACAAACTCTGGGCTTATGAAGGAGACAGTTGCTTACTGATCAAACAGCAAATATACTGCATCCTAAGCCATAATCTAGAACTCAATTCTCAGTAATGTATACACCGAGATGGAGGACACATACACCTTTAAGGTAGGATGCTTTAGGTAAAATAGGACCTTAAAGGTAGGTAGGGTAGGGTGAGGGGAAGGCGTGAGGGGTATGGGATAAGATGTACTTAGGCCAGGTGGGAGAGGTTGGTGATAGGATAGGAGGTGGGAGAGGTTGGTGATAGGATAGGAGGTGGGATAGGGTTCAGGGATTGGGGATAAGACAGGTGGGCAGAATGCAACTCCACAACAGTTTCCTAACTCTTGGGTACCTATTTACTGCTAGATTAATAGCTCTAGTGATCAGGTGAAAGGAAACGTGTCCAATCATTTCTGTCTCACACGGGAAATCGAACCAGGGCTCCTCAATTTTGAGTGGAGAACGTAGCCATTGTACAAAGAGATTTTTTTTAAATCTGCCATTAATCACACGTGTTCAGAGCTTGGTTATGGAATATTACAGTCATATTTAACATGGGATTAATATGCCGGGAAATTGAATGTAAGGATGTGGTTTCTACAGCAGGTCTTAGCCAGCAAAGCACAATCGACTTGAGAATGGTCCAGGACGGACCGGAACGTCGTCATCCCTTCACTTTCTAGTGTGTGGTCTGGTCAACAAGCAAAGCTTCGCCTCCTCCTTGCTTGAATATGGACAAAATTAATCATCATACCGATACTTTCGTCATACATTCACTACAACATCATACTGTGAAAGAACTCACTTCATTTGGTCAGTAATCCTTCCCAGAATCGATTCGCCTTCTATATAATGTTTCTGCTAGTTCATTATTGTATCCGTCCAGTCGTCAACCCATGCTGGTCCAAACTGTAGCCGTGAGTCATCAAGACGGGCGGTTTAGAGAGGTGAGCTTTGAGCACAGGAAGTGAGACAAGCTCGAACACAACAATATGTTTCATTCATAAACGGTCAGAGGAGGGCGGCAACCCGTCCTTGTCAACAAAGGCGAAATGCTCGTTATATAACCGCAAAGCACCTGTTTATAAATGAAAAACGATTTCCACAAGACTCAACTAATGACGTGTGTACCGTTCTCGAGCAGTGCTTCGCTGGCGTCCTCTGCTCGAACCACAAGTCTGTAAATGCTTCACCTACGTACTACAAACACAAATAATCGCAAACAGAATCTAAATACCTAACCTAACTATACATTGAATTTTACTGTTTAATAATATTAATTTATATATGAGAACAACATATTTTTTATTAAACAGTATGTTAAAATTGATGAATGCGTCTCAGAGGACGGCCGTTGCTTTAACGAGCCTGGCCTGAGGACAGGTTGGGAAGGTTGATTATTTAGCAAGTATTTTGCCATTGTTTATGATGATGGGCCATTTTGTAGTGCAAGGAAAATATCCCTATTACGAAAACTCCCTCATTCACAATTAGACTAATGAATCCTTAGAAAAGGATAATATAACTTTCTTTTAAGTTTTATAGCGAAGCTAAATAATTGTTAAAGTTATGGCAGAATGGTCGTTATATTTTCATTGGCTTCTTTTTGGTGTTTAATATAGATTGATCAACCGCTGGAGTGTTGTTATGGCAGGGAGCCACAATAGGCTACATACCTATTGGTATAATTATTATTATACCAATATACTTATATTGGCGAATATACTTCACTTCTGCGTATGTGTTTTCTTCTTGATCTGATGTTATTAAGGCCATCACTAGCTTACTTTGTCTTGAACATAGTCCGACTAAAGTAAACTCAGTGGCCGTATTAGTGACTTTAGGTATTGTATGTACTACCTCAATTTTTAAATCCAACATTATGTTTGTAACTCATCCTCAATGTATGTACCGTTACCTGAATAAAAAATCTAATCTAATCTAATCAGTGTGTATAGACCGAGAATAGCTTGGTGCCTATTAACCACTGGAGTGTTATTATTAGTCGTATATTTATTATTATCAGTAAGGAAGGAGTTACTTACTGATTAACCAAAGAGAACAGAATAAGTAACGCAGGTACACTGTACAATACTATATTTTATTACTGGATACTTATTCTTATGTTTTAAGAATTTTCAGTTTTCTAAAGTATACTATAATTATTTTAATTTGACTGGAACGTTATACTATTTAATATCAACTCTTGAAATATTATAAAATTTATATATTGCTAAAATAATATTATTATTGCTAAAATTATATTATTACTAACAATTAAATAATATTTCAAATTTAACTTTTATGTATCTTAATAATTTTGCAGTTCAAGATTTCGTTTTATTTTCAATTTGTGTGGGTAATTGCATTTTTAAATAAAAGATCTGGGCTAGAGATGCATATATAATCCAGCAGATATTCAATGCTTATTCTATATATTGCTGTCGATGGAAATATGTTCTCGGTTAGTGATCTCTGTGTCGATGGGTGCTCGACACACTGAGCCAGGTGAGGTAGGTGTCAGAATTCATGAATTATAAATCAATATTATTTTATTTGGCATAAGTACAATAATATATATATGTATGTATATATATATATATTCGTCAATGAATCGCTTGTACTTGAGCTTATAACTTAATTATGTATACTAAATACAACATTTACATACAAATATAGAGGTAATGCCCGACCTTCAGGCTCCAGCCTTTGTCAGCTAAATAAAGTACTTCACACTACTCTACACTCCTCCTCCTGTTTATACATATCACAATAGTGTGTCGACCTGACCTGTCTTCTCACCTGGAGTTGGCGAGGCCAGCGCCGACTTGACCAGCGTATCACAAGGATGTCATTATCCAGTGCATGGCATCATAAATACAGAGAAATGAGCAACTGGAACGGGTCAGCCCCGCCCAGACCAGTATGTACAGCAGGCGACGGAGGGGTTCCCTGGCCTCACCAGGACACACTCACAGGTGCTCGAATTAGCTTGAAATATGTTTTTTCCTCTTCATTAGTCTATTGGTAACCAGAGATGTGCTTCATGTTCACTACCGTTCTGGGGGTCGCCGACAAAGTTGTGCCTCTCTGTCTCGTTGCAGAGCTTCGTGAGGTGCCGCTGCGGGAGAGGTTGGGCGTGTGCGAACTCACCCCACTGCATAGGGTGGGTCCCTCCTTGCACAGCATGGCGGGTCCCTCCCCGATCCCTAGCATGTTGGATACCACACAGCATAGTAGGTCCCTCCTCGCGCAGCATGGCGGGCCCCTCCTCGATTTCTAGCATGTTGGGTACCACATGGTAGGTCCCTCCTCACACAGCATGGTGGGTCTCTCTCAGCATGGTGGGTCCCAGCCAGCGTGGCGGGTCCCTCCCAGCATGGTGAGCCCGTCCCAGCACAGTATGGCTCACAGCGCGGGGTGCTGCTAGAGATGAGGAACCTAGGAAAATCTAGGGACTCAACGGTTCCATCTAATGACCCTCCTCGGCCTCATACGACGCCTTCCACATGTCCGCAAGACACACTGAGGAGTGGAACCGGTAGAAGAGAGCGAGTGGCAGTGTCAAGTGCGAGAGTAACGTCCACAGCTCCTGTAAGTACACCAGAAACAAATGAATATCGGCCACACTGTATCGCAACAATAGGAAGTGCACCAGGTTAATATATGTTTTTTGAATGCCCATCTTTCCTTTCACAAATGGATTTTTAATATATAATATATAATATACTGCATGTCACTAATTAAAACATTGTAAGGTACATTATTTACATAATGTACTGCAATTTTGTGTAAACAAATTCAATTATAAATATCCAAACATTTATGAATAAAGATTTTGGATTTACATATCAGAATTTATGTATACCGCAGCCTGGCTCACTTCCTACAATACCAATTTATTATACAATACGAAACTTTTCAACATAATCTTGTTTAAAATTGTAAAAAATTATGATCACAAATTATGTCTCAAATTTGTATGTCAAGTTCTGTGGTGGAGGTAAAGAGGCAGGACTTACCTTGCCGTAGAACTTATACAGAGCGGAGTTGCCTTCTTCGCTCTTAATCTCGAAGGTCTGCAGTAGCCACATGGCCACGTTGGCCACCACCAGGTAGGTGAGGAACTCCCGGCCCGGCTTCTTGTTCTGAAGCCTCTGCGAGTTGGAGCACCGCCTTAGACCATCGCAGATGAGCGCCGTCTGTAGTATCACCTGACACACTTGTATGATGGAGACGGTAGCTAAGAGCACCTCGCCATTCTTGATAGCCGGCACCATGCTCAAGAAGGCGTAGAGGAAGATGCAAGGCAGAGACACGTACAACAGGATGTCGTCGACGCTGCTCAGTTTGTCTTTTATGATGTCCAGGATTCGTATCGAATTGTACGCGATGAAAGCTGTGATTAACATACAGGAGAGCAAGACGACTTCGCTGATGCCGTTGACATAAGATCCCAGCTGCTTGGTGTCCTCAGACGTCGAAAAGATGAAGAAGAGGATGATAGATATAATTGTAGCGACAGTCATGAGCAGACCAGCGAACAGTCCACGGTTAGAAGCGTGGCAGTCGACATATATGATGAGGTTGGATGTTAGAGATTTGCTGTTGTCTTCTTCGTAAGTGACCTCAACGGAAGGGATGTGCGTGTGTCGCTCGAACTTGCCGATGTTCTCCCAGAGGAGGATCCACAAGCCGACCATCAGGATGCTGAACTCTATGCTGAACGGGTAAAGGTACGGGGTGGTGGTGTTGATCATGGAGGATAGATGAGTGTCCTTCTCACAACCGTAGTTGATGGACCAAGTGGTAGCCGAGGCCGCTGAGATCTTCCGGCCAGTGAAGTTGCTAAGATCATCTTCATCCATTTCATCGGAGTCGTCCTCATCACCAGGCGTTACTAACTTTGCGGCGGCCGAAGCTTCAGCGTTGGATTTCTCCGAAAGCTTTTTCAAGAAGATCGCTTGGAGAGTTTCTTGCAAGATGGTATAGATCCAGAAGCACAAGGAGGAGGCGATGCAGTGCATGATGCCAAATCTCGACAAAACTAGGCGACGGTTGATTATCAGCTGCAGAAGGAAAAAACAATTAGATGACGAAAACTAATATTTACGCCGCTCACTCTTAATACAAAACAATGTCATTGTCATATATTGTTCAGTTATGGGACATGTTGCTATACTTACGTTGGAGTACTTGAAGATGAAGAAGAGCTGATAAAAGGCGTACACAGGCTGGAGGACGGACATGACTACGTCAGTGGTGCAGGTGCAGTTGTCAAAGAGAGGATCGTCCTCAGCCAGGTATAAGATCTTCTGACCAAGGTTCAGACCGGTGTGAATCAGGTAACCCAGGCAGAAAACTGACAAAGAAAATATAATTATAATAATAACACGAAAACGCTCAAGTTATTTCTTGTTTCATTTTTCTTTTGTGATTAAATATTTGTATATTAATCATCACGAGTTAATTTATTCGTGATTTACATACATTATATAAAGTTCACAATAGTTTTACATGAAAATTTATCTCATGGAATATCTTTTATGACCAATAATGGTAAAGATTTATGGAGATTCTGTAGTACCTGTAGCGCCAATCTTCAGGTAGAGGGAGCCACCGTGCCTGCCGGAGGTGAAGCCATAGTGCTGGGGGATGGTCCTGGGGGCCTCCGGCACGTTGATCCTCAGCTGGTACTGACCGTCACCCGTTGGCTCCAACTGCACCTGTTCGTCCTTGTTGACTTGTTTCGTCTTGGCCTCATCAAGCGCTCTAGAGATGAGGTTGACGTAACGTCGGACATCTACATGGACGTAGAATAACCACACCAATTGTGCTACAATTAAATAAACGTTGAAACCCTCTGCTATTGCTGAATCGTGGCCGCTGAAGGTGTCGGCTAAGTATATGACGATTCCTAGCGAGACCAAAAATACCGCATACATTATGCTCATATTTTTACTTAAGGTAAGCTGGAACCTAGATTTTTTCTCTCCTTCTTCAGTGGGTTGTGGGGCGTCCGGGTCAAGCATGTCGGGATGGTTGGAGACGTGTTCGTTGTGGCCAGCAACTAGTGTTTGTTGACTGTCCACGATCTTCATCCCTCCGCCGGAGAGAGACCCTTGAGACTCCATATGATGCCCGCCAGAGAAGCCAACGTGTTGCCCGTAGCCGACCTCGCTGTACATGGACTGCGTGTCGTGTAGACTGGGATACATGTTTGGCATTGGCTGGTTGGCATTTAATGACACCATGGAAACTGACCGCCCTCTTGTAGAATGGGGCATTGAATGCACCGGAGGTGGAGCACCCTGGAGGTTGAGCTGGAGGACCATGCTGTGTCTACGAGAATGGCCCATGGGCATACCCGAAATAGAAGGAGGTGGAGAATTCATGCTGGGTTCCGTTGGGATGCGATTGAAGGGTGGAGGAGAGCCCACGGGGAGCACCACTGGCGCGGGTTCTGTATTAACGTAACCTTGGTTGCTCATCCCTCTACCACCGCCAGGCTTACGCTGCCTCTGAGGAGACTGCAGTCCGTCCAAACTCTGAGGAACAAACAAAATTAAATGAAATATTACGGCTAATCATCTAAGATTATGACAATAGAACTCGGGTATCTCTCAAGCACAAAGCCGGTGACGATGCCAGTAGTGCTTACCTCGCAGTCGGAGTCGGACTGGTAGAAAGTCACCTCCTGGGGATCGATCGGCTGGCGTTGGTTTGCGAGGTCGTTGGCAGAGCCCGAAGGTAACTCGCTAGGGGCGGAACCCTCCCGATGGATGGTTCCAGACACGGGAGCAGCCCACGAAGAATACTCGGACGGTACTCCAGAGTCCGAGCCGCTGTGGAAGGTCCCCGACACTGTACACAAAAATAATTAATTTAGTCAAAATGTCGTAAAATACAAGTAGCCATATTGGCTGTGTGCTCAGTATATTTATATACACCGATAAATCATACGTCAGAGTCTTTGATCAAGAACAAAGATGTCATACTTACAGTGTTTATGTCCAGGGAAATTCAGGATATACTCGGAGTTGGCGGAAGTGTCCGCGTGGTCGGGATTCGCACCGCCGTGGCCTTGGATGTTGTGGGCGTGGGTGTGGGCGTGGGCGTAGTGAGTGTGTGGAGAAACTCCAAAGTGCGACTGCAACTCTGGCGGTGCGCTCACCTTCCTGCGGCGATGAGGATGCTTGGCGGGCAGGCCGTGGTTCGCCCGACGACGGTGTTGTACTGGTGACACTAGCGTGCTGCTTCCACTGGCCTCGCTCTCACTGCCGACCAAGTACAAGACATTAAGTATGACTCAAACTACGAGTGACATACAAAAGCTACTACAGTATGAACAATATAAAATCACAGTAACACAGAGACCACTACAGTATGTGTAGTAACACAGTCTATTACAGTACTCATAGCATGCCTTAATGAGATTTTATATGACAACTGTATTGAGGTATTTCTGCAATATAAAAAGCTACCTCACAATTGTAGTTTTTTTGATGCCACAAGTTATATATACGAAGTTTAACATGCATAAATTGGAAATTTAAAAAAAATAATGGAAGCATAGGTACAGAGGAAAACTGGCGTTGTGCAACTGTTTTGAGTTTCATAAGTTTATTAAGGAGCCTACACGATGGGTAAACATCGTGTGGGCGGAAGTGGAACATGTTAGGCACATGGGCTGAGGCAGAGCAGGAGGGGAGGACCCAGCAAGTGATCCTTGGTACCGAGGCGACCAATAACTAGCTCGAGCCTCAGGATAACATATTTCATTTATCCTCACGTCCAGCCGAATATAACATATTCATAAACTATAACTACAGTTTTAAAGACAAGTCAAAACTCATCAATATAATCCACTGATATTATGTGAAATGTTGCATACTCCACAATCTCAGAAAGACAATAATTTATTAAATAATGTACCCTATACGTACAGACAAATGACAGTACTGTTCTTCAATGACAACAGCTGTCAACTTGACCATTAAAATACATCCATGAAACCTAAAAATAAAACTTATCATTATAACATATGGTATGTTAACCAGAACGAACTGGAATTGCATCCACTGATCCCAAATACGACTTTGTCAAGTAGCCTAGTTGCCTTAAGTATCAGTAACATTTTCTACGAGGTTTGTTTTGTAGTGACTACTGACCGCCACAGTAAACATATCCTCTTAATGTAGATGACCTGCGTAACATTCCAGGGTTTATGTTGACTAAGATATATATATATATATATATATATATATACGCATAGTATATATATATATATATATATATATATATATATATATATATATATATATATATATATATATATATATATATATATATATATATATATATATATATATATATATATATATCGATTCACGCATTGACTTCTGAGGTCCAAAAATTCAACCAACGCACACATTGCGTTATAACAAAATTATACGCAAGACCATCACCGGGATTAATCAAATACGATGTAATAAAGGAATTTTCTCAAATACACACACACATATATATATATATATGATGGGTTTGTGTATAATTATACCTAGGGAAGGTTAGGTGATCCCTTGTGGTAGTAGAGATGTGTTTACTGTTCAGGTTGGAAGTGAGTGAAGACAGTCACGGCTTCCAACAGTCAAGTTGAGGAAAATACAGATATTAACTGACTCTAGTATGATATATAATTTTTACATACATACAATACAGGAGGGTTGTATATTCACACAGTACATGAAGGTTGTACAAAGGTTGTACATAGAGAGTACGAAGGTTATTTTTACGTGTGGTTCACAATGGTTTACATACGCGGTTTATGAAGGTTGTAAATATACATGGTCTACAACAGTTGTATATATACGCGGTATAGGATGGTTGCACACAAATACGATTACACGGAAGTAGTACATACGCATAGTACACGAAGGTTGTACATACAATTCGTACACAATTATACATACAGTACACGCCTGCTGTACACACATACGGTACACGAATATTGTACATATACACAATACACAAGTTATACATACACACAGTAATGGAGATCGGTGGCAAGTTAAACTTGAAGTCTGTATCATTCCCATTCCCAAGCTATACTGCTATATACTATATTCAACCTATATACTGACTTACATGGTATTACAGTAAGTCAGTATTTGTATAGTTAGCAACGTTTTCCTCAAATAAATTATTATTATTATTGAGAAAATTAACGAAAGTCAGGGTGGTTCAGTAGTTAATGTAGTTAACGTAGTTCAGTAGTTTCAGGAGGCCTGGTCGACGACCGGGCCGCGGGGACGCTAAGCCCCGGAAGCACCTCAAGGTAACCTCAAGGTAAGGTAACGTTAGTAGCTGTGATTCTTTTGGTCGCTGGTTCCAGTCAGGTCATAGATCCAGTTGATTTTATCATTGATATGTATCACGTTAGTGTGATTTCTCTGTGTATTATTATTATTATTATTATTATGCAAATGAGTCCATATTTGTGTTTGTTATGAACCCGATGATCTTTTGTTTCAATGATGGCTGAGATTTAATGGAATTTAGTATTACAGTAAAGCTTCGCTTAAAGGATGGAATTCGGCAGACGTCCATTCCCTACTTAAAATACCAATTGAAGCAGTTCAGTTAGACCTAAATTTTGTATATCCTATTTGCACAGATTCACACTTTCGTTAGGCGTTAGCCTGAGACAGTTTGTTTAATTTATCATCATTATAATGCTATTAAAAAAATTCAACTTGTTTTGTTAAGTGTGATTTATCAACTAACACCCATAGTGCAACATTTGGAGAGGCAGGGCCCAGGGACTTAAGCTCGATCCTGCGAACGCCGTTAGGTGGCGCAGTGGAATGACACTCGCCCCACGCGCTTCGTGATCGATTTGGCCTGGGTTCGTATCCTAGCCGAGGAGGATTGACTAGGCGCCAATCCTTAACTGTAGCCTCTGTTCACCCAGCAGTGAATGGGTACCTGATTGTTAAACGATTTGGCGAGTCGTATTCCAGGGAAAATTAGGATTGAGGACCTTTCCCGAAACACTATGCGTGCTAGTGGCTTTATAAGAATGTAACAACTCTTGTATATATAAAAAATAAAAAATATAAAATAAAAATAAGATAAGCATCGGCTGCTATAAATTCAAGGCTGAAGTCTAAACTGGAGTCTGAACAACAGTAGAGTCTCTTGGTAACATAAGAAATTCACGCCCCGAAAAGGTTACTCATTTGACAACAAGATAATTAGATAATCGCACCTTCGACTTGTTTTTATCAAGGCGGAAACCGTAAGCCTCGGCAGCGCTACATTATATATGTATTTTCTTCATTCTAGGGCTCTTGTAGAGCGCTGTCGACACATATTTATACTAAGTTCTTTTTTGTTTAATCAGGCCTATGTTTTTGTAGTAGTTGACATTTCCAATAGTTGATACTTTATAATTCAGTTAGTGTTGTAATAACCAGTCGCTCTAAATGTCAAGGTCGTGCTCTACACAGAGCCAATAACAAGCTCTAGCTTGCCTCACAAGGAGTGCAGCAGCAGCAGCAGCAGCAGCAGCAATAATAATAATAATAATCCTGTTTAAGTGTTGGATCTAAGTCTATTAGTCTCTGAATGGTTATTAACGCCACCGCAAGAGCTTATTGACCGACAAGCAAAAATATTGGCAGTCATTTTAAGTGAGTTTTTGCTAAAATTATTTTTTTCATATAGAAAATTATATAGGAATTATAAACAGAAATTCTAATATGTGAGGCAATGGGGTGACTTGAACTGGCGTGCAAGTCGATTCAATATATATATATATGTCGTACCTAGTAGCCAGAACGCACTTCTCAGCCTACTATGCAAGGCCCAATTTGCCTAATAAGCCAAGTTTTCATGAATTAATTGTTTTTCGACTACCTAACCTACCTAACCTACCTAACCTAACCTAACCTAACTTTTTCGGCTACCTAACCTAACCTAACCTGTAAAGATAGGTTAGGTTAGGTTAGGTAGGGTTGGTTAGGTTCGGTCATATATCTACGTTAATTTTAACTCCAATAAAAAACAATTGACCTCATACATAATGAAATGGGTAGCTTTATCATTTCATAAGAAAAAAATTAGAGAAAATATGTTAATTCAGGAAAACTTGGCTTATTAGGCAAATCGGGCCTTGCATAGTAGGCTGAGAAGTGCGTTCTGGCTACTAGGTACGACATATATATATATATATATATATATATATATATATATATATATATATATATATATATATATATATATATATATATATATATATAACGAAGGCAGTTTATAGATTGACTTGGATTACTACAAAACCAGAAACAATTATGTAAATGAAAAATACCAATATAAATAAAGATCTATTGTCAATATACTACAGTATGTGCATGAAATTACTTTTCAAGATCCAATAGGCTCTTTTCCATTGTGTACACATACAGGAAATGGGCCTATTGGACCTTGGCTTTGCGCCCTGGAGAGGCCACACCAGACCGACAACCAGAGCGCAGCTCCATAGTCTCTTGAGACTGATGTACTACTATTACACATAAACAAAGTTGAAACGTCCATAAGGCGAAGACGCAGTATACTAACATTTCTAAGATAGGCGTTTAGAAGCCTATCTTAATCTTGGATGCAGTCTCTCCCTGAAGAGTACCCTACTTCGTAGTTTACATATAATTGAGAGTTTTCACTAGTATTTAACCTTGTTCTGGTCAAAAGTATACTAGATAGTAGGTCAGTGGGTTCTTGTGGTGGCCTTAATTATACCCTCGGTGGTTGATCATCCTAACGTCAAACTTATATAGGGTTACGTGGAAGGCAAGTTGTGTTGGCTGGTGAATTTGAAGATTTGTTGGACTTATAAGTATAAGTAATCTACAGTGAGCTGTATATGTACGCAAGAGAAAACACCAATATCCATCTACAGGATCCTAGCCTAATCTTACACTGTTAATTCAACCCTAACAAATTCACCCGTCAAAAATTGGGTTGGTACTTAAGTTCCACATTGAGTACTTAAGTGCCACATTTAGTACTTGAGTGCCACGTTGAGTACTTAAGTTCCACATTGAGTACCTAAGTGCCACGTTGAGTACTTAAGTGCCACGTTGAGTACTTAAGTGCCACGTTGAATAACAGCTCCATAACATTCTCTCACAGAATCATCCGTGAAATTAACCGCTCCTAAAACCTGAACTTGTCGAGTAGTAGCGCCACCCTACAGTGGCGGTTTAAATTCACTGTAGCGAGACGTCGTGACTACAAACAAAAAAGATTGTCAAGACAGGTAATGCAAGAGAGCAGAGAGACGCGGGTAGCAAGGTCAGGCTTCATACTGCTTTTTACCACCTCTGGACAGCCATCATACCACCCCAAAAGGTCAGAGGTCCCTAGTCAGCGGAGACGAACTGGCTTTGTCATCCACCAGCTGTGTCTATTCCCCCAAGAAGAAAAATACTTTAACTTTTGAGGACCATTTTTTGTTATTAGTAAAAATTACATTCTTCACAATGACTGTCATTAACATAAGGGGAACAAGACGCAATCACAACTGATTCTTAGGTAACGAATTTATTGTCATGTTTTTGGCTTATTAAAATAAAAAAAAGTTTATCTCTGGTGTTTTCATAATTAAATGAACATCAAAAACTGTGCTACTCACTGGCAGCGCTGTACACACACAGTGTGTGTGTGCGTGTGTGCGACACAGGTGGAAATTGAGTGCCCAAATGAGCCATAGAAACATTAGAAAGATTTTTTTCTATGTCAGAGTAGGAAGTGCATTAGGCAGTGATGTGGTGGAGGCTGACTCCATACACAGTTTCAAATGTAAATATGATAGTGCCCAGTAGGCTCACGAACCTGTACACCAGTTAATCGACAGTAGAAAGGCGGGACCAAAGAGCCAGAACTCAATCCCCGTTAGCGCAACTAGGTAAGTACAACTAGGTAAGTATACCACATCCAGTTTCCAGAACACGCAAAGTACTGGAATCCCTGTAGGTATAAATTCGCTACAAAATCTACCAGGCGGGACCCGGGAGCTAGATTTCGCTCCCGTAGACACAAATAACCAAACAAGTTATACTTCAATGCATCTAATTCAAATTCATATATTTTGTTGTGTATGTAAGATATACAGGAAGAACACCTTCTGGCGGCCGGGATCTTGTTCGGCAAGTTTGCTCCAGTGGACCCATAGTCCAGCCCAATTTTGACCTTTAAAATTTGTTTTGTTGAGATACTGTTCATTCCAAAGTGAATCGTACACACCACGTAAGAATTTTTGTGTCCTGAGCTGAGACTGAGCGAAACGTTACAAAACAAGAAGAGCTGACGAAAACTTCAGCCTGGCGCCATTTGGGAACTTGCTCTACCTTGTATTTCGAAACTGTGTATATACCTGCTCCTCCCCACGTATTGCTAACGGTGGAGCATCAAACAAGGCCAAACAATAATTGGTACACCAATGAAATAGATATAAAGCATATCGCGAGCCCGGACTCCGCCAGCTGTCATCGTGGCCACCACACCCACCAGCAAAAACTGGAACGTCGACCATTCAGCTGGTGAGGGGGTGCCGCCGCCCCACCACTCATATATTTATCATCAACAACCTGATGTATACCTCTTTACCTGAACGTGTTATACTTCTGGTTTGTTATACTGAGCCTCTTACTCGCAGCTACGTTTGCTACGTTCTTCTAATTCGATTTAACTAAACAGACAAATAACAAATAACGCTGGCGATGTGACAACACGTGTCCACAAGAACCTGCTCCTGCCCGGGAAGTTCCCCGAGGTAGTTTTTTTCCCCGATGTATAGGTCCTTGTGAAAAACTAATAATTGCTTAAAACTTCACTAAAACATGATCAAAGCTAGCCACCTAGATCAACAGGTAGATTCGCCTGTTAGGTAAACACGGAAACCACCGCAGGGAACCAGTGGGAGACGTCAACATTGCAGGATATGTAAGAATGCTCTGGTATAAACAAAAGACTTTGAGTGTGTATATACGTCACTAAGGAGCGCGTTCCAGACATATTTTCCGTAGCGTTGGGATTACTAGACCAGCCAGAAGCGGAAGGCGCCCTACGCGGCCCGGGCGTAGTACAGTGGTCACCTCTGTTGTTGAAAATAGAGTAAACAAGGATTACCGGAGCAGGAAACTCATCCACGGCGGTGGAGGCTGGGCAGTTGGATGGTGATGAAGGTTAGGTACTTGTTCCTGCTACCACACCTATCGTACCGCCCTCACTGCTATACCACACCTGTCACCCCGCCCTCACTGCTATACCACACCTGTCACCCCGCCCTCACTGCTATACCACACCTGTCGCACCGCCCTCATTGCTATACCACGCCTGTCGCACCGCCCACACTGCTATACCACACCTGTCACCCCGCCCTCACTGCTATACCACACCTGTCGCGCCGCCCACACTGCTATACCACACCTGTCGCACCGCCCACACTGCTATACCACACCTGTCGCGCCGCCCACACTGCTATACCACACCTATCGCACCGCCCTCACTGCTATACCACACCTGTCCCACCGCCCTCACTGCTATACCACACCTGTCGCGCCGCCCACACTGCTATACCACACCTATCGCACCGCCCTCACTGCTATACCACACCTATCGCACCGCCCTCACTGCTATACCACACCTGTCCCACCGCCCTCACTGCTATACCACACCTGTCGCGCCGCTCACCCTGCTATACCATACCTGTCGCAACGCCCTCACTGCTATACCACACCTGTCGCGCCGCTCACCCTGCTATACCATACCTGTCGCAACGCCCTCACTGCTATACCACACCTGTCGCGCCGCTCACCCTGCTATACCATACCTGTCGCAACGCCCTCACTGCTATACCACACCTGTCGCACCGCGCTCACAGGTGTACCACACACAGTGAACAGGACTTAGAGCACAAACGGGAGACGTGTAAACATGACGTGAGAGGTTCAGCGGACATTAACGACCTCAGTGGTATACATCAGAGCCGCCTGGCATGGGCCGTCTTGCCGTGTCCTCACCAGCATGCTCTTAAGTCTCTCTTCCCGACTACAGACACGAAAATTTTCCTTATATAGATAAAATAATTCACAGAAGTATTCGAGTAGATTTCAGTTTCCAGAGAGAGAGAGAGGAAGAGAGAGAGAGAGGAAGAGAGAGAGAGAGGGGCGGTTATTGCTAGCAAGGCGGGTGTTGCTAGGAGAGGTGGGTGTTGCTAGCTAGGAGAGGTGGGTGTTGCTAGCTAGGAGAGGTGGGTGTTGCTAGCTAGGAGAGGTGGGTGTTGCTAGCTAGGAGAGGCGAGTGTTGCTAGCTAGGAGAGGTGGGTGTTGCTAGCTAGGAGAGGTGGGTGTTGCTAGCTAGGAGAGGTGGGTGTTGCTAGCTAGGAGAGGTGGGTGTTGCTAGCTAGGAGAGGTGGGTGTTGCTAGCTAGGAGAGGCGGGTGTTGCTAGCTAGGAGAGGTGGGTGTTGCTAGCTAGGAGAGGTGGGTGTTGCTAGCTACGAGAGGTTGGTGTTGCTAGCTAGGAGAGGCAGGTGTTGCTGACAAGTAAGAGGATTTGTTGTTGTTGTTGTTTTAGATTCAGCTACTCAGAACGAAATGTCTATGTAGCACGGGCTATGGTGAGCCCGTAAGTGAGAGGAGGATGTAGGTGTCTATAAAGTGGTGGAAACTGAGGCAGAAGGTACTTACAACTCACCTAATACTGCTGAGGACTAGATGCAGAGGAATCCTAATAGTCGTCATGTTATACATCCGAAAGATTAGGGCGTAACGATACGTGTGTTACCAGCGCTCAGACCACAAACACCTGAGGGCGTCACGAAGCATTCACGAGAACGTGTGACATTTTCCGCGCACTAACACCGACATCCACTTGATCAGGCACAGTCTCCTTAAAGGATTTCCTTTACCACACGTCACGAATGTAACTACAATTTTCTTTTGAGGCTAATACACAAACACTGATGCTAATTACCGCAGGAACGAGGACTAGTTCTTCAGGTACACGGTATAATCCAGGTAACGTCCAAGTCCGATGCCTTCTGTAGCGATATTCCCCTGTTGGCGTGCTCCGAATCTAGGCGCTGGAACTCCTCGTAGCTGCTTGCGCGCCCTCCGTGGCTTCCAGACCAAGTGAGGCTACAGGGATCCTGCGTCCAACGGCAGAGTCTTTCGTCCTTGGCGGGGGATGTGGGACTTGTGTAGGGCCAGGCGGGGCGCTGGGGGTACTTACGGCCCCAGACCCCGCCCCCCGTCATCCAGGGAACTCCCCGAGCTTCCAGCGCTACCTGGAATCCTGGAGAACAGATTCTTTCTTGCGCAATGTAAACATTTGGAATGGTTGAGATATGTCGAGGGGGTGTCTGTAAGACGAGCCTTTCTTCTCTCTCTTGTGTCCCCAGAAGAGAGGTAAACATGGGCCAAGAGAGACGTTTCAATAGGTCATAATTATTTTGTTAATGGTACTTGAGGTGGTTTTCTTGGTGCCAGCGAGCGCCCTCACCGTGAGCACGGGGGAGGGGAAGAGAACGGTCTAAAGGTCTAGTAATAATTTATTCTAAAGACCAATTCAACTGTCCACTATTTCAGGTGGTCAGTATGTGGCTTCTCTTTAATATCGAAGTTGAACAGTATGTCAAGTGGGGTGAGGCCTGGAGGTCGAGCCTCTCTTGCAAATATACATAGTAAATATGTAGCGATAACTGTATTATTATATATTTATTAAAAATAAGCTGTGGTAGCAATCCAGACGGATGTCCAGGATAAGCTGTGGTAACACTATAGGCGGATGTAAGCTGACTACTATGTACTGTCAGAAAATTCCACGGAACATTTCTCATCGCATTCTCAGAATTTCCGTATGTCTAAAATTCAAACAATTTTAATGATGGTAGTTTAATTGCCTCAGAGATGAAATAAACGAATGTAAATATATATTATTATTGCACATTTCGTAAAACACTACTAATATAACTAGCTAATACTTAATGGATTCTATACTTAAATGTCTGCTGGGAAGCCAAAAATGGTGTTTTGGGTTATCGAAGACAAGTAATTTAGGTTTAAACCATGACTTTTGGAGCATTTTTTAAGACATCAACAGTCCCTTACTTCATCAACCCTTCACAACGTCCCAGACCCACATCCCGCGATCCCACAGCGACGTTGATCCTGGCCGTGATGCATCCTGAGGGCCCCAGTTATCATGCCGCCCCAACCTACCCCGACGCCGCCAGACGTTCCAGGAGCCGTTCTAGGAGTCCATCACGTTGTTCTCACGTGCTGGAAGCGTTCACCGACTCTCGCCTCCTGCTGGAAGCGTTCACCGACTCTCGCCTCCTACTGGAAGCGTTCATAGACTTCCGCCTCCTGCTAGAAGCGTTCACAGACTCTGGCCTCCTACTGGAAGCGTTCATAGACTTCCGCCTCCTACTGGAAGCGTTCACAGACTCTGGCCTCCTACTGGAAGCGTTCATAGACTTCCGCCTCCTGCTAGAAGCGTTCACAGACTCTGGCCTCCTACTGGAAGCGTTCACAGACTTCCGCCTCCTGCTGGAAGCGTTCCCTAACTTTCCTGCTTCATCGTCCAAACATCCCCTTCCTTCTCTGTCTAATATTTTGGCAGAAGCTGAGAGAAGGAAATTATCAGGGGGAAAGCGCCAAGCCATTACGACTATATAGCACTTGGAAGGGGTCGGGATAAGGATTTGGGATGGGACGAGGGGGAAGGGGGGGAGAAATGGTGCCCAACCACCTGGACGGTCGGGGATTGAACGCCGACCTGCACGAAGCGAGACCGTCACTCTACCGTCCAGCTCAAGTGGTTGGGCAGCAGAAGCTAAGAAAGAAAGTGTCCTCCAAAGCCTTGTTTGATACAGGGAAGGAGATATGTTCCAAGAAGTGTGTAGACGAGACCCAACACCAGGATCTGCACAAGCTCACCTCAGGGAGCCGTGATGGCAGCGCGGGTCTTGCCTCACTCCTCGTCTGCCTTGCTTCCTCTCACGACCCGCCGTACGCAGGGGTGGCTGTAGGTGTGGCTGCAGGTGTGGCTGTAGGGGGCTGTGCTGGTGGACGCGACGACAAGGAGCAGCAGGGGGGCGGGACGTGTGTGCGATTGTATTCAACGAAATTTATACCTCAATTCGAATGACATTTGTAAGCTGAGTAGTTATTTAAAAGGCGGGTGTTGCTAGCTAGGACGAGCTAGCTAGTGCCTTTCAGCGCGACCTTCTAGACCTCAGCAGCTCCGTGTACCTCTCAGCAGCTCCGTGTACCTCTCAGCAGCTCCGTGGACCTCTCAGCAGCTCCGTGGACCTCTCAGCAGCTCCGTGGACCTCTCAGCAGCTCCGTGTACCTCTCAGCAGCTCCGTGTGCCTCTCAGCAGCTCCGTGTGCCTCTCAGCAGCTCCGTGTACCTCTCAGCAGCTCCGTGGACCTCTCAGCAGCTCCGTGGACCTCTCAGCAGCTCCGTGGACCTCTCAGCAGCTCCGTGTACCTCTCAGCAGCTCCGTGTGCCTCTCAGCAGCTCCGTGTGCCTCTCAGCAGCTCCGTGGACCTCTCAGCAACTCCGTGGACCTCTCAGCAGCTCCGTGTACCTCTCAGCAGCTCCGTGTGCCTCTCAGCAGCTCCGTGTGCCTCTCAGCAGCTCCGTGGACCTCTCAGCGCGATCTTCGCGACCTTATACGAAGGACGAACTACCCACTGCTCGTCTCATCACCATGCCTGCTGCACCACCTGATTACAACATCGAAGTTCCCACTTCAAAACAGGTGCAGACTATCGAAGTTCTTATTTTTATAGAGGCTTTCAGAGTTTTGCCGTCCAGGAAAAAGACGGACCCTTCCGTTCAAAGCAGTTTACCGCGTATAACCTGATCTTGAGGACGAAGATGGTCTTGGGCCATAGCAGTTGCGACAATTACCTTTTCCGGAGATCAGGATCGGGCAGTTAGCAGCCAGCTTGCTTAGGGGAACTCCCGGACTACACATGCTCCGCCCACTACCGCCTCGGGTCGTACACCAGCACTCTGCCCAGGACCGCCTCAGACCACACAACACATGCTCATCACTGGACCACTATACACTATATAACAAACAATTCAGGTCCTCCACTGCCCACAGGACCTCCACTGCCCACAGGACCTCCACTGCCCACAGGACCTCCACTGCCCACAGGACCTCCATTGCCCACAGGACCTACACTGTCCACAGGACCTCCACTGCCCACAGGTCCTCCAGTGCCCACAGGACCTCCACTGCCCACAGGACCTCCACTGCCCACAGGACCTCCATTGCCCACAGGACCTACACTGCCCACAGGACCTACACTGCCCACAGGACCTCCACTGCCCATAGGTCCTCCACTGCCCACAGGACCTCCACTGCCCACAGGACCTCCACTGCCCACAGGACCTCCATTGCCCACAGGACCTACACTGCCCACAGGACCTACACTGCCCACAGGACCTCCACTGCCCATAGGTCCTCCACTGCCCACAGGACCTCCACTGCCCACAGGACCTCCACTGCCCACAGCTGAACCTCCACAGATGAACTGTTGGTCACAGTATACCCACGCCTCACAGAACCCCCATAACACACAGGACTACCATGACCCCACAGGACTGACATTGTCCACAAGACTGCCACTGTCTGATCACCATTCCTCACAAGAGCCCCGACGCCCTGGGGACGCAAAGAAGACCACCACGACAAATGGGCAGAGTTTCTTTCGCCCTGATGCCCCCTGTTACCTTGCAGTATATAGGTACCTAGGAGTTTGACAGCTGTTACGGGCTGCTTCCTGGGTGCGTGTAGGAAAAAATAAAAACAATTAGTTAGTAGTTTGTAACAGTTGATTGATTGACAGTTGAGAGGCGGGCCGAAAGAGCAGAGCTCAACCCCCGCAAGCACATCTAGGTGAATACGGTTGGATCACCACAAGGATCACTAACCTCACCTCTACCCATCACACAGACACAACTTTTTATCGTGTTTACAACGCTGCATCAATCAAAGGTAAAAAAATAATAACCCCGCGGTTACAGAGTGTGTGAGGGCCGCTAAAGCGTCAGTAACACAGCGGTTACCTACCACCAATACGCGCCAAAGTGATAACGTCTCGCCACAACACAACGCTAGCAAATGCGTTGAGTGTTGCGCGGTTGAGCGAGTGAGGGGTTGTGCCTTCCTGGGGCCTTGGGCCCTCACAACCATTCCGAAGTTGTTGCTGTCATCTCTCTCGCAGGGAAGATGCCATCGACCGCTTGTGGCGTCACGACTCCGTCATCCAAACCCATTTCCCAACATTGGACGAGAGCGTTGAACTCGGAGTGCTGGCGCCTTGGGGCCTTTGTTGAGGCGAAAGAACGATGGGGATCATTTGAGCGATGAACTAAGTTTAACGAGGCTACATTAAGCGATAAGTGTATTTAACGGGGGTTTTATTACAGCGAGAATTATGTTGCTAACAACACCATTGTCTAGCAACACCAGGCATGAGTGGCTTGTACTATACGCCCGTGATATATAGTCACGGGCAGGTCTAAGACAGGCCGGTCTCTCTCTCTGGCGCTGAGAGACACACGGAGCTGTTGGCGGCTGGAAGGTCGCGCTGAGAGACGCAGAGCTGTTGGCGGCTGGAAGGTCGCGCTGAGAGACACACGGAGCTGTTGGCGGCTGGAAGGTCGCGCTGAGAGACACACGGAGCTGTTGGCGGCTGGAAGGTCGCGCTGAGAGACGCAGAGCTGTTGGCGGCTGGAAGGTCGCGCTGAGAGACACACGGAGCTGTTGGCGGCTGGAAGGTCGCGCTGAGAGACGCAGAGCTGTTGGCGGCTGGAAGGTCGCCCTGAGAGACACACGGAGCTGCTGGCGGCTGGAAGGTCGCCCTGAGAGACACACGGAGCTGTTGGCGGCTGGAAGGTCGCACTGAGAGACACACGGAGCTGTTGGCGGCTGGAAGGTCGCCCTGAGAGACACACGGAGCTGTTGGCGGCTGGAAGGTCGTTGCGAAAGATATAAGAAGTTAGAGAAGGAGGAGCAGAAGGTCCCTGTGTTTCACCGGTGAAATATATCACGGCCGAAGATGGCTTTCCTCTCCTTCCGCGCTGTTTAAATTTAGTCTATAGCCTACTTCCCAGTCAAACTCTTCTCTATATATATTCTATTTCCTCTTTCTTATATATAATTACACTACATTTCCTCCTCTTGCCTCAGGTTCTGTTGCCGCCGTCCGCTTCAAGTAACTGAGCCTCTACAAATCTGATTTAAGTGGGCAAGAGAATGCTTTCGCGAAATTAGATTTAAAAGCTGCAAGAGCGATATTTAAATTATCGCCAGCTTGCAGAAGGCTTGGGCGACTGTATGAGAAGTTTAGCAGACACTTGGAAAAGCTTAGCAGATGCTTATGAAGCTTACAGTACGTCTTAGAAGATTTGTAGGCGTCTGGATTGCTTAGCGGACACATGGAAAGCTTAGCGTAGGTCCAAAAAGATATGCAGCCGTCTGGAAAGCTAAGCGGATGTCTGAAAAGGTTAACGTACAGCTGGGAACCTTGGCAGATGTTAAGGAAGCTTTCCGAACATCTGGGAAGAGTAAAGGATGTGTAGGATGTTGATGGGAGGTGTAAGGACAGTACACGGGACCCACGAGACCCACGACCCACGGGACCCACGACCAGCGGGACCCACGACCCGCGGGATCCACGACCAGCGGGACCCACGACCCACGGGACCCGCGGGACCCACGGGACCCGCGGGACCCACGAGCCACGGGACCCACGCCCCGCCTGACATGGTCCCTCGGTGCAATAGGATCAAGGCCGCCCACAATACTTTGCCTAACCAGCAAAAATACCTGGTCACGAGGACAGACCCTGAGACCAGCAACAACCTGACGCTGTCCTCACCAGGAGAGTTAAGAGCTGAACTCACGGGAGGAGCAGGAGCAGGGGGTGTGGGGGGATAGCGAGTAATTAAAAAAAATACAAGAGACTGGTAAATTTGGCGGATTAAATCCAGCACAAGACAGGGAGACAATTGTATGTGTGTGTGTGTGTGTGTGTGTGTGTGTGTGTGTGTGTGTGTGTGTGTGTGTGTGTGGACAGCCTTGCAGCACAGGTTTGGTGTGTGTGTGGAGGAGGAGGAGGAGATGCAGTGAAGGAGGCGGGAGTGTCTGCTGTCAAGGCTGTGCAGAGGTAAAGGTTAACATCATTCTCATGTCACGTCTCTCCCATCCTCCTTCTCTTCCTCTCTCTCTGCCACACCCTTCCCTAATACAGTGATCTGGCCCACACCCATATTACGTGTCTCAGGCTGCCCCCTAGGGAGGGACGGACGGGGGCAGGGAAGAGGAAGGAGAGAGAGAGAGAGAGAGAGAGAGAGAGAGAGAGAGAGAGAGAGAGAGAGAGAGAGAGAGAGAGAGAGAGAGAGAGAGAGAGAGAGAGAGAGAGAGAGAGAGAGAGAGAGAGAGAGAGAGAGAGAGAGAGAGAGAGAGAGAGAGAGAGAGAGAGAGAGAGAGAAGGCGGGGAGGGGGAAGTTGAGACTAAAGATAAGTTATGTACCAATGTGAAGACATATTAAACTGTTGGTTCATTCCAATAATTATATGGAAATATAATTAAGCAATTATATTAGACTAATTAAAGTAGCCACAATAAAGTTTTAAGTAACCACCATAAGGCTAAACTAAGTAACAAATACACAAACACTAAGTAACAAACCACACACATCAAACGTCAGAAATATCTAACCATAACAAACAAGCGTGTGTCTGGGGTCCCCCAGGACGCTAGTTCGATCCCCGTCTTGCTGCAAAGATTGTCTAATACATATATCATGTGACTGAAATTGTGGGAACCGACCTGTGAGATTTATATTTATTTAATTTATATGAATTTATATTTACGTTAATTTGTATACTTCGATAGCAATTTGTATAATGATAAGTGGACTGTATTTCTGCAATAATCTCATAATCTCACAAATCGATCCTCTACACATTAGGGGGGGTTTATATTACACATATGCAGCCAATCAAATTACAGTAATAGCTACATACATTGATGAGGTTCCTTCTCTTATAGTACAGCAGGTTAGTCCACCAGGTATAACTAGAGTGTAGACACCAAATTATCCTCTTTGAGGTAGCTTCTATCACCCAGTAACTGGTGCACATAATCTTGCATCCTCGTCTTGACCTGTCAAAAGTGCGCTAGCTGTGAAGCCAGAATCCTATATATGACAAGCTATATCAGAGAAAACACTATACAGTACATGGAACATTAAAGACCTGGCTTAATTACCTTTAGTATGAGGCGATTTCGCGTTCTAACCGGCTAACCCTATATCCTGACATTAATGGCCATAAATGAATGATAAACGGGTTTCGGATAGACACTTAACTTGTATTTGTAGACAGCGTGTTGACAATGGTACACCTTTGGGTTCCATAACACTACGTCCAAGTAAATTTAACAGGAGCCGAATTTGCTCCCGTGTGAGCCTCTGGTCTCAATAAACAACAATGGCTGTTTAACACTCCATTCTATTGACGTTACTGGCCGACATTGTCCAGAATGATAGGAGCCGTACTCGCTCCACACGTCTCGGAGGTGACACAACAATGGCTGCTCTCCCCCTCACTCTGACGCCTGGCCTACTTTGTCCAGATTTCAGAAAGTGATAGAAGGGTCACATTTACTCTACTTTAATATTGATAATTAAGTTAATTTATATAAGATGTTTTTATGATGGTAAAGTCCAAAGACTAATGTATTTAAGAATAATTCCCAGCAGAATAGCTGGTGAATTATAATAGTATGTGGTGATGATATCCCGTTTTCTATAGACGGTAATTCCACTACAAGTTACGTTTTCTATGGGTAACTTGTTTATACAACACAGCTCTTATCTGTCTGTATGATATTATATGGTGTCGGATTTTCCGACATAATTCCCCAGGGGGCTGCTCACGGGTCGAAGTCCTATTTAGAACAGACGAACACCGATACTCCTCCTTCGGATTATTAGATTAATTTGATGTTAGTAGTTAGTAATCACACATTTGTGTGTCTGTTCGTACAGGACGGATGTCCCGTACTAGAGTTGCAGGGGTTAGAAGTCTAATGCGATTTCATTTCCCTGTCAACTCTTGAAAGGCTAATATTCAAGCCTTATTACATATTATTTAACCCAGAAGACTGGATGTGATCAAGTACTACAGTCAAGTATGATTCAGGGACTGCAGTGAGATCAGTGACATTAGATATAACTTGAAGTTTGTTCAGGTAACTGGTCACTGATATATAAACACTGAGGCCCATGGAATACATCTTGATTAAATAATAAATGTATCAAATCAGTCATCAGATTTATTGGGGTTTAATTTAGTTAATTGATTCAGAAGACTGAATAGCTCATCATTAAAGTAAAGTATGGTTCTGAGACTGCAGTGGGTTCAGTGACATTGGTCGCAGTGACTTGTAGCTGTTTTAGGCTACTATTCACTGATTTGCCACTGAGGCCTCATGAACTCAACTCCAGCTTTAAATGATGATACTAACATCAACCTCTGTTGGTATAGTCAGCTGTAATCTCCTTAGTATAATGCTACTGGAGAAATATAATCAGCTGACAAATTTAGATTCTATTGGTATTGTTTATCTGCAGGCATAGGTCTCCTCAGGCTTGATACTGGTCCTGAGAGTAATTTACCTCCTGCAGAGTTTAACATGGTTATACCCTGATATTTAGTAGGGCTACCGATGAATCGATGACAATAGTCTGTCCCAACAAGGAGACCGAAGTCAGTGAGGTGATCAGACTTAATATTATCTGCCAATTTTATTCCTCTATTTCTCAGGAATTTGGCTGTTGCTCTCAGACCTTGAACTTGTAGGTCTACTGGTATTTTGTCCACCACAATGGCTTGTACTCTACAGACGTACCTGCCTAAACGTACTGATGGTTGTACCACCTGGTAGACTTGAGGTCCTGCATCTGTTACAAACCCTGAGATGTTGAATGACATCTGGGCTACAGGCCTTAATTGTAGTTCATCTGCCAACTTTTTAGTGATATATGTTCTCTGGGATCCTTGGTCAAACAACCCACGGGTATGGACCTTGGCCCTCTTATTCAGGATGGTAATTTGGGCAGTAGGCAAAGTCGTATTACCTTTAGACTTTGCCGTATGGACACTCTTTGTTTGTTGCACCTTGCAGTACTGTACTGTGGTGGGAATGCTATCTTCCACCTTGGGGTTTGGAGACGTTGTTTTGGTGTCTCTGCACAATGCTGCATGGTGCTGACCTTTGTTACACCTATTACAGGTGTGTAATTGGGTATCACAGTCCTTGATGTTATGTTTCCTGAGGCACCTCGTGCAATGTTGCAAATCTTTGAGTCGCTCAACACGGGCGTCACTATCAGGAAAATTAGGGCAGTGGTACAT
This sequence comes from Procambarus clarkii, assembly GCF_040958095.1. Classification (NCBI taxonomy): domain Eukaryota; kingdom Metazoa; phylum Arthropoda; class Malacostraca; order Decapoda; family Cambaridae; genus Procambarus; species Procambarus clarkii. Next base: position 48,615,811 of record NC_091159.1, on the reverse strand, counting down.
TGAATGTTTCTCATTGCAGAACAAACATGTTCCATAGCTTCCTGTACCCTTTGGTGTCATGTTCTTGGGTGACACAGTAACTATAGGCTTGGAGGGTCCCACTGCATATACGCCCACACTGCCACTGTTCCACTTTGGTGTTGAATTATATTGTCTAGATTGATTTGGAGTACCTTTGGTACTCTGTGGTTTACTATTATTGGTTTCTGAGGGTTTACTTGGTGGTTTTAATTTGTCATGTGTTCGTAATTGATGAACTACTGACTTTAAACCTTCAGATATTTCATTCATGGATAAGATACTTTTATTGTAATGAGCACTCATTTGTCTCAATATGTCCCTAGGTATTTTCTCCTGGACAATTATTTTCAAGACCCACTCAGCCCCGTTTGTATCTGCTGTCAGGCTGAGGGCATTGATCAATGATTCTACCTCCAGCTTGAATACTTGGAGTGAATCAGCTGAAGCCTCCGGTGGGGGTAAATGCAACAGCTCATGAACTAAATGTGATGTTCTTACTTCTGGATCAGCATAATTATCCTTGAGGAGTTTTACTGCCAGATCATAGCCGTCATTAGTTAATCTCAGATGGGATACTACTGTTTTAGCCTCACCTGATAATTGGCCTTGCAAATAAGAGAATTTACTACTCTTTGGTAAAGATTGTTTTGAGTCTACAAGGTCAACGAATTTGTTCCAAAATTCGTCCCAATCTTCCTCATCTTTCCCTGAGAAAGTGGGTAAATTAATTGGAGGGAGTCGAGCTTCCGCTTGACTCGTATTAGATGCAACTGTTGTTGTTGTTGCTGTTGCCTTGTTCTGGGCAATTAATTTGACATAAGGCTGTAACGTGGCCTGAGTGTGATCTTCATAATTCGCAAGATCAACCATAATGTCGTCTATTTCTGTTTCTGATAAATTGGTGTTGGCAAGTTCAGCCACATATGTTGCTATTTGGCATTTGATTTGCTCAAATTTACCTGCAGCTGCTTGATAATAGCTTTCCAGGTCAGCATAATCAACTTGAGATTGTTGTGACAAATCTTCACATTTCTTGATCTGTCTTGTTAAGTGGCCTTTAAGACCTGCAAGGGTTCTTTTCATTCTCCCTGCATTATCCATACTGGCTCGTTGGTGAAGCCTTGTGGGGCTTGTACTTGGGCTGCTCATAATACTGAACAAACACTAATGGTAGCCTAGGGTAAATTCTGAACTCACTAGGCAATAATCCTACCTCTACTAGAGGTTAGCACTTAAAATTAATACACATTATATATATACAATCATACACACTAATGATTTGAGTGATAAACCAGTGTCACTGGAAGTACCTTTAGGTTAGCTCTTCTATATCACCCTAGGATGGAAGAGACACTAATTAATCACTCAAAGGTGTAATGATCATAAGTAATTTATTATATATACAACTCAACTCGAGTTGATAAAAATTACACCCAAAATAGGGTCTGGACCATTCATTAATGGTGTTAGGTTGAATATAGTACAACTGACTATGGTAATAATGGGACTAGGATGAACAATAATAGTTCAACTAGTCAATGGTAATATCCTACCCTGTTGTGGGTTGGCAATTAGTAAATATTATACTGTGATCACTAGTGCAATATATATTAAATAATTCTCTATTTTGGAGAAATAATATACACAATTATTGTTAATAGCCTCTTAATTAGCCTCTATGAAACTTCTAATATTATCTAGAAGTATTAAATATTATTAGTGACCTCGCGAAATAAAGTCCACAAAATTCGTAGATAATCTCTCGCGAAATGTAACACCACGAAATCCGTGAACAATCTCGCGAAGACACAGTCACTAATTTGGCTGGATTCTATATTAGCGCTGTCATTTCACAGAATAACACGCCACCAAATCTGTGGGTGTGCATGAAACCGCTGACTAAGGCTGAACTCGGCTGAGGGAGGCTCCTGAGCTCCCTCGAGGCTACGCTTCCGTCTTTGACTGGCTGGCCTTTGTTTAAATAACACTGCACTAGTATATTTAATGAATCCACTGGATAACTGGTTCATCCGGTACTAAGATGACCAAATGTGGGTTCAAAGGATCAAATAATCCGTCATCCGGTTCGAAGATGACCAAATAATGTGGGAACCGACCTGTGAGATTTATATTTATTTAATTTATATGAATATATATAGAATTTATATTTACGTTAATTTGTATACTTCGATAGCAATTTGTATAATGTTAAGTGGACTGTATTTCTGCAATAATCTCATAATCTCACAAATCGATCCTCTACACATTAGGGGGGGTTTATATTACACATATGCAGCCAATCAAATTACAGTAATAGCTACATACATTGATGAGGTTCCTTCTCTTATAGTACAGCAGGTTAGTCCACCAGGTATAACTAGAGTGTAGACACCAAATTATCCTCTTTGAGGTAGCTTCTATCACCCAGTAACTGGTGCACATAATCTTGCATCCTCGTCTTGACCTGTCAAAAGTGCGCTAGCTGTGAAGCCAGAATCCTATATATGACAAGCTATATCAGAGAAAACACTATACAGTACATGGAACATTAAAGACCTGGCTTAATTACCTTTAGTATGAGGCGATTTCGCGTTCTAACCGGCTAACCCTATATCCTGACATTAATGGCCATAAATGAATGATAAACGGGTTTCGGATAGACACTTAACTTGTATTTGTAGACAGCGTGTTGACAATGGTACACCTTTGGGTTCCATAACACTACGTCCAAGTAAATTTAACAGGAGCCGAATTTGCTCCCGTGTGAGCCTCTGGTCTCAATAAACAACAATGGCTGTTTAACACTCCATTCTATTGACGTTACTGGCCGACATTGTCCAGAATGATAGGAGCCGTACTCGCTCCACACGTCTCGGAGGTGACACAACAATGGCTGCTCTCCCCCTCACTCTGACGCCTGGCCTACTTTGTCCAGATTTCAGAAAGTGATAGAAGGGTCACATTTACTCTACTTTAATATTGATAATTAAGTTAATTTATATAAGATGTTTTTATGATGGTAAAGTCCAAAGACTAATGTATTTAAGAATAATTCCCAGCAGAATAGCTGGTGAATTATAATAGTATGTGGTGATGATATCCCGTTTTCTATAGACGGTAATTCCACTACAAGTTACGTTTTCTATGGGTAACTTGTTTATACAACACAGCTCTTATCTGTCTGTATGATATTATATGGTGTCGGATTTTCCGACAGAAATGTTGTGTGTGTGTCCAACATATATTTGCAGGCGAGTGTAACATTACATTACAGCAGGGTAAGACTCGGTGCGCTGGGGGAGTCTCCCCTAAGAACTGTTACTTGCACCAGCTCCAGCAGGCTCAGTCGCGCCCTCTCCCTAGTGAGAGGGCGCGACTTCACCTACATCTGGGTCGCAGCAGAAGTCACGAGCTTAATAAATACACAACTCACATGACGGTAATGTTGACGGTTCAACCTTGATCAAGCTTAGTACAGTACAGATGGCAAACAACAAGCTTTCTCTGGTCACTACTCCTCCCAGCACTGCAAGAAACAATGGGCGAGCCCATATATATCGCCCTGGGGCTAGATTCACGAAGCAGTTACGCAAACAGTTACGAACCTATACATCTTTTCTCAATCTTTGGCGGCTTTGTTTACAATTATTTAACAGTTAATGAGCTCCGAAGCGCCAGGAGGCTGTTTATAACACTAACAATAGTTGATTGGCAAGTATTCATGCTTGTAAGCTGTTTAATAAATGAAACCAAAGCCATCGAAGATTGAGGAAAGATGTACACGTTCGTAAGTACTTGAGTAACTGCTTCGTGAATCTAGCCCCAGGCTCTCAAGGTTCTGTTACACTACACTTAAGTGGCTGCTTTAGGTAGGACACTTACGAGGAGAAAGCGATGAGTCAATATAACTATACAGCAATTGGTAGGAATATGAGGACAAGGCGCTGGGACACGAGGCCGGAGTGAAGGAACTGTGCTGAAACCCTTGGACCATCAGGGATCGAGCGCCGGTCCTGCACAAAGCGAAGTCGTATCTATAGCGACCAGTCCAAGTGAACATATAAAAAATGGCAGCTTACGGTACCCACGAGGACACACACCTCAGTTTTTCTTACTATTAACATATGCTAAATAATTAGAAGTGAAAAGGTAAAATTCCACATACTACTTAAGGCAGAGGATACCGGTATCCACCAATGAGCTAAGTATCACTTTAAACCACATTGTCGCCTATCTACTTTTTCTTGAATTATAAGTAAATACGCGAGGAAGCTACGAGTATCACTGTATTACAACTGTTGCAACCAGCAATCAGAAGAAGGCTGAACTACTGGCAAACTACTTTTCTGCCAAGATGCAGGTCTCTGATCCTGGACGTCAGCCTCCACATCTTGCCCCGAGCACTGTGTCTAGGATGACTGAAGTTGTTATACAACAGCTTGAAGTTTTCCATCTCCTTAAAACGCTAGACACAAGTCTAGCGTGATATATATATATATATATATATATATATATATATATATATATATATATATATACATATATATATATATATATATATATATATATATATATATATATATATGTATATATATATATATATATATATATATATATATATATATATATATATATATATATATATATATATATATATATATATATATATATATATATATATATGGAAACCACCTCTTATAGGGTACCATAGACGTCTGCAAGACGCAGGTTCCGGGTACTGTAGTAGGGGTGATCCGCCTCCCAGCAGGTACAGTCCCCTTGCAACACTTGTCCGTGCAGCGCCTGGCGAGACCCTGCATAGCACACACGCACGCATTAAAGGCCAGTAACCTTTATATTTCTGTGCTAATTAATTATCCTGAACGTTATGTGTGTGCGGCACGAGGCTTGGCTAACGGAATAGCCTACTGGAAATGGCTGAGTTAAAAAGAAATACGTTAGTTGCAAACTAACTACACGTCTACCAGTAAAATATACAAATGAAATTATCTATTTACCAAACTGGAGTAGCTGCGGAAACTGAGATACATTGACAACGAAGACTTTGGGTTGTGATGGCGGACACGTTATTGAGTTTTATAATTTCTAGAATATACTTTTTTGAGGAGGACTTTTTGGGGAGGAGTAATTTTTCAGGCAATTCAGACAAGTTGAATAACTTAACACTCTTCCGTGTGGTTAATAACCCTCTAGCGGTTGTTAGATCTTAGGACCAAAAGCCAAGAACAGGTGAGTGTAATATGTCTAAAGTCTAACATCAAACCAAAATTTTCTTGGCCTGTTCAGTTACGAGGTGTTGCTCACTTCACCAGTGGGCTTGAACATGCTAGATAATGTCATCTCTCAGAGAGATGACATTATCTAATAGTAAAAAGTAATCGATAATAGGCAGTTTTTAACTTTTATTCTAAGTGGAAAATCTTTCTTTTGTTGTCCAATTGTTACAATTGTTGTTACCATGGAGGAGTTTAATATCACCTTTCATCGTTCTCATCACGGAAACATGAGGAAAAAACCGGTGTGTGTGTGTGGGGGGGGGGGGGGGTGAGGAAGCAGCAGCAGCAGTAACCAAGGCAACCAGAATGTCCTGAGGTCAGACCAGCGGTACTCGAACACTTCTTGCACTTTGACCTATGAAAGTGACCCTGGAACCTCACCCTCACCTCTCTACTTGTTCGCCTGCAAATATCACGGGATAACTATATCAATTTTATACTGTTGTTAATTCTTGGGCGAACAAAAACACACACCTTTCGTGGTTATTCACTTTCTTGCACGCACTCTTTCCTGCCGTTAAGTCTTCAGTAAACTGTGCTGAAATTTATGTAAATAGTAATGTCGGGTGTATATCGGCCAAATTCCTCGATGCGGTCCTCGTGTCCCTCTCTCTTGGGCGGACAACACCCGCGACATTTCCAAAGGAACTTTGTTGTTCGGCAGGCGGCCGGTGGCCTGTTTTTATTGGAGAAACCAGTCTTTCTTTCGCTTAGTTTGCATTACTGTGTTCAGGGACGATGGTGCTGGAGTCCTATTGTCACAGCCACAGAGGGGGACCAGGAGACGTCTAACCTCGGCCGCCCAATGCGGTACCCGATGCAACCAACATGCAACCGCTCATCTGAATAACGACGTACACATCGTTTTGCAAAATCCATTAATTAAAAACCCTGCAAATATTGGCGGCAGCGCGGTGACCATTACGACAAGGTCAGAGAGGTATACAGATTGACCGACATTTTGGGCTGAGGGTGTTTTGGTTCCGTGTGGCAGGGACCCCGTCACCCACGGGAGTATATCCGGGTCACTGGACGGTGATGCAGGGAGGGAGGGAGTAGGCGGCTGTAGAGGTGGAAGGGGTGGGTGGGGCGTGGAAGGGGTGGGGTGGGCGTGGAAGGGGTGGGGTGGGCGTGGAAGGGGTGGGGTGGGCGTGGAAGGGGTGGGTGGTGGCATAGAGGGGGAGGGAGGGAATTATCAGGGGCAAGCGCCATGCCATTACGACTATATGGCACTTGGAACGGCTGGATAAGGATTTGGGATGGGACGGGGGAGAAGGAATGGTGTCCAACCACTTATGGACGGTCGGAGATTGAACGCCGACCTGCATGAAGCGAGACCGTCCAGCCCAAATGGTTGGATCAACTTTGGATGGAGAGATGGAAGTAAGGTGGGTGAGTATGCGAGGGGTGGGAGGGTGCGTGCAGTCTGGCAAGACAGAAGCCTAGTACCTCACTTTCTCGCACCCTTGCTAACCCGTTCAGTTACTAATGCGCACACCCACACCCACTACCTGCCCCCACTCTACCTGCCCCTACACTTCCTGCCCCCACCCACACTACCTGCCCCTACACTTCCTGCCCCCACCCACACTACCTGCCCCTACACTTCCTGCCCCCACCCACACTACCTGCCCCCACCCACACTACCTGCCCCTACACTTCCTGCCCCCACCCACACTACCTGCCCCTACACTTCCTGCCTCCACCCACACTACCTGCCCCTACATTTCCTGCCCTCACCCACACTACCTGCCCCTACACTTCCTGCCCCCACCCACACTACCTGCCCCTACACTTCCTGCCCCCACCCACACTTCCTGCCACTATGCTTCTTACAGCATGTGATGGGTAGTCACATGCTGTAAGAACCATGTGACCCATCACATGCTGTAAATAGCATAGTGCCGCCAGCAGCGTGCTAAAATCTAAAGTAATAATAAAACATATAATAATACAAAGAAGAAAGAAAAACTCGAGAAATCAGATCAATATAATACAAATAGAACATTAAACCAATTAAAAACTTATAATTTCTAATTATGTCTAAGAACGAAAAAAAAAGATAGCATCCACATACAAACTCTAAGTAATATACCTGCAGATGTACACGTACACAATGCCAACCACGACAGCCTTCATGACCCTCACCAAGGACTTCTCTCAGGAAACGTCTCCTGACACCAGCACCCCAGTACACGGCACCGGCCTGGTACTCACTCCAACACAAACATATAAGGAAACTTGACTTGCCACAAGGCTGGTCCCTGTCATTAACAATACCGGCTTATACCGAAAATGACTTAAACAAATGAATTTCACAACGATCTTGGACCGAAGATGTCAGAGGAGACATGATCACAATGTACAAAATACTTAAGGAAATTGACGTTTGGTAGGATGTTTAATAAGCCTATAATCAGGACAAGGGAGCTCTAGTGGAAGATGATTATTATAAAGAGCAGAAGGGATACATTATATACCTACTGGAACACACTGGGGGAGGTAGTGTGGGAGTGGAACACACTGGGGGAGGTAGTGTGGGAGAGGAACACACTAGGTGGGGGACTGGAACACTGGAACAGCAGACATAGTTGCGGAACTGGAACAGTGAGAGCGCCCGGGCCGCACTACCTCATGACGTCACAGAGGTTACCTCCATGACGTCATTAAATTTGTTACGTCACAGAACTCATCACTTTTGAAGCTCCGGTAGCGGGCGTAGTGTTGTGGTGGGCGTGGTGTTGTGGTGGGCGTAGTGTTGTGGTGGGCGTAGTATTGTGGTGGGCGTAGTGTTGTGGCGGGCGTGGTGATGTGATGGGCGTGGTGCTGTGGCGGGCGTGGTGTTGTGGTGGGCGTAGTGTTGTGGTGGGCGTGATGTGGTCTACGGGTAGAGGTTGGGCTGCTAGTAATATCACTGACTTGCAATACCACAGACATGTAGTAAAATTTTCGTGCAATACCACTAATTTGCAGTACTACTGTCTAACAATACCTACAATATGCAATACGTAGTTTTAAACTAAAATATTCAAAGTACAATAAATACAACATCAAAATTACTCAAGATTAAGCCTATCTTGCACTCAGATTGTATGCCAAGCAGTGCGCATAGCTTTGTTTCATAAATAAGGTACATCAGTAATTAATGTGTTAAGTGTATGTCAGGTAAGTTACATTGTGTAGTCCAGTGAACAAGTATTACTCTATAAGTGACTATAATTATGTGGAGGTGTGGACAGTGTCGTAAATGCATGTAAATGATCTGCCTGAAGAGGTAGGATCGTATAGGGAACCTTAGTACTGGAGACACGACACCCTTCGCCTCCACTCTAGCAACGCTCCTCTTACGGAGGGCTGCGTCAAAGGATAACGAATCCTGTCCTCTCGATTAAAGCTTCACAATTTTAACGCAATTGACTACGGCGTTATATTCTGGCGTTTAATTACAAATGAAAGCGTCGTGACACTGCCGCTCCGCGGCTGATAAACTGAAAATTAATAGGTTGTGAAGGTTTGTGGAATGCGTCCGCTCCCAGAGAGGCAAGAAGCCACTGTACATTCTGCAGCTTGTCAGCAGGGAAGGGCGGTCCGTGTGTGAGGAGACACTGTCAGTTTACATAATTTTCCTCTGTGTGTCATAGACGAGGCTAGCGATGTGTTACCCACCACATAGCGTAGTGGGCTACGGGACACTCAACCATTCATTGAAGTACATTTACGATAATATTTTCACTGTTGCTTTAGAATCAGCTACTGGAATAAAAAGTTCCAAGCAGCACGGGCTATAGTGAGCCCGTAAGTGGAGGCTCTATGGAGCCATTATCAGTATCAGTAGCTGATACTGGAGATCAGGGGATGGGATCCGTCGACGCGCCAATCCAAGATCATAAGGCTGGTCAGACCGGTGTATTGAGCAACACACTGCTCACAGCCGAGTGCCACGGGAGTCAGCAGGACTGTCGGCGGGCTGTCCACAATCGGCCGGTCTAGGGGGAGATGTCCAGGTGTTACTTGGACATCAAGTCCAAGAGGTTGGAAACCAAGAGGATTGGTTTCCTTATCCCAATTCCTTGAAGTTGATAGTCTGGTTGAAATTCCTTCTTCAAGGTGTCGTGGTCGTAGAGATGGTCGAAGCGTTCTTGAGGGACGACCATGTGAAGGATCCGTCCTGCTTCCCTGCACTTGTATTCCCAGTAGTCGTTGTGGATTATGGAGTTATGCTGTCTGTCCTCCTTGGAAAGTACATAGCCACATCGGATATACTCAGAAGAGGCAGCATGGGAGCCTGTCAGTCTGGGTGGTGCGGTGCGGGACCTGGAGGTGGTGCTCGGGCGGCCGCATGAGGGCGCGGGAGAGCCGGTGTCATCGACTGAAGCATCGGAGTCGGTCAAGTCATCATGGTCGGCTGTCCTAGGTGCTGCTGCCGTTCCTGTCAGTGAGACAAGCTCGAGAACTGCAGAGTCGCTGTGGCGGGACGGTGAGGGCTCCCTGGAGGTCGGCTCAGGGATCCCCCGGGTCCGGTAGCAGTTGTGGAAGCTGAAAGAAGGTCATCGGGCACAACAGCTGTCGGGAGTCCATATTTTCACTATGCCAACCAACATACATACATGTTCCTCTGTCCCACATAGACAGGTAATGAGGCAAATGCAATTACTATCAAGTGTAACGGGATGAGATGGACACCCAGGCAGCAACAAGGCCACCTTGCAACACCGTTCGAGGAAAAATATCAAATGAATTGGAATGCTAATTTTAAGCGAGGCAAAATTTCTCCCTGAAGGAGTATGTTGGTCCTGGAAATTGAGGAGCTGGGGGCAAGGACACCTACCGGAGGGAGGGAGGAAAGGGTGGAGGGATGGGAGAGGGAAGGAGGCAGTGTGGGAGGGAGGGAGGTGAGAAGGGATGGGAGGGAAGGTTGGATCACCAAACAAAGGTGCTGGGAGAGAACACGGAGTGGAGGAGATGTGAACCAATGAGTCACTCACACAACAGAAGCTCTTGAACACACTCGGCCAGTGTAATGAAGATCAAATTAATACGTAATAAGCATTCCGAGTGAGTCACAAACAAGATATTAGTTATTGTAATTAAATGCGGCAAGTTTAAGGCCTGGCGTTCGCAATGCACTTTTTATTAGTTGTTTCCATTGCGATATTCCGACTTATTGAATACTCGACAAATTAAATAAAAAACTGAGTCTCATTACTTTCATTAAAATAAAACTATATGATCGTTATGACTCCATTAACCCGAGCATGAGTAGAGGCACAACACTATATTACCCACTATTACCAGGGGTTACTTAGCAGTATATGATGACGCAACAGTCAACAAAAGACTGAAGCTGATTATTATTTAAAAATAGTCAGTTAAACTTAAAATTCCTGGTAACAGCGTTTTTATTTAGCGCTAAAACGCTAAATAATCTAAATAAGTAAAATGATCCTTGAATATAAATCAAACTTTAATGAATATATTATAAAATTAATACATTACAAACCGTACAATGAAAGTGTTCAGTAATGCAACTAATGTGAGTGTATTAGATGACTAGATTTCCTAATAATTACTAAATACTACTAATAAATTACGTAGTGTTTACTAGTTGTGTTTTTACGGGGGTTGAGCTTTGCTCTTTCGGCCCGCCTCTCAACTGTCAATCAACTGTTTACTAACTACTTTTTTTTAACTTTACTTTTTTTTTTTTTTTTTTATTCCACACCACACACACACACACACCCCCAGGAAGCAGCCCGTGACAGCTGACTAACTCCCAGGTATCTATTTACTGCTAGGTAACAGGGGCACTTAGGGTGAAAGAAACTTTGCCCATTTGTTTCTGCCTCGTGCGGGAATCGAACCCGCGCCACAGAATTACGAGTCCTGCGCGCTATCCACCAGGCTACGAAGGCCCCTATAACCTATGTGTGTGTGTGTGTGTGTGTGTGTGTGTGTGTGTGTGTGTGTGTGTGTGTGTGTGTGTGTGTGTGTGTGTGACCTATAACTATGAGTCAGAGGGTGTGAACAGTGTTGTGTGGTACGATTTATGTATTAGACTCCCTGTATGGAGTTTGACTTTACCACTCATACACATGAACACACACATGTACACACTTCCCAGCACAGACAAAGAGTGCTGGGAAGACGGGACACCACGAGCGTAGCTCTCATCCTGTAACTACACTTAGGTAATTACATGCACCCAAACATACACACACATGCGCAATTAGTTAGTAACAGATGATTGATTAAGAGTTGAGAGCCAGGCCGAAAGAGCAGAAATCAACCCCCGCAAGCACAACTAGGTGAATACACATGCACACACACACACTCAACCCCCGCAAGCACAATTAGGTGAGTACACACTCCCAATCACTTGGCGTGGATGGTAGAGCAACGGTCTCGCTTCATGCAGGCCGGCGTTCAATCCCTGACCGTCCAAATGGCTGGGCAACCATTCCTTTCCCCTGTGTCCAATCCCAAATCCTTATCCTGATCTCTTCCAAGTGTTATATAATCGTAATGGCTTGGCGCTTTCCCCTGATAGTTCTCTTATCACTCCCTCTCCATCTCTTTTTTTGGTGCGTTCATTTTACCGAAAATTTGTCTTCTTATGTTTCTTATACTTACAAAGGCCTAAACTTTGAGAGGTGTTTGTCAACCATATTCATATACTTGAATATTTTGCACGTCGGAATCATATCCTTTCTGTATTTTTCTCTGTTATTCTGATGTGGTATGGAATCATTGGCCTCGTTTCTCCTGTTTCCATCATTACTTTCAATTTATTAGGGTTGAACTCCAATAGCCACTTGTCTGACCATTCCTGAAGTTGGGTCTATACCTTAGTGCAAATGTTGGCAGTCCAGTTCCTAGTTTATTATTCAGATTAGTTTCGTAAACCGGAGTATCTTTCCTTATATACATGTCTGTTTGACTGTGTTGGTGGTTAGCTTTCTGTGTGTGTATATGTGTATGGGTGTGTGTATGTGTGTATGTGTATGTGTGTGTGTGTGTGTGTGTATATGTGTATGGGTGTGTGTATGTGTGTATGTGTGTGTATGGGTGTGTGTATGTGTGTATGTGTGTGTGTGTGTGTGTGTGTGTGTGTGTGTGTGTGTGTGTGTGTGTGTGTGTGTGTGTGTATGTGTGTGTGTGTATGTGTGTGTGTGTGTGTGTGTGTGTGTGTGTGTGTGTGTGTGTGTGTGTGTATGTGTGTATGTGTGTGTGTGTGTGTGTGTGTGTGTGTGTGTGTGTGTGTGTGTGTGTATGTGTGTGTGTGTGTGTGTGTGTGTATGTGTGTGTGTGTGTGTGTGTGTGTGTGTGTGTGTGTGTGTGTGTGTGTGTGTGTGTGTGTGTGTGTGTGTGTGCGTGTGTGTGTGTAGCAATGGAGGCGTTAATTCATAATGAGCAGATAATAAAAAGATAATAAAATCACTAAGTACAAAAGTGTAAAAGAAAGCAACAAATGTTATAAGGATTAAATATTGAAATGCTTAACGTCGAGAAGAAGTCATATATTTAAAATCTTGAAAACAAATATAAAGAATCTTTTATTAACAGATGGTGAGCGAATGAGTGGGAAGTGTGTCGAAAACTTTAAAACATTATGTTATAAATTACACAAACCACGAGCGTAGTTCTTTCCCCACACTCTAACTGGGTAATTATTGATGTAATTACAAACACACTCACACAGTGGAACGCACTAAAAGAGGTCATGGAAGCCATCCACAACATTAAGTCCAAATTCGACAAAGAAATCGAACGTTAGAAACAGGTACAACAAAGCTAGCAGGCGAGACACAGAGAGCCATCTCTCACGTCCCCGCGGTCACTGATAGGTAAGTGCACTTGTCCGACACGTGTAGGCCTGCAAAAGGCCAGCCAGTCGCCGGAGGAACCTTCGGCCCTGGATACCAGCATTGGGTGAAGGCCAAAAACTAAACCAAAGGTCAGAGGCTGTGAACGGCCTCCACCCAGCCTTGTCGCTACCCGAATCCTCCACAAACATGCTACACGCAGAGTTCACTGCCCAAACTCTCGGCTCCACCGGAATGTGAAGTGACTCGGCCATCTGTCTGTGGTATCTTGGGTCATCTTACCACCCCATGCATAGCGGTAGGAAGTGTTATCTTATATCAAGGTGTTCGCTATCGCTCCACACCTCCACTTGGACTGGACGGTAGAACGACGGTCTCGCTTCATGCAGGTCGGCGTTCAATCCCCGACCGTCCAAGTTTTTGGGCACAATTCCTTCCTCCACCCCGTCCCATCCCAAATCCTTATCCTGATCCCTTCCCAGTGCTTTCCCCTGATAGTTCCCTCCCTCCCACACCTCCAGGAACCAGTTTTATTGAACTACCACCTAAGATATTAGTTCTAAATTGCTCCAGATGACTTACTCAGTTTCTCCAGAGAATCCAAATGATAGAGAGGTAATTACAATGTACTAGAAAACGGAAATGGCTGGCCAGCACCACAGATGGTGTGGCCACTGCCGGGCTGTGATGTGTGGCTGGGCAGCACCACAGATGGTGTGGCCACTGCCGGGCTGTGATGTGTGGCTGGCCAGCACCACAGATGGTGTGGCCACTGCCGGGCTGTGATGTGTGGCTGGGCAGCACCACAGATGGTGTGGCCACTGCCGGGCTGTGATGTGTGGCTGGGCAGCACCACAGATGGTGTGGCCACTGCCGGGCTGTGATGTGTGGCTGGGCAGCACCACTCTAGTGGTACATGATGGCGGCTCAGATGGTACTTGGGCGTTACAAGAAACCTTCACCCTGGCATGGATGTTGTGCAACTCTGGTCACTTGACTTTTAGAATGGCTAGTAGCGCGATACGTCCGGTCTTGTTGACTGGTGCCTGGCAAGGTCTGGTTGACTGGTGCCTGGCAAGGTCTGGTTGACTGGTGCTTGGCAAGGTCTGGTCGACTGGTGCTTGGCAAGGTCTGGTTGACTGAATATGAGAACTCATAGTCCATTGAAAATGGAAACTCATGTTCAATTTAGAATACAAACTCATATGCCATTGAAAATAAGAACACGTAATCCTTTGAAAATGCAAACTGAAAATGATGTGAAAATTAAAACTCATAGGATAAACAATTATAAAATATATTTGTAATTAATCGCAGAATTGTCTACACTCATTATCTAAAATCGTGGTCTCTAATGACTATTTTAAACGATGTCATATATAATAAATAAAGTAATTAAAAATAATGTAATTTGAAAATATAACCATTGGATAAATTTGTTTATTATATAAAATTATATATAATAATACACTGCTATAAATAATTAATGTTTATAATTATTATATTAAATATTTAAAATTTAATAAATTTAGAATATTGTGATAGATATAAAATTTTGAAATTTACATTTAAACAGTATATTATATAGAGTTGAGATTGTTTTAGTCGTTGAGTTTTTATTTCATACAGTTGGATGTGCTTAAGTTATCACTATGTGCTGTTTATTGTCACGGTGTTCTGGTGTGTCCAGCTCACTTGCCAGAACATGTACATATCGATAGATGTTTCAAACACGAAGTCTCCTTTCAGTAAATTAAACCAAATTATGACTAAAGTTTGAGTGACTTGAATGTAGGATTTAAAACTGAAGTATTTTTGGGATTCGAGCCTGTCACGCTGTCACTTCATCTCGAATGGTTTAAAAGAGCTAGAATCATTCTTCTCACAGGATCCCGATACCAGACCACTTTTTACCTGATCCCCTCCTAGTAATCTGGCACCTGCAGCACGTTCCAGCATTCCAATCACTCCGTTCATAAGTGAAATATCATAACGTGTAGCTAGCACGCGGAACTGACACATTGCCAGATCCGGATTCGAATCTCGCAATTTCTCAAGATTTTAACACGTTAGCTGTTGGGGTCATATTTATTAATAGATTATTTCCCTAGCGGCAAGTGAGGAGGAAGCTCGCACTATCACCATCAAAACCTGAAACAAACATGTATTATCTCCCATATATCATCTCAGATATATCACTCAGTAAAATGTGTCTTTGTATTCTTCCTGATAACAGAGGGTGAGGGTTGTGAGAGCATGTTATTAACGCTATAATCATAGCGCCGAGGTCCCAACACGCACCTGGCGAGTGGACGACAAAAACCTCTAATACATTGGAGGAAACGAAATCGACAGGAGTTGCATCACAACTCAGTAACACTTCCTCCACTTGATCCGATCAATTAACACCCCCAAGCGAACGAGGCAAAAACTGGTGACAAGTTTAGTAACTAGACGAGGAACGCGGAAGAGAGACTCAGGGATCGAGGGAATCAGGGACCTTCCCTTGTTCACCACCACAAGACGCCACACGGAAGAGGAACTCAGGGACCTCCTTTGTACACTACTCGAAGAAGCCCAACGGAAGAGGGACCTCCCCACGACCCGAAGACGCCCCGCAGAAGCGGGACGCACGGATGGAGGAATCAATGTCCCATTGTTCAACCACTAAAAGACTCCTCCCTCCCCCTCTACTACTTTTAAAGTGAGTCAACCTTTCACCAAGAGCCCCCTGTAGTATCGCAGACACTACAGTCTCTATCTCTTGACACTCCAGAAGATCACAAGCAAAACAGTTACGGTAATAAACGGAATACAAAGCTGGACAGCGAAGGGCAATAACGCGAAGGACGTCATGGCTGAGAGAACAACGGGGAACGTCCCTTTACAGTGGCTAATCATCTGTCTATGTGGACAAAATCTAGCCCCACTTATCCGCTGCAAAACGTGAGAAGAAAGCAACGGACGTATCACGTTTTGTCCTTTCATGTGAGAATTATTCCTTTTCAGATTTGGGTTTGGATCTTTCCCCACCCCCTGTGTGGTAAAGTCACGGCGCGAGGAGGAACTATTGTACTTCAGTAACCCTCGTGTCGAAACACATAACGGGAAACTCAGCCCCACCATAGTGCTTACTTAATTTATGTTAGGCATTATAAACTGAAGAAAAATCTACACTCATTATTTTCGGATCAGAAAGGTGACTTACTTTAACGTTTAGTTATAGCTCGTATGGGGAATTGTGAGTGCTGTTACTGTAGCACCACAATTATCAAATTGCGTGAGAGGCAATAACGGCAGTGAGTGATATTTACCCAATATACATAAGTTTCCTATAGTGAGGCGGAAGAAGGAGAATCCATCAAGGAGAAACTTCTATAACCATTATATTTTAATAGTAACTTGTTACAGTACTTGAAGAGAAAACTTATTGCTTAGAGTGATTTTGATTAGGAGTTTTCAGTGGTGTGACTGGTGATAGGTGTGCCATAGCCTAATGGGTGAGTGGTAGGGGGAGCCAGCACCGACAGTGCCTGCTGGGGCGCCGTGATAAATTACCAGGAAAAGAACAGTGCACTCCGCCGCTAGAAATTCCTCTCCAGTAAAGAGATTTATGGACATGTTGTGTTGTGCTTACATAGAGATACCCGGGCCTTCCAACAGCCCGACCTGGCTCATATTATCTTCACGAGGAATTCTTAATAACAGCACAATAACTTGAAATATACATGACAACGGAAGTATACATGGAAAACAGCATTGTCAATAGAGAACGGATAGTGTACATAGTACAAAATATCAATCAGGAATATAAATTCTCGAGGACTAAAACGTTATCGATGTCTCCCTTTGTCTACTTCCTTAAACTGTTATAATTTCTTGCGTTACTATGAACTTTTCACACCTTTGCAACTTCTATGCCAAGAGATGACCTTGCGCAGAGTTTTACGGGCAAGGTTTTCAACGATTATATGAATATAAGAATATAAGAATCAATTACAAATAGTCTAAGTGAGCGGGATAGTTGCAGCGAAACAATTAGCATAGCAGGTAGCCTGACAGAGTACTATAGGTGTATTCACATCACGTGAGAGTTAGGACCTCAAGACCACGTGAGATAGGGCAGGTACCTGGCACTTTGTTTACTCCCACGGAGCAAGCATGGAACAGCCCAAGGACTCGGGGGAATATCCCGAGGTAAGATCATATAGGTGCATCCTACAAAAACAATATCAACAGTTAATGTCGTAGGGCACACTGCCCCCCCCCTCCCTCTTGCCTCCTCCTCCTCCTAAGGTGGACAGTTAATTGTGTCTACCTGCCCCAGACCCACACGTCCAGCTGCCCCTGGCGCCAGTTCCAAAGACCACGCCCAAGATGACTGTTGGCGGCAGACTGGGGGTAGAGGGTTCACGTAGTTGGCCTTTCTGGGAAACTTTGTAGGATAATAATTATTTAAATGACTTCCACATCCGTTTAAAATCTTCGTTAAAATGTTACCAGTATCAGTAAGACAGCTGATAAGGAACATTGTAAACACATATATATTAATAATCAATATATATAACAGAAAACTCCTCACCCCAGAAGGATTCGAACCCAGACAGCCAGGGTCTCCATACACCTTAGCGTGTGCAGTACTTTCACCACTCATGTGACCCCTGCATGTGAGGTGATTCAATGAAATATCTGTGCCCAAAAAGGTTCACCGAGTGCTGTTGGGAATTGGGTTAAGAGTCTTACGACTTCCAATTCTTTTAACAGTCGTTGTGGCCTAGATAGTTAAAGTACTGGACCTCATGAAGCCCAACTTTATCATCTGTCAGTTGACCAACGCAGTAACGCCCGACCAAATGTTTCTTTCCGTATCTCTCTCTAAAACTATTTATTGTATGAGCTTATGCTGCTTTTTTCCTCTAGTATATTCCCTTTCTCACTACTCTCATGCCAAGAGACGTTCTATCTAACATCTGTCACTCATATCCTTCAAGCTTTCTTTCATGCTCCTATAATCTATCCTGCTTTTTACAGAGTGTCTTCTTTCTTGTTATTTTTAATTCCCGTGATAATCTTTTATGTCGTTATCACGTCTCTCCTCAAGATTGGTGATACACAAGCGATGTTAACAAAACTCATTAAAGTTACACATTAAAATCGTAAACTCGTTATTTACTTACAAAAGTGCCTTTACACAGATGAACTATTAAACCAGTAACTACTGGGTGAAAACTAAGTCTTTTAAACGTGCAGCAATGAGAAATATGAATTATTATGAAGCATGGGAAAAGATAATTGGTTTTCTTGTCAGGAAAAAATAGTGCTGACTGAGACTATGACTGACTATAATTAGAGTTTGCAATACTAATGAGGTGATAACCACAAAGGTCACTAGACAAAGCCCTGATGTAAATCTGTCACAACTAACTGCGAATATATTAATTGGAAGACTGAACACTCATCGCCATGGTTCTGTGATGCGAGGGTAAACTGAACAATTCAGTTTCTCAACTTTTCGACAATTTAGGCAAAACAGTAGCTTTGAAACTTACAAGAAAAATACAACAACAAGGAATTATTAAAAAAAGGGAAAAACGGATAATCGCGAACCGTCACAAGAGACAGACTTGTGTCTGAACATTAATTGAAGGACATATGATGTGATGACGCCGTACTGGATGAATATATATATATATAATTTGTTGAAGGATCGTCGCTAAGGATGAAGGTAAACCTCACTATGTAATGAATAATCTAGACGGGAAAAACCATCAGCATTTACAGATTCATTCACATAGATATTACCGGGTACAAACATTTCCAAACCACGTTAAAGAACTGGTAATCAACTCATGTTGTAATTGAATGTGTATTGTGATTATTTTTAATACAGGTACACACATATTTCACACTAACGTGATGCATCAAATGAACAAATCCACAAGGGCCGTGACGAGGATTCGAACCTGCGTCCGGGAGCATCCCAGACACTGCCTTAATCGACTGAGTTACGACAGGTTTCAACCCTTTTAACCCTGTCGTAGCGTCTGGGATGCTCCCGGACGCAGATTCGAATCCTCGTCACGGCCTTTGTGGATTTGTTCATTTAATACAGGTATTTCTGGTGCTGTATTCACATCTGCCTTAGAGAAAGCTCAACACCGGACAAAACTATCCAAGAACAAAGTCTTGACTCTCATACAAGACTCTCATACAAGGAACGGCTGAGAGCCATATGACTAACAACATTGCAAACCGGACATGACAGGGCTGATCTCATAGCAACTTTTAGAATGCTGAACAAGTTTGAGGATAATCCTGACCATTTCTTAAAAAAGATCAGATGTAACACATACAAGGAACAACAGGTTCAAGTTCAATAAACGACAGAAAACAGGAAATACTTTTTTCACCCATAGGGTTATAAGTCCATGGAACGGCCTACCCGTCGAAGCCTGTAAATATCACGATAATACTGCAGTTCAAAATCCAGTTGGATACAATTCTCAGGAAAAATGAGGGTAACCTTTGACAAGTTGCCGTCTTCTTCACCCTGTCGTGGCCACTAGACAGATGGTGGGCCCTCAGGTAAATTCAGGTAAAGATATGTACTGTACCAGGACCGAGGAAATGTTAGGTATGATTGGTACCTCTTCAGACCACAATAAATGGTAAAAAAAGTGGATATTTTTTAGTACAATGATCCATATTTTGTACATTCCATTCACAGTCGCAATCATTTTGTAATGACTTATTGGAAGTATTAGACACCTAATAGCACTCCTCCAAGGAGTGCCGGACCAACCGGGCTGTGGTGGGTATGTGGGCCTGCGGGCCGCTCGAAGCAACAGCCTAGCGGACCAAACTCTCACAAGTCAAGCCTTGGCCTCGGGCCGGGCTTGGGGAGTAGAAGAACTCCCAGAACCCCATCAAGCAGGTATTAGACTCGCGATGGTGCAAGTTGGTGGGTACCATAATTTCCCTTCGTCCTCATATCCCAAGTACTATATAGCTGTAATAGCCTAGCGGTTTCTCATGATATTTACCTTATTTTAGACACCCGATACAATCTATAAAAGGAGAAACAAATGATTAATTAACAAATAGGATTACTCAATACTTTTTTCCAATTAACTCTTTTTTACATTAACAATGTATCAGTTTAACAAATAGGCACTGATAAAATCACCCTATGACTGCCTGTAATCTCGTGAAAACCTTGTGGGAGGCGGGGCGCAGGCGCCGCTACTCATGACAACTGCTCAATCCATACCTCATATTAATACCTCACCAAGTTCACTGAATTCCCTCATAATGTAATCTCAACAGTGCCAAGAAACTTAAACTAGCGAAGACACATAATAACAATCTAGATCTTTAACATGAGTCAGTCATTATGCCTCGACCACTAATTACTGAGGTCCCAACGGGTTCATGGCTGAGCAATTTATTCTACCGCCAGTGTCATTAAAGTTCAGTGCATTCTGCTTCCTGTATTACTAGTTTTGCTTGATAAATGTAATGTAATTTGTTTGTATGAAAGAAAATCTACGCATAGCCTTCTCTAATACTAACTTCAGAGTCGCTGGTGCACAGCTACCTATAATGAATTACTGTCACAAAATAAATTTAAGTTGATTTCCATATAAGTCAGTAAAGTCATTCAATCCACAGTACAAAATTCCGCTTTCTAAAGGTCTGTTTTCACTAAGGAAACTTCAGGCACTTGCAGAGAGCACCGGACTGAGGACAAAGTTGGTACCGGCGGAATCCTAAAACTTTCTCTTAGTAAGGAGAAAAAGGCATAGGAGGGAGGGGAACCTTCGAATCAGGAACCAATCAAAAGGGGGAAGTAGAGAGATCAGATTTTCTGAAAACTTTGAGGCCTGAATGACTGGAAGTACTAGTACCATTGTGTGACTAGGAGACTGAAGGCAAGGTAAGACTGGGGAACTGATATCAAGGTAAGAATGTAAGAGGCAGAGGAGCGGAAGATAAGGACAAGGAATACGAGAACTAAGAATGAAATAAAGTTACCTGTTTAAACTCTAACATAAATGGAATGATCGGTTAGTTTGGAGTTAGACTTAACACCTCTCAGCCACTGGAAGGTTATTAAGACAACATAGACTTACTGATCAACCAGCAAGTATACTTGTTGGTTGATCAGTGCAAAGTAACCAACTTTTACTTACAGTGTAAGGTAAAAGAGGCCTTACATAAGTAAACTTTCAGTGTATACACCGAGGAGCGGGTTATACGACTGACAATACTGCAAACCGGACATGACAGGGCTAATCAGATCTGGACGACTTAGTACACCGAACGAGAAACTAAAAGAACATGAAATTAATAGAACGTAAAAATAATAGAACGAAAAGTCTAAAAGAACAAGGGAACTGTAAAACCGAAGAAGCAACTAAAGAACAGAAAACTAAATAATTTACAAAAGATACAATTGCATATATATTCAGTTGCATATATATATGCCCGGGGACCATTCAGGCTTCTTCGCATACAATATATATATATATATATATATATATATATATATATATATATATATATATATATATATATATATATATATATATATATATATATATATATATATATATATATGTATATATGTATATATATATATATATATATATATATATATATATACATATATATATATATATATATATATATATATATAGTATATATATATATATATATATATATATATATATATATATATATATATATACATATATATATATATATATATATATATATATATATATATATATATATATATATATATTGTATATATATATATATATATATATATATGTATATATATATATACAATATATATATATATATATATATATATATATATATATATATACAATATATATATATATATATATATATATATATATATATATATATATATATATATATATATATATATATATATATATATATATATATATATATGTCGTACCTAGTAGCCAGAACGCACTTCTCAGCCTACTATGCAAGGCCTGATTTGCCTAATAAGCCAAGTTTTCATGAATTAATTGTTTTTCGACTACCTAACCTACCTAACCTAACCTAACCTAACTTTTTCGGCCACCTAACCTAACCTAACCTATAAAGATAGGTTAGGTTAGGTTAGGTAGGGTTGGTTAGGTTCGGTCATATATCTACGTTAATTTTAACTCCAATAAAAAAAAATTGTCCTCATATATAATGAAATGGGTAGCTTTATCATTTCATAAGAAAAAAATTAGAGAAAATATATTAATTCAGGAAAACTTGGCTTATTAGGCAAATCGGGCCTTGCATAGTAGGCTGAGAAGTGCGTTCTGGCTACTAGGTACGACATATATATATATATATATCAACGCAAGCAATTAGACAATAAAGACGAATGGATAAAATACAAAACACTGTAGATAAAGGTAACTTAGAAAACATCGAAGAATTAGAATATGGAAGCCTATGAGTATTAGACTTATTAGGCTAATGAGTATTAGGAATTAGAATATGGAATATAAGAGCCAAAATTTCAGATACAACGTAACTGTCTTTTAAGAAGGAGAGTGGAGTATTAAGCTGAATCAGTAAGTAAATACACGTCCCAACACCTTACTCAACAGCAGCAGAAAAAGTCCAAACAAACTTGCACGAATGGCAAATATTCTATGACCTTATTTACTTCTGATTAAAACATGATTTAAAAAAAAATATCTGTTTACATTGTTCGGGAAAATGCCAAGCGCCCGTTCCCTCGATTTGCCACTTCGTAAAATATATACGACTGTTGTCCTTAACCACAAGCATACGACCACAAGTGATCCAGCGAACCTATCTTGGCCACTGCATATGAAATGTCAAGAGTGGTGGACAGCTGTTGTTGTTGTTGTTAAAGATTCGTTACCTGGGACAGAGTTCCAAGTAGCACGGGCTATGGTGAGCCCGTAGTGCCTTGTCAGGGTGGACAGCTATTTGTTAATACTTCTTCACCCTCCAGGCCGCGTTCTCACTGCTGTACTAGTTTAATACGAGCAATTTAGATCACCATATACTATAATCTTGATTTTAAAATGGTTGTGCTTGTAATAAAGATTATAATGGTTTTAGTTTTTCAGCTTAGTAAGGGGCGTCATTTGTTATGATGCAGATATATGCAAACAAGCTTGAATGGTCCCCCAAGCATATACTGTGACTGAAAACTCCACACCCCAGAAGTGACTCGAATCCAGGGACAGCCAGGAACACAATGCAACTGGTGTACACGGTACTTTAACCACTCGATCATCCGTGACCGTACAAACATCGTCTTTTGTACGGCCACGGATGGTCGAGTGGTTAAAGTACCAGTGTTCACCAGTTGCATTGTACTCCTGGCTGTCCCGGGTTCGAGTCACTTCTGGGGTGTGGAGTTTTCAGTCATATATATATATATATATATATATATATATATATATATATATATATATATATATATATATATATATATATATATATATATATATATATATATATATGTCGTACCTAGTAGCCAGAACGCACTCCTCAGCCTACTATGCAAGGCCCAATTTGCCTAATAAGCCAAGTTTTCCTGAATTAATATATTTTCTCAACATTTTTTCTTATGAAATGATAAAGCTACCCATTTCATTATGTATGAGGTCAATTTTTTTTATTGGAGTTAAAATTAACACAGATATATGACCGAACCTAACCAACCCAACCTAACCTAACCTAACCTATCTTTATAGGTTAGGTTAGGTTAGGTAGCCGAAAAAGTTAGGCTAGGTTAGGTTAGGTAGGTTAGGTAGTCGAAAAACAATTATTTCATGAAAACTTGGCCTAATAGGCAAACCGGGCCTTGCATAGTAGGCTGAGAAGTGCGTTCTGGCTACTAGGTACGACATATATATATATATATATATATATATATATATATATATATATATATATATATATATATATATATATATATATATATATAATCAGGACGCCACCACAACTTTGGCAATCGTCTAAAGTCCCCAACGAAGAAACAACAAAGCCATGAAACACAAATTACTTCTTCACATATTTACGATGGCCTGTGAACCATCGTGACCTCTGAGCTGAGGGTCCAGGAGTACTGGTTCTCCCGCCAGGCCTGTGTAAGGAACATTCTTGTAACTCAGCCACAGTAGGTCAGGGACTACTGTGGACGTTAATAGCCTAACGCGCCAGCGGGAAAAACAAGGTCACCCAAATGGAGGAAAAACAAGGTCGCCTCAGTAGCGTTATGAATGAGCAAAAACCTGTTTGTGTAATTAAAGAACGCGAATGAGAACATATTGAGAAACATTTCCACAGGTGATTGTGACTTGAGAAACATTTCCACAGGTGATTGTGACTTGAGAAACATTTCCACAGTTGATTGTGACTTGAGAGACATTTCCACAGGTGATTGTGACTTGAGAAACATTTCCACAGGAGTGATTGTGACTTGAGAAACATTTCCACTGGTGATAGTGACTTGAGAAACATTTCCACATGTGATTGTGACTTTCACTGTAGAGGTCTAGACCTTTGGAAAACATTAACTGGGAATCGAATCAGGTAGCTATGAGGATATTGTAATTAGAAAATTGGAAGTACTTGCTAGTAGATTAAACGAGAAATAGTAGTGTTTGACCATGGTAGGAACATATAGGAACATATAGGAAACTGCACGACAAAAGGAGTCAGTAGTTCACTTATCGTATCATGTAGACAGGTATAGCTGTCTATAAACTGAAAATTCTAAAAAAAAACTAGAAATTGGAGTAGCCTAGGGCAGGCGGGCAGCCGAAGATAATAATATTTCACCTGGGCTCTAGGAGACTCGAACCATGGACTCCACGTTTGGTAGCAGGATGTTGCTCCTGGAAACTTTTCTTATTAAGACTACTCAAGTAGCTCGGTCGATAGGAGCTTTGGGCCTCACACACGGGGGGATCACCGGTTCGAGTTTCCACGAGCTCAGGTGAATGGAATGCTTATTTCCACGGAAGTGTGGATGACTATAATAATTATAGTGACAGTACTCACACTAACGTCATGTATCAAGTGACAAAATTCGTAGCTCCTACAGATGTTCTCATTGAGACGTTACGTTAGTGTGATTACTTTCTGTGTATTGAAAGAGGAGCGTCAGAGGTAGACCATTGCTGGATGGCAGGGTCAGAGGGCATACGGGGAAGTGTGTAAAAATGCTGGTCCGGCTTCAGTGGAAGCCTCAGGAAACCCTCGTGTGTTCAGTAGAACTCCAGGTTGCAATCTTTTGACCATGTCGGGGCGTGATTGTCTAGGGTGTGTGCGTGGGACTACCCACTGCATAGGTTCGAATCCTCATCATGGCTCCTACGGACTTTCTCAATAATAATAGTAATAATAATTATAATTATATATACCTATGTGTACATGCTTCTGAACGCCATAGTAATACATTCAAAGGTGTACCAGGCTTCTCGGTGTCGATACACTGAAAGTATACTTTAGTCTTGGACATGTTCAGGACTAAAGTCAACTGGCTGGTTGGTCAGTAAGACATGGCAGCAACCATAACAACCCTCCAGAGGTTGGTAGGCTTTAAACCAAACATCAAATCAAAATGAAATAATAGATATAAGTTCGATTAGTTTAGAGTTAGAAAAGACGTGAGAATATAAATTGCTTTGGGAAATATGGTAACATGATCTTCTTATCTTGAGGTTATCTTGAGATGATTTCGGGGCTTTTTTAGTGTCCCCGCGGCCCGGTCCTAGACCAGGCCTCCACCCCCAGGAAGCAGCCCGTGACAGCTGACTAACACCCAGGTACCTAATTTACTGCTAGGTAACAGGGGCATAGGGTGAAAAAAACTCTGCCCATTGTTTCTCGCCGGCGCCTGGGATCGAACCCAGGACCACAGGATCACAAGTCCCGCGTGCTGTCCGCTTGGCCGACCGGCTCCCCTGGCCTTGATGGACAAGGACATAACATAATTTGTTTACATTTAGTAATCAGTTTACAAGCTTGGAAGCTTCACAACCCGAAGTTATTATTGTTATTAAGAACTTCTGAGCTCATAACCAGTTTAATACATGTAAACAAAGCCGCCATACTTGTGGAAAAACGGACAGCTTTCTTAACCGGTTACGCCTCCTGGCGCAGAGGTGTAACACACTTCAGTGAAGGGTCGTAGTGGAGGGTCCGTAGTGGAGGGTCCGTGGTGGAGGGCCCGTAGTGGAGGGCCCGTGGTGGAGGGTCCGTGGTGGAGGGCCCGTAGTGGAAGGCCCGTAGTGGAGGGACCGTGGTGGAGGGAAACTGGGATATGGTAACTGGGATAGAGATAACCAAGTGCCTCGCCAGGTTAGGCCACAAGGTGCACGACTCGGTCCTACATCACCGATTTACCAATTTCCTGTACGCATTACCTCATGAGGAAGAACACTAGGAAATTGCAAGATAACGAGGACAAACATAGGCCTCGTGGGGGCCTCGTAGCCTGGTGGATAGCGCGCAGGACTCGTAATTCTGTGGCGCGGGTTCGATTCCCGCACGAGGCAGAAACAAATGGGCAAAGTTTCTTTCACCCTGAATGCCCCTGTTACCTAGCAGTAAATAGGTACCTGGGAGTTAGTCAGCTGTCACGGGCTGCTTCCTGGGGGTGGAGGCCTGGTCGAGGACCGGGCCGCGGGGACACTAAAGCCCCGAAATCATCTCAAGATTACTCAAGATAACATCACAAACTGAAAGAACATTCCAACAAGTGGCTACTAGAGTTAAACTCAAGCAAGTGTAATCTACCGAAGCTAAAGGTGCCGGCGACAAGAGGCCGGATAAAAGGTGTTAAATAGGAGAGGAAACACTCATGGAGCCGGATAGAAAAAAAAGAACTGGAGGTTGATATCACATCGAACCTGTCTCCTGAGGTCCAAATTAACCGATATCATCAGTTGCATATGCTGAGTTGGCCAACATAAGAATTGACTTTTTAAATCCATCTCGCTGAACACAAAATGCAGTTGGAGAAAGTCCAGAGGAATGCCGCCAGACTAGTCCCAGAGTCGAGAGGCATGAGTTTCGAGGAAAGACTATAGGAATTAAACTTCTCATTACTGAAAGATACAGGAATCATGGAGGTACGTGATCGCGACATGCAAAGTTCTCAGGGAAAATAAAACGGGGCAGAAAAGGCTAGACTATTTGGCTTGGCACACGGACACAGATAGAAACTAAGATTTCGAATGCGCCACAGAGACACTAAGTAGTGTTGGGACAGAGAAGCGAAAAAAAGAAATGAGGTAGAAAGTCAGTGTTGGAGGACTATTGACAACGTTCAATAAACACATCGTCCTCTCTACCGTCCGGCCCAACCACTTGGACTAAATGGTTATTATTATTATTAACATCTTTATTGACAAAAATTAATTACAATTTTACCTAATCTGAGGACTTCATCTTATTAGAGTGAGGGTAATGCTGGTATTAGAGCGAGAGTTACAGCCCCACTCCTGGTAAGTCCACTACGGGTTCACCAGTAGCCCGTGCTACTTGCAACTTATGGTTCCGAGTAGCTGAATCTGAAACAACAACAACAACAGGTAGAGCGACGGTCTCGCTTCATGCAGGTCGGCGTTCAATCCCCTACCGTCCATAAGCGGCTGGGCGTCATTCCTTCCCTCCGTCCCATCCCAAATCCTAATCCCTTCCAAGTGCTATATAGTCGTAATGGCTTATCGCCTTCTGATAATCACATTACATCGTCCTGTCAACTAATTGGTCGCGTTTTATACGTTATGTTAACCAGCGTTACTAACGTAACCTATTATGAAAAGTAAATCTCTACGTTTTCTATGTATCTGTTCGATAGGTTAGGTGGGTTGCTTGAGTTTCTTATCAGTCGATAAATACCAAGAGGCAGGACCCAAGAGCTGATGTTCAACCTCCTGAAGCACATCTAAGGTCATTCAAGAATAAGTTATAACTACGGAAAAAAAAGGTTCCTGGATTATATTGCATTTTTTCTCTCGATGTAATAATGGAATTTGGACGAGTGACCGCTGGCTTCAGGTCTGGGTAACACGCCAAGTCTATCTCGGCAACGGTGCTTGGTACCACTACGGTAAGACTTTGTGGAACACAAGACTGAGGCAGCTACCGTTAATAAGACTACCTGGAACACAAGACTGAGGCAGCTACTGTTAATAAGACTACCTGGAATACAAGACTGAAGCAGCTACCGTTAATAAGACTACCTGGAACACAAGACTGAGGCAGCTACCGTCATAAGACTACCTGGAACACAAGACTGAGGC
Organism: Procambarus clarkii; assembly: GCF_040958095.1. Taxonomy (NCBI): domain Eukaryota; kingdom Metazoa; phylum Arthropoda; class Malacostraca; order Decapoda; family Cambaridae; genus Procambarus; species Procambarus clarkii. Next base: position 48,587,332 of record NC_091159.1, on the reverse strand, counting down.
AGCTACCGTCAATAAGACTACCTGGAACACAAGACTGAAGCAGCTACCGTCACCAAAAAAGAATCATAACTGTCCCACGACAACAAAGTTCTCGATACTTTTGGTAATTTTGTTTTTATTACAGCGAGACTGTGACGGTTCCGTAAGGGTTTAAGGTGTTATTTAGCTCAATACTGATCATATTTAACAGACATTCTCTCTGTTATCTGTCCCACGGAAGAGGAAAAGAGGCAGAGGTCAGAATGTTGCAAGTGAAGGATATATTTATTTAATAATGGCTTAAATATCACTCGATCTTTCATTTTATCACTTATAATATGCAGAATTAGGGATTATCAAGCAGTCTTGCACTCAGTCCAGCAGTCATCAACAGCAGCAGTACCACCACACTCCAGCAGTCATCCATAGCAGCATTACAGAATGGTAGTGTGTGCTTAACTGACCACTGTTAACTATGGAGAGGTGTCCTTCTCTCCACCTAACCATCAGTTTGATCAAATACTCTCTTTAACAATCATTCATTCCTTGAACATAGGCTAAGCATCTCATAAGGTCTCCTGAGGCATGCGGTTTACAGACTCTTGCTCTCTACATGAGACTCTTATTCCTTACTGTGTCATCCCTTCCAACACAAACAGGTGCCGCTTAAGTTGTCACTTCCTACTGCTCAAGCTCATGACTTTTCACGTTTAAACAACTCCATATTTACAGTAAGAGTCGACTCTACTCTCAAGTACCATTTGGCCATTATGTACTGCTATGCCTTCGTATGTACTTCTGGTACTTTGTTATGTACTACTACTGCGTACTTTTGTACCACTACTGCGTCCTTATATACAACTACTGCGTCCGTAAGTACCACTACTGCGTACTTATGGACCACTACTGCGTACTTAAGTACCACTACTGCGTACTTAAGTACCACTACTGCTTACTTATGTACCACTACTGTTTATTTATGTACCACTACTGCGTACTTATGTACCACTACTGCGTACTTGTGTACCTCTACAACTACAACTTCCCTTCCCTGAGTGACCAAACTGTCACCTTGGACGGCACACGTTCCTGCTTTACCAGCCACACACACCACGTATGTAAACAGCTCGACCAGTTTATTAATTCATGTATAATGTGCAAGGATCAAACCTCTACGTTGCTAGAGCCTTGACCGCCACCACGACCCCATGTATGGACATAATGAATAACCAGAGCGACATCACATATTCCCAACGTACACATTCTTTAACATCATCCCAAATTATTGCGTCATTACTTGTGGCATATGCACTACTACCAACATCAGTTTACAGAGGACTTAACGTGACGTTAAGCCGTTTGTAATAAGGGCTTAACGTCATTCCCATTAACTCCATTCTTGCTCATCGCTCTCCAATGTTCTTCTCTGTTAACTATACCAAATGATTGTTCAAAGTTTATAAGGTGAACAAGGTATTTATGTCATATTCATGCTTTAATATTTGTTACATTCCTTCTCTCTATATCTAAATGCAAATATCTGATGTATAAACTGTTATCCACCATGTTATTCATCGATGAATTTCTCAGTAATTCTCTGCATTCTTCCCATCATTATCCTGTTATACACTTTGCTTGTTACACTTAGTAAACTAATGTCTATTATCTCTGATTGATGAAGATTAAGCCACCCAAGAGGTGGCACGGGCATGAATAGCCCGTAAGTGGTGGCCCTTTCGAGCCATTACCAGTATCAAAAGATGATACTGGAGATCTGTGGAGGCGCAACTGCACCCTGCGTGACGGGAGATGTCTCCCGGACCAAGTGGTGACCAAATGGTGTATTATCTCTGCGTTCTTTATATTTTTATACAGCGGTACAATTGTAATTGTTGCCCATCACTACCATTTAACGTCTTCCGGGAAATTCTCCACACATTTCCCCACTATCTTTATTAAATACATTTACCTTTAATTGTCTTTTTCACTGATGAATTCACCTTTCGTTGGCTGTATTAGCTGTTAGGCGATCGTGCACTATTCTCACGCCATCAAATACAATCATACTCACTCTAGCATACACACACAATCATACACACACTTTTATCACTTCTCATCATTAGACTCGAAGTTTTCTCTTCGCCTATTTATGATCTCGTTTTCACAATTTAAACATTCTATGTCAATCTTTAATATCCCCATTTACCCGTTTCCCTATTCTCCCTACTACCCTCTTCTTTCCTGAACAGCTCGCATTTTCCGGTTACATTTTAACAAATGTTTTCCCTAATTCCTTATTTACTCGTTTTCCTTTCCAAGATCACTACACACTCCTCTTTTTCTCTACTAATTACGTTAAAACAAAAATTCACTCAACTTTTCTTGTTTGGCCTCCAGGAGAGTTTGGAGAGACTCACACTCTGACCACGTGATCAGAACTACCAACACGGGTTGAGACAGTCTTAACGGGAGACATCTCCCGTCACTCAGGGTGCAGTCGCACCTACAGATTGATTGATTGATGAAGATTAAGCCACCCAAAAGGTGGCACGGGCATGAATAGCCCGTAAGTGGTGGCCCTTTTGAGCCATTACCAGTATCAATAGATGATACTGGAGATCTGTGGAGGTGCAACTGTACCCTGCGTGACGGGAGATGTCTCCTGGTAAGAAGTTGAGCACCTCCGCAGATCTCCAGTATCATCTATCGATACTAGTAATGGCTCAAAAGGGCCACCACTTACGGGCTATTCATGCCTGTGCCACCTTTTGGGTGGCTTAATAATTATCAGTCGGGACAGTCTCCAGATGTTCCTCTTGTGCTCTGGTATCACACACTCACAAGGTACGATAATTATCAGCACAAAGTATTAAGACAGTACGACTACATATCACTTTACGCTAAAATATGCTGTACTTAGCCATTCAAATTCTTGACTAAACTGTTCAAAGCTCGCGTGAAAGTGTTTACAAGCGAGTTGGAACAAGTTAGACCAGTCCTGCGGCCACAACAGGCTACCACCTAAACCATAAAATTACACAAAAGCTTTGCGCACACCAACAATCTTCCATGCTAACAAGATTCAGAGGCTGTTTGCTCTCCTCGACAAACTCCTACACTAACTGAGCTACACTGTCGTAGCTCAGTAGATTAAGGCAGCGTCTGAGATCCTCTCGGACGTAGGTTCGAACCCTCGTCACGGCCCTTGTGGATTTGTTCCTACACTAACCAACCCCATCAACCAGGTAACTTACACTAGCGCAGACGGCTCTCAACCGTATGGTCCCAGGTTCGACTCCTGCGCAGGACGAGACATTTGGAGACGTTTCTTAGCACCTGATGCATCTATTCATCCAGCAGTAACTAGGTAACTGGGAGTTAGGCAACTGTTGTGGGTTGCATCCTAGAGAAGGTCATTCATTGGCCTAACAGCCTTTGTGAACATAACAATAGGATATAACAATTTGTTCTCAACACGCTCCCACACACACACAAAACACACAACCTCTTTCTTCTCCTTAATTAGCGATGAGAGTTCAGATTTAATATTGTATAAATGACTAGAATAAGCTACTACATTACGGCAAAAGTTAAACAAATCAGTGAGTGTATTCATTATTAAGTTAGCGACATCATATGGGGTAATAATGCAAGAATCATTAAATGAAAGAATTACGTGCGAATAGATTGAGCTGCCTCATTCATTTCAGTGGATATATACCTAAAAAAAATGTCAGTTTCAATTGAATAAAACGGTATCATTGATAAATCATGGATATATCTTTCATCTTCTGATGTGTGGTTTGATCATCATATCTTCAGTCACGTTATGTTGACCCATCGTCTGCATGCAGCATAGAACCCCAACATGAAGTAGCATAAAACCGAACTTAAAAGTCTAGTGGATCGAGGCTCGTGCCAAACCTGCACGGATTAACTACTAGCGGCTCAAAGCGACCGATTCGACCAGATATAATAATGACAAACAAAATTCCCATGGAGAGATAAGAGAAATATTAGGAGAAAGCGCCAAGCCATTGCGATTATATAGCACTGGAAAGGGGTCAGGATAAGGATTTGATTCCCATGGAGAATTTATGTTAATAAAGAAAACATATTTAGTATAAAGCAGGGAAAGTGGATGGAAACTCGTCACAGGGGGTCGTTAGGAGGTGCAGTTTTAAGATAAAAGTTGTAAGCAAAAATGGAATGGAATAAAGGGTGCTAATAGAATTTAAGAATAATCTTACAAGTTAATGACAAGAAATACTAAACTGCATTAGACAACTATTAAAGCGGGACTCCGAAGTTAGCACTCGACCCAGCAACCACGTGTAGGTGAGAAAACTTACGTTAATACACACCAAGGCGCTGTTTTCAAGATTGATTTTAGATTCAGCTACTCAGAACACAACAGTTCCAAGTAACACGGGCTATGGTGAGTCCGCAGTGGACTTAAATATCATAAGAGTAGTAAAGACCTATTGCAACAAGGCACTACGGGCTCACCATAGCCCGTGTTACGTGGATCTTTTAGTTCCAGGTAGCGAATCTTTAACAACAACAACAACCTATTGCAACAAGACACTACAGGCTCACCATAGCCTGTGATACGTGGAACTTTTTGTTACAGGTAGCGAATCTTTAACAACAGACCTATTGCTGTTGTTGGGGTAAGTGTTGGCCGGCGGGAGGTTGTGGCCCTGGACGGTCCAGCGACCTTGAGCCCAGCCACGCCTCGGCTGGGTTCGAGGTCGGTGGGCTCATGAGCGTACTACCAACCTCTTCTAACATGAAGAAAACAAGTTACCTCGTCCGCCTTGCACTTCCTAAATCACGCTCTTTCTCTGTCCATCACAGTTTACGAGGAAACATATTCAGTAGCCATGAGGACAAGCTCTTACTTGAATTAAGAAAAAAGAAAAGATTGTTTCATCACATGTTTGGGACAATTTGGACAGTACTAACATTGACGCTGAAAGAGCCTGGGATTATGTGTATAACACGAGGCAGGTGTTTTATATTTAGTTCTTTCGTAAATCTACACAGAAGTAGTCATGTCTTATTGTATTTTTAGGTGCGCGTGTAGGACTTTTTATCTGAGCGATCAGACATTCAGCTCCTGGGCCCTGCCTTTTCGATCGAGTGGCTTCAATGACTTTATATATTAATCAAACTTTACCATACAATATAAAGACAGAATCCTGGTGAATGATATCCATGTACATTATATAAAGAATTTTATGTATTAAGTCACGGTGTGCTAAAGACTAAATAGTATTACTCCAATATCAGTCGTCAATCTACTGTCAATGGTTCATTACAACTGTGTTGAGACTAGCATAATATCATACGAGTCAATAGCCTCCTGTTAGAAGTCAGTACATAATCGCATTTTCATTTTACTCTGTGACACTGTGATGAGGCTTCGCGGAGTAGCGTTCAGTTCAACTTGTTGCGAGGAGCAAGTAACTCTTAACCTGTTTCCAGAGCCTGTTCTGTGGGTCCAGTGTGTTTGTTGCTCCTGTCATCCCTAGTTACTACACACCACGGAATTGAAAACTAAACAAATGAGGAAATATTTAATAATTTAGATATCACAGATATTTTCAAAATTGAATACTTTATAGTTGAATTCCTTAATAGTCACTGTTTAGAGCAACGATGGGGCGATATACTTATAAGTCTATGGTAATGGCAATATTGGCACCTTCGCTGAATGAGTTACCACAGTTCACAACGGCTACGAATATATTAATTAACAAACAGCAGAACAAGCCTGTAAAATTTCAGTTTAAGGTAAAGTTTACAAATTAAACAGGCGTAATGAGGTGGAGTTATATTAACCCCAAGGCAACTATGGGGGTGCTTATAGAGAGCTGGGCGTGGTGGTGGAGGCGGTCACACACATCAGCTACTTCACTCACCTCAACTGACAACTTTTTTGGGAAGCCGTCCAACCCAGGGAATATACCCGAGCTGCGGTCGGCAAGGACACGGTAGTTTTTCATGGTTGATATTTGCTCGGTATTACGAATGCACGGTTGGTATAACGCTGCATTAGAATTAACAACACTGCCTTTTGAAGTGCCCTGTACTTTATGTAACTGATTTTTAACAAGGTGTTTTGTATAGCTAATGCATATTATATATATGAATTCAGTTCAGCGTTTTCGAGTAACACATGGAAATGCGCGGGTAAACGGCTGGAGTAAAACTTAAAACTCTATGGGAACACATCCACGATTTAATTTCAGACTTCGTGAAACTCCCATAGGAGAGATGAGGGGGTGGGTTAGAGGTCGCTATTTCTTTAAGTGTGGCAATGGAACAACTCCAACCAGTCTATGTCCGTCCCATACCACATTTATCCTGCAAAGTTGGGTGAAGCTAGCCCCAAGCCTCTGACCTCCAACCTCATGTAAACATTTTCTCGTGTAGATATCATATTTTCTGATTGTTAAGATCTTCTGGTGTGAGTTTGACCAATCAGCAAGAATATTCTAATTAAGGACATAGTCCAGAACTAAAGTAAACTCAGTGCATATATTCCAAGAAGCGGGGTACACCTCTCGGTGTATATATCCCTTGGATCTCTTTATATTTTTTCAGTTTAAATGTATTCATATGTCTGTCATTGCAAAAACGCCCGTAAGCACGTTCAAACAAAAATAAAATATCGTACAGGCGTGCAAGCGATCTTGGAGTTTAATTTAAGAATTTTTATTGAACAGTATAATTTAAGTGGACAATTTGAACAGTGCTAATGTTGATGGCGAGAGAGCCCGGGGCTGTATAATGCCAGACAGGCGGGAATGATATACATGTACATCATCAATTTCTATATACGTGACCAAAATCTTTAACGAGTTGGGCATCTACACTCTGAAGGCCAACTACCAGCATCTGTACTTTGCAGGTCGCTTATCAATCCTTGATATATATGAAAATGATTGCCGTATTTGAAGTTTGTAATTAGCATAGTCATTCCTTGCCTCTGAATAATTCATATACCATATCTGATATGCCTGAAACGCTCTGTGTAATTAGTGGTTACATAAAATATACAATTACTGTACATTCAAAGTAACCTCTGTAACATATGTATTTATAAATCTTATCAAATATTATTATTTTAGTAATATTATTGATATAACATACTAATAATCACATGTTGCAAAAGATGTGAAAAGCCAAATGGAAATAAAAGTAGAAAGGAAAAGAAGTTATTCAACTGTATAAAGCTCTAGTGCGCCCTAACTTGGATAATTGTATCCAAGCATGGAGACTTTATCTTCAGAAAGACATATATCTGCTTTGGAGAAAGCTTAGCACCGGGCAAAAAAAATAATCATTGCAGAACCAAGTCGACTCTCATACCAGGAACGGTTGTGGGCCACAGGGTTAACACCACTGCAAACCAGACATGACAGGGCTGATCTCATCGAAACTCTTAAAATATTGAACAGTTTGGAGGATATTGATCCAGACCACTTCTTTAAAACGGTCAGATGAGGAGGCTAAACAAACAACGAGCAAAGATTTCAAGTTTAACAAGGCACAATTTAGGACAGAAAACAGGAGATACTTTTCACCCAAAAGGTTATAAATTCATGGAACCGCCTACCTTACCCGTAGCCATAGATGCCAAAAATGCTGCTGCAGTTAAAAATTCAAGTCGATAAAATCATCAGGAGAAATGGAGAGACCTTTGATAAGCCGCCAGCTTCCTGTCCTCGTCGAGGCCATTAGATAGTAAATGAGGCCGTCAGGTAAATTATAGGTAGCTTATAAACCGGACAAACATTAAATAAAAAACACAAGTTTGCCATTTTCACTATAAAGTTTTTTCTAAGAAAAACGAAGCATTACTTAGCCTCATGTAAATACAAGCGTAAAAATAATGATTTCATAAATTTTGAAATTTAAATCAAACAGTCTACAATATTTATGCAGTACAACATATAGCCGTTGAGTCTTCAGTCAATACCGTTATATAAATTATTGTCTTTCAGAACTGGCTTAAAGTATGTTCATAAACACATACAGCATGACGTCTCTTGGTGTAGTTTCACGGCGAGTTTACGGTATATATAAAGTTAACTTTAAAACTTTGGCTATGTTCAGGTCTAAAATATTCTTGCCTGTTAGTCAATAAACAATTGTGGTGTCCTTAAGTCCAATACTGAACCTATAATTGTAACGGGACAAATGCATGCCGAAAATGATATATTCAATCATGTTCATATTAGATTTGACCGAAAGTATACTTACTGGTTGGTCAGATAAGCAATTGTAGTGATCTTAACACTCCAGAGGTGAATAAGGACTTAACTGAACACTAAAATCAGAATAAAAATCATTCGTGCTATATGTAAAATACCTCTCTCTACCTTGTGTTCGAAAGATGATCGTGTAAAAGAGGAATATAATAATGTACTAACTAATAATGGTTCATCACATGTTTCCCATAATCAGCGACAGGAATCCTGATAAGCTAATCGAGTTCCTCCCTACTGGGTCTCTTAGTACACTTGATTTCGTTCTCAACTCACAATCTGTACAACCCGTCCTCTTAAAAATAACGTCACTTTTCGCTGGTATGCGCCGCTATGGCCAAATTTGGACGTCACTTGAAGTGAAATCGACTCACAAAAGTGACGTACTGTTCCG